>NW_004955481.1:8093560-8170026 GCF_000276665.1 Chinchilla lanigera
GCCTCCGCCGCCGCCTCCGCGGGCGCCCGCCCGGGACCGAGCGCAGCCTCGGCCTGCCGCTGCTGGCACTGGCCTCTCCCCAGCCCCTCCCAGGCTCTCCGGACTCCGAGTCTTCCTGGGGGATGCCCGACCGCGGGCTCTACCTCCCGAGGGTCCCCCTCCCCACACTGAGCCGCCTCTCCAGTCCCTGGGCGCTGCGCCCGCCTCTCCTCGTCCCGGACCTTGGGGGACCCTGCGTTGAGTCCCCCTTGCTCCGTCTAACCCCAGCTTTTACGCTCGGCTTGGGAGAGGGGCCACTTGTCCACCATGCCTGATTTGGACATCCCTAAGGACCCCGCCAGCCTGGCCCGTAGCCCAGCAGTTCTGGGACACCGGAGAGAAGGCGCCAAGGAACTAGCGCCCCCAGAGGCGCACGGCGGCTCCTGGCTTGGCGGGCGGGGTGGGTGTGTACTGGGGTGAGTGGTCGCGCAGCGGCTGCTTCCTCTTTCCCGTCCCTCTGGGCCGGTTTCTTCTCACTGCTGTCCGGGCTCCGCTCGGCAGAGACCCGCGAGGGAGTCCCCAAGTCCTGCGTCCGAGCCCTGCGAGTGCCGGCTCTCGCCTGGGGCTGGGGGCTTCTTAGGGCGTCCTGCGGGAAGCTGCTCGCTGCCCGGCGCTGCTGGCCAGGGAGAAGCGTCTCTTTCCCCTTTGGCTCTGTTCACAGGGGTGCCTCACTTCTCCAGAAAAGCGGGGCTTCGTTGTCCTCTGCCTCTTCTCCTCCCTGCCCCGGTGGCACCGGGTGCTGGAACTGAGGAGCCCGGGCAACACCTCCCACGGTGACCCGGACTCGCTGCTCCGTGCGCCCTGCTCCGCCGAGACTCCAAGCCCGTGGTGACGGTGGCGGTGGTGGTGGAGGCGGCGGTGGCAGTGGCAGCGAGGCCAGCTGCGCTCCTCTCTGTATGCCCGGCCCTCCTCGGGCCCTGGGCGAACTTGGTCAGCGGCCGCGCGACGCTGGCGCGGCTGGGCTCCCGGCACCTGCTCCTCCTCTGCTCGCTGGCCCCGTGGCTCGGGGCGGGAGGGGCGGCGGCGGTGAGCGCTGTGAGCTCCTGGAGACGCGGTGCTGACGCGGCCCGGCTCCTCCTCGCTGCATTTTAATTCCTGGCCACTGTGGCCGCTGCACACCGAGCCGGGAGCCGCTTGCTGGAGTTGGCCGGGTTGGGCGGGGAGTGGGGGGGGGGGAGGCGGTGCGCTGCACAGATATGCCTGGGTGTTCGGAAGAGAGGAAGAATGGTGGAAACACTGTGTCATGTGCAAGCGTGTCTAGATAGAGTGTGAGCCTACACCCGAGTGTGCAAGGTGGGCTGGAGGGACAGAGGCTGTGCATCAGAGCAAGTCTGAGCGTGGTGTCATGCAGAGTGTGTGGGTGGTGTGCACCACGTGTGAGAGTGGGTATTTCTATCTCCTGGATGTGGAACTTGTGTCTGCGGTGATGTACTGTGGCTGCTAGGGCCTGTGTGGTATGCGCAGGACAGTGCCTCTGGTGGGAAGTTGGCGGTAAGCGGGTGGTGGTAGGCGCGAATAGGTGTGGTTTCCAGATGTGGTGTGTGGTTGGTGTGGGGGGTGTGTGTGTTATGTAAAGGAGGCCGTGTTGAGGTCGAACAGTTACTGGGCCTCCAGCAGGTTGGGCTTGTGCATCCCAACCCTTCCTTGAAGGCAACAGCTGCTCAGCCTCAGCCCTGCCCCACCTCCCAGAGAGAGGAGAGGGAGTGAGTCCCTGGACTGGAGACTCCATTGCTCCCATTCTAGAGGCTGGCTGATGATGTCATCCTCCCTTCCTGATGGGCCCAGGCTCTTCTGCTAACCTCTGGAAACTCTGAGACCTTAAATTTGGCCTTTTTAACATCCCACCTGCACTTGTTTGAGCACTTGTTCGGACACTGGATAGGCATGCACGCTCCATTTCATAGCTGAGATTAGAGAGGCGAGTACTGGCCCAAGGTCATGGGACCTGCAAGCAGTGGAGCTGGATCAGCACCCAGGTCTCCAAAGTGCTGCTTTCTACTGCTCCACAGCTCTTATATTTTTGTCCCCTGGTCAGGACCCATAAGATATTTTTCCCATGGTTACCTGGTGGTGTAAGGTGCAGTAGGACTCACCCATATTTCCCAAGTCATTGACTTACTGGGTTTCACTGGGACAGGTGACACTTTGAACCCTATTACTCCATGGGATAAGAAGGGTTTTCTAGACATTTTGCAGAGAGCATATTTGATGAGTGGGATACAGGGAAGGGATCCTGAGGGTGGGAGGGAGCCTCAGTGGAACAAAGAGCAAAAGATGTCCTTTGGGGACAAGAGACATGGGGAAGAAAGGAAAGATTTGGGGGTGGATAGGAATTCACCCCCATTGTGACAGTGGATTAGGGACAATTCAGACAAATCTGTCCAATGAACAGCAGGCGTCCAAGGAGGAGGAGAGTGATGGTGGGTGGCCTTTCCCTCCCTGCAGTTCTGCAGAGCACCCCTTGGGCTAGCCACTCCCTGCCACTGGGCTCTGGGGCCCTTGTCTCCTACTCATACACACCAGCCACACACACACACATACATGCACACCACGTGCATACAGCACATACACACACACACAAATGTACCTGGCACACATAAACGCCAACACACACCACATAACACAAACCCACAACTGATCTCATCGTGCAGTACATATATGCACAATGCACATACACAAAGAACCCACAGACACATGTACCATACAACACATGCACACAGGACACACACGCATATTTCACACATGTACACATTACATGGTACATGTAGGTGATATATATACAAGCATATGTGCCTTACATGCAACACACATACATAAACATGTATATATACTACACACAGACACATAACTCCACACACCTACAGGCCCTTCTCATTCATCTGGGGAAGAAACTCTCACAGCTGGTTGTTGCTGAGATTCTCATTTGGATTTGGTCTGTCAGAAGTGTCTGCTGTTGGCTTTGGCAGGAGGGTTCTGTGGCTGCCAATGGTACTGGGGCCTCTGGCAAAGAGTCGTAGTTCGGTGTTCTGGGCTTGGTCCCAGGGCTCCGTCCTGGAGGTACCAGAGTGACCCAAAACTAAGGTGCGGTGAACTTGTGGCCTCAGTGCCATTGTAATGAAGCAGCTAGGACAAGCACGTACCAACCCCCAGCGTCCCCACCCTGGAGTGTCATAAAGCTCCATTTTATAAAAAGCCTTTAAAACATTTCATGATTCTGATTTGTTTGGCTGTTGTGGGATTTTTCTTTCTTGGTAGTTTCCCTCTTGAAATGTATGCCTGCTACTTTAGATTGACTGTCTTCTCTGCTGTGCATTTTCTTGTCCATTCTCCAGATGGGCAGCTTGCTTAGGGACAGGGATGTCCTGCTTAGATCCAAAGGGCGTTGGCACAGAAATCAGAGACAGAGACAGGGTGGTAATTGTCCCAAGCAGATACTGGTGGTTCTCTTCATAGCACACGTGCACAGCACGTTCCCAGTGTACCTGAAATCCCCCCGCCTGCCCTGCACCAATGCTGTGCCTACCCTGGTGAAGTTCTGCTCTTTCCTCCAATCCCAGCTTAAGCACTGCCTCCCATTTAATGATTTTCTCAATTCTTCCAGATGAACTTTAGTCCTTCTTTCCCAATGATCCCAAGACACTTTGTATTGATACCTCCATGACAGGCTTTTGTCATAAAATGTTGTCATTATTTGCACTCAGGCCTTTCTCATGGATTATGAACTCTTTGAGGACAGAGGTTATATCTCATTTATATTTATGTCTCTGACCATTAGCACAGTGCTTTGGCACACTGAATTAACACACTGATACAGAGTGAGAGGGGAAAGGAAGTAATATTTCTTGAATAACTGCTATACGCCCGGCATAGAACTAGGCATATTTTTTATTTCTTACTCCAACCTTGTAGGGAAAGAATTTTGAACTTTTTGCTTTTCTATTTTCCAGTTCTGGGATTGAACCCAGGCAAATGCCCTACTCCTGAGCCACGACCTCTGTCTTTGGCTTTCTTTTTACTGTTGCTGAACCAAAAGTTGGAGTATAGGATTTGAATGCTGTTCTCTATCTTTCCAAAGTCAAGGATTCCCCTTTCCGTAAGGCTTCTTCCAAAAGTATTATGACAAATAACAATGATGTAACAATACAGTTTCTAAGTGCCAAGATCTGTCCTAAAAGTTTTATACTAAAAGCAAGTGTCATTAGTGTTCTCAGTGTTTAACCCTCAGAATAACCCTACTAGAAAAATACTCTATTTCCAAGAGGAAGACTCTTTACCATAGAGAGGTTACATTAGTAGCCCGAAGGTATACAGCAGCTAAACAGGGGAGCAGGTTTCAAATCTAGATAGCTGGGTTCCATTCCTTGTGCTCTCAAAGAGTGGCTCCTGCGGATCAGCTGCCCCATCTCAGTGGACTCCACTGGCCAGAAAAAAAATTTATGAGGCAGCGGATAAGCTGACCCACATAACCTCTCCACCAAGAAACTAGAATTTAGCACTGTGATTTCCCAATAATAAGCTTTTAAGAAAAATTTCCGTTGCTTGTTTATCTCTACAACATGTGTGGTTCCACACCTGGCACCCTGGCATTTTGTGTACAGTGGCACAAAGGTCTTATTGCGTATTCTGGGGTGTGACCACTGCCACAATTTATAAGCTCTTTTCTCCAGTAAAATGATTATTTTGGGGAGGAGGAGGTCACTTTATGTCAATGCAGTTCTCTGTTTGTGTAATACAATTTTAGAAGCTGGCCCTTTTTTTTGTTTGTTTGTTTGTTTAGGTGTCACCAAATCCCAGCATTCCTGTTTACTCACAATTCCTATGACTCAGTGGCTGGGAATGGCATAGTAGCTGAAACATCACTTGTCCCTGAGCCCTTTCAGCTATAGAAATCCTTCCCCTGCATCCTACCTACAACAGTGTCCTGGGAACTCTTTTATCCTAGAACATCTTGCATTGTTTCAAGCTTCTTCCTTTCACCAAGTTGAAATCTATTTCCTTGTGAATTTCTCCTGCTCCTCCTAACTTATTTTTGAGGAGATACACTAAGTAAGTTCCATCTTTGTTTCACTTGGGAACTCATCAGATAGCTCATAGAACCCGAGTTCTTTAGCACCAAAGGAGCTTAATTGTCTACCTACCGAGCGAAGTCTTCACACCAGTTGTTACTTTTCTAGGCTAAATGTCCCTGCTTCCTTCAGCTGTTTTTCTTGTAGTTTCTGCTCTTGATACAGGATTGTGGATGCCAACATCCTTACCATGTGGTCCTCTGGCCCTGTGGAGTATGAGTCCACTGATCCTTTACCCTGGATCTGGCCTTTCTAATTTTCAGTCTTTCTTCTGATGGTCTAGGCTCTTATCTGCTCTCTTCTGGGATTTGTTGGAGGTGTGGGTGGCAGGATGTTTCTAGCTTCTTGCTTAGAATGCTGAATGCTTTTTCCTTTGGGTCATGCTGCTAAAAGAGATGACAGGTAGCACTTCTTTCATTATTAGAACTCATTCATAGTGTGTGGCATGTGGGCTTTTGTGGGTCTATCCACCTGTGAATTTATATCTCTTCCTCTCTCACTTTTCCTTTCTGTTTTTATACTGTCCTTGGCTCTCTGTGACACTTTCCCCTCTCTCTCCTCTTCTTCTCTCACTAACCTCTCTGCCTGAAGCTGGTAGTCCTCTCTGAAACCTTCTTAGCCAGTGCTAAGGCTTTAGGACCTTAGAACTGGACACCGAGTTTTAGATGCTGAGCAGATGTCCCATACTCACAGTGGAGGTTCCTGTACTGGTAGGAAGAGAGTGAGGAGGACCCTCCCCTATGGTTTTAGCTCATGGCACACCATTCTTCCCCCATTCTTCCATATTTTTTCCTATATTTCTCCATGGAGTTGGCACTGCAGATGTGTCTCCATCTTTTTTTTTTTTTTTTTTTACAAGGGTGTTTGCAGCTGTACTACCCTCATGCTTTTCTTATACCTGCATGGCCTCTTCTGCTTCTCCTTTCTTCTGGGCCCTTGCTTACACTCACCAGATGTTTCTGCCATAAGTCATCCTTGAGTTCAAGCTTTCAGCCACCCCTCTCCAGTCATCAGCAAGTCCTAGGTGGAAGAGGTCAAGCAAGGGTGCATGGAAGGCCAAGGAAGATCACAGGCTGATAGGAGCAGATCTGGAGAAGAGAGCTTGACGGCTCATACCCCACAGGGCTGATAGTGGCTTAGCTGAAGCATTGCAGTTCCTTTAAGGGAGAATCTTGAAAAGTGGGATTTGATCTCTTAAATTCAGGGGAAGAAGTCAAGGGCCAGAGAGAGAAAAGATTTGGTAGAAATCACAGAGATTGATACTGATAAATGCGCAATCACAGTATAGATCCCAACTTCCATTTCATTCACCCTATGATATGATTTATTAAAAATCCATTTTGAAATTGGAAATGTATTCACATGGCTACAAGAACAAAAGGACTTCCAGTAAGCTTCCCTTCCACATTCCCAGACACCCATTTTGCTTTCCTGAAGGTAACTTATACCATCAATTTCCTGTGTGATCTTTTAGGGTATGTTATGGATGTACATCTACATTTATATATGTAGTTTTCATAAGCCACACATTTTTCATATAAAAGCTGCATTCAGTGAATATCATTGACGAGAGTAATTATATTTCATGTTCTCCCATCATTTCCCCCGTGTATTTTCAGTGATTTTATGGTTGCCTTCTTCTGGCACCTCATTCCAACTTCTGTTATTTTCCTCAACTTCTCATTTCACATTATCCTGTTCTCCCATCCAAAAAGGACAGTAGGTTCTATGACAAGGTGGTACACAGCACTTGCCATTTATTATCAGATTTCTACTTAACTCTTTGCTAGGTACAGTAATGGATAAAAGCTCTCATGTGAATAATCTCAAACAGCAGGTAATGCAGAGATATTTCTGTTTGCTCCTGAAGTGCATTATATTATATATTTCATTTTCCAGCTTGTATTTTCCTTTGGGCAATTGTTACACATACACCAGCACACCTAAGTACCCCGAACACATAGAAAGCTCTTGCCGATCAACAAGGG
This sequence comes from Chinchilla lanigera, assembly GCF_000276665.1. NCBI lineage: Eukaryota > Metazoa > Chordata > Mammalia > Rodentia > Chinchillidae > Chinchilla > Chinchilla lanigera. The sequence goes on from NW_004955481.1 coordinate 8,100,654, forward strand.
TGTTTTAAACATGTGCTGGTTAGCAGATCAAATTAGTTTGGGACTCAGAAGTTTCTGTAACTAATATATAGAGTGGGCAAAACATACCATGGAGGGAACCAGAAAGTGTCATGGCCAGATATGATCTCAATGAACATGCAGGTAAACTTGAAAGAGGTAATCAAGAGTTTAGTGACTTTTCCCTGGTACCTGAGAAGCTGATGTGGTAGTAATGGTGGTGATGGTGCTGCTGCTAATAATAAAGACATTGTTGAATAGCTGACCCTGAGCACTGTCAGGCTTGAGGTCAACAAGCATAAGTTAACTCATTTAATTCTTATGAGATATATACTTCCATTATAGCTCCTTTATACAGGAGGAAACTGAGGCAGAGACAAGATAAATAACTTACCCCATCAGGGCTGGGATACAAACCGAGGTACTTTGGCTCTAAAGTACAAGGTCTTAATAAGCTGTTTGCAATTAGCTGTAAGTAATGGCTGTTGTGGATATTTATTCAGCACCCAGTGGGCACTGGGCCATTGCAATTGGCACTGGGAATACCCCTGCTCAGATGTGGTTCCTGCCTCACATTTCAGTCTGGTGGAGGAGCAGCATAAGAGAATAGCAAATACTAATATGAAATATTAACAGACAACTTTAATAAAGATCGGTGGATGTTCTACCAAACATGAGCATAGTGTGTTAAAATGGTACAGAGGAGGGGGGTTTCCCTTGCTTGGTCTGAGAGTTATTGCCATAGGTTTTCTTCATTTTCCACTCATTTTCATTTTCTCACCCTAGCTACTGGAGAATTTTATGAGCTCTGCCCACAACAGTCACCCTTAACTTCAGAATCTGAGATAGAGATAACACCAGCATGGCTCCATGCTGAGGAGGCTGTGATCTTTTTGTCCTCAATATCCACATTCACAGTGTCCAACTCCCTTTCTAAAGTGAAATTTTGAGTTCCTAGTTGTCGTAGTTTGGGTTCACAAGGGAAGCAATACAGGACACATTATTTACAGGATTATTTTGTAATAGTCACTCAAAGAGTTATATACAAAGAGAGTGCAGGAGATCTGCCCAAGCACTACAGACCTAAAGTATCCAGCTGAGGAGCCTGGATCCCATGGCAATGTCCTGTATGGTCCAGCTGAAGATCTACAGCCCATCACAATGCCCCTACAAGTCCAACTGGAGGTCAAGGGCCCATGACAATAGCTCACAATATCTCATGCAAGTACATTTCACAGATCTATGCCGGGAAGCCCCAAGGTCAAGGGTGGAAGCTAAAAAGTCTGTGCCAGCAGGCTGAGGGATCTGCACTGGAGCCAGAAAGCATCATTCAAGGTAAGGACCAGAGCTCCCCTGCAAAGTAGCTATCCTTAGCGACAGCAAGGTCCCGAGCTCCTCTGATGATAAGAACAACTGAATCCACATCAGGAAGGCCAGAGTGAGTGACAAGCTTCTCCAGGACATTAAACAGTGCACCATCTATCTTCTCCTCTGGAGCCAGGAAGTGATGTTCAGAGTAAGGACCGGAGTTCCCCCAAAGTGAACTGTAGCCATTCTCAGTGACAACAAGGTCCTGAGCTCCTCCTCCAATGAGAACAGCCGAGTTCATCATGAAAGCCAGCATGACAAGCTCCTCCAGGAGAACCAATAGCCCCCAGCAGGACCAACAGCTACCTAACAACACCTAAATTTCTTTCTCTTAGTTCTGTGTCTTATGCTACTGGCAACAATCCTCAGGCGGGCCCCCACACCCAGCACCACACTGATTTCGTTCAGCTGGATGTTGCAAGTTGACCACCAGTTGTCAATCCACCATACTAATGATGTCTTGCTGGCTTGTGATATTTAGTTTCTAAGTTTAGGCTACCTCAATAACCGGCATGTCTCCTCCAGCATCCCTTGCCTAACATTACTTTATTCTGTGTTTAGAGTTAAATAGCTGACTCTTGGGTGTAACCTTGGTTGGAGCCATAAAGTTAGCAGAGAAATGGAGCCTTGCATACTTTTCTACCCAATTTGTTCTCCCATACACATAACAAAACTCTCGTTAAAATAGTTAAGCATAATAACCCACTCCAACAGTAACCACCCACTCATATTACGAAAAGGCATGCAGTTAAAATAGGATTTAATGAAATATAAAACCCCACGTACAATTAGGCATTTTATTCACAGTTCCTTGACTGTCCCCTTACACTTTTCAAACCATGACAGTCTTACCCTGCCTCTCACCCCTGCTTTGGGGAGCACTAACTCACCAGTCCTGAATCTGTCTTGTAGACAGACTCTCTGCTGTGGCTCAGAGATTTATAGGCAGATTGATTTGTCAAAAGTCCCATTCAGGCTGCTTTTCCTCCTCGCCACAGCTTTCCTCCATCTCAGCCAACAGTGGTTTGTTTACTTTCCTTCCTTTGTAAAAGACCTGGCCAAGCCACTGCCTCAGGGCTCTTTCCTCCTAGTTTATTTTCTCTGTCTAGTCCACCCATAGAAGGGGCAGAAAGGGAGAGATTGAGTCTTTCCTTCTGCAGTGGTGTGGACCTGTGTGGTTATCTAAACAGAAGAAAAGAAGAGAAGGGGAGGGGACGGGAGGGGAGATGAGGCAGGGGAGAGGAGAAAAATAACAGTGACAACGAGGTACCTATCAGGTGCCATTATGAGCATCACCTAGTGATTCCTCATGGCAGCACCTTAGGTGGGCAATGTCATGCCCATTGTACAGAGGAAGGCGCATGTAGAAGGAGTATCTCTCCGATTTTCTCCTTTCTGTTGCCGATTGAAGCACAGGTTAAACCATAATGGTCGTAATCACACAACACAACCACTCCTTGAGCACTTGGTAGTGTCATGCACAGAGCTAAAGCTCATTTCCAGGTAAAGGAGAGAGGAAGCTACTTGCCAAGGGCCATTCAGAGTGTGTCACAAGGGAGCAGAGCCAGGCTTGATGGCTGATCCCAACATGGTGGGAATTACTAGAAAAGCAGAAACCTCAGAACTTAGAAAGAGAAAAGACAAAGCGGGTAGCAGCATAATGTAGAGTTTATATAAAAAAAAAATACAAAAATCTCTTTGGGGAGATGGAGGATGTGAAAGTAGAACTTGATGGAGCCAGAAGTGGGCTCTCAGGATCCGCTGTGGATGCAGAAGCTGTGCTCTCCCCAGCTCTGATGGGACGCTGTTGGGGCAGGGCTCAAACTTGGTAAGGCCCTTGGTTAGGCAGAGGTTGAGAGGAATACCCAAGGGTGCCGGTGTGGGGTTAGACTCAGTAAGTTATTTCCTGCCTCAACATCCAAGGGATATTACACACTGAGGACCACATGATAGGAGCTCATCTTTACAAATCACAGGCTTTCAACTGAGCCTCCTTTGACTTCCTCCCATCTTCCTGCTCTCTCTTTCTTTGTTACTTATTTTCCTTTACTACCTCCCTCATCCCCCTCCCTCTCCCTCTCCCCCTCCCTCCCTTCCTTCCACCTTCGCTTTCTCCTTTCTAATCAATACTTCTCTATATCAAAACTGCTTAAGTTTATCATTCAATATTTTTCAGCTGCCTACAGCACTAACACATAACATTAGATTCAAAAGAGTTTTCCAAAAATTCTTGGAGTTATTAAGGCAAGGTCATAATCTTGGTGAGGCATAAGAGCCACAAGGTGCTCATACCCCCCTCAACTGGCAGTTGCACACTTGTTTCCCAGAAGAAATAACACAAGAGTAAAGAAAAACTACAAAGGTATTCACAGTGGGGCTTTTCATAGTAGAAAAACAAACAAACAAATTAAAAGCAGTTCACATATTCAACAAGAGAATGATTGGGCAAATGACATTGAATTATACTGTGTATACAAAAGAACATGACGAGGATGTCACTGTTTTGCTTTAGATATAAAAAGTACTGAACAAAAAAGATCTAAGCCCAAAGAGCCCTCCCACACTGACCGCAACTTTAGAGAAACATTTCTTTGAACATGAGAAATGATCAGAAATAGGTTTTTTTGGTAAAGTTATTTAGCCTTTAGGCAAACAAACAAAACTCAGGTAAGCTTAGCAAAGCCAACTATGGGAAAGCATGTTGGAATCCGAAAGGGTTTTCAGTTTCTCCAAAGTGGTATCATTAGCATTTTGGGCCTTAGCATCCCCCACCTTTTGACCAAGCCGACCATTCCCCTCAGCCTGGAACTGCCTACCAGTCAGTATAAGGGGTGATGCCACCCCTTATGGCCAGCTACATTCACCCTGACCTCTGTATGTTCTAATATATTTCCTCTTGGCATCTGGCTCCTGATCACCCTTCATTGGTAGGTTCCACAAGGACCACTACCTGTCTCAATCCCTTTTAAGCAAAAACCTCATGAGAGACACCTGTGACCAAAGCACTCTATGATAAAATCTTACCGAGATGCCAAAATCTCCCTGATAACGGAGGTATTTAGATTCCCTTTACCCTAGCTGAACCCCAACCAACATGAAGGGCTTGAGCACTTTCCTCAACTATAACTGTACCTCCATCTTTAACTGGAGCCTTAGCACACAATAAGGTGCTCTTTTCCACTTTAGAGGCAGTGCAAAGAGACACAGAAAAACAGTATTTGAGCAGTCAAAATGTATGCCACAAAATCAATAACAATAATAATAGCTTTAATTAATAGAGGATAGTGATGTAGTAGGCATAGTACTAGGGCTTTTGTATGCGTTCTCTCACATAATGCCTGCAACAACCTTAACAAAGGAGGTATTGTGATTTCTACTTGTATTGAGAAGGCATCTGAGCCTGAGAGATAGAAAATGATTTATTTCGGGTCAAACTACTCAGACTTTGTGGATGTCAAATCTTCCCTCACCCTAACTTTACATGATACAGCCTCTCAGGCACTAAAGCTGCCTTAGTATGGCTTAAGCATAGGCAAAATTTTGTTTTTTTCTTAGAGCTGACTTAGTCCTACTTTATGTACAATCCTGATAACACACTTGGCTATTTGTTTTTTAGGATCTCAGTAGAACAGTAATAATATATATTATGAAAAGAAAAAGGTAGACTTAAGATTCAAGAGTAGAGATAGCCTGAATGTATAACCAAAGCCTGACAACAAAGAAGAAAAAACAACTAGCTAAAAGGACTGAAAATAGGTACCAGTTAGTGTGGGGGCCAACTCTACATATTGCAAATAGTCCTAAGTCGGGTAGCCTGAAATGATAGTGGGAACTCACAGTGATGACCATAAAACCCACATATGCATGTAGAAAAGGACAGGATATATTTCAGAAGGAGTTTTATTCACATGGTCTCATTGACAAAAGGAAAAGTTGTGATGTTTAAAGGAATAAATAAATCCTTAACTCTTGGAAACATTGGCTATTCAGGAAAATGACCCTTCTTTGTGAAAGAGCGTTTGAATAACAAAGATTTCACTCTCATTGATTCATTATTTCAGCCATCATCATGGACAAAATTTCCCCGTAGCCATATATTTTGATGTCTAAATGTTATTCAAGGCATGGCTTAACATTCACAGTTGGTTACACTGCTGCTGGTTGGGTTATGTTGTGGAAGCTTAGTTATTCTACAAAATGGAGTTTCATGATATTTAAATGTTTCTATTTCTTTTCTGTTTCTTAAACAAGAAACAATGACAGACCAATTTTCACTACATTTCTTTCCCCTACAGGAAGAAACAATAAAGGAGAAATAGAATTCTATTTGAGAAAACAGTTCTAGCATTCATGTCTCCATCAGAAACATTTTGGGATTTTGTTCTGTGGGACTTGGAAGTCTTGTGCATTAAGTGACAGCAGAATTCTGACTTAAAGAGGGTGACAAAAATCAGAAGATCTCAATAAATGCAGCTTGGCTATTAGCTTCACTCGGTGGGTTTTTGGTGTGTGTGTGTGTGTGTGTGTGTGTGTCTACTTTTCCCTTTCATATGCCCATTCATTGATAGATTCAGAGAAATGTGACTTATCTCACTGCTTTATGAAGTACAGACAATATACTGACAACTTTAAATTTGGAACCGAAGTTTTTACTCATGGAAAGAAGCATTTTGGTCATGAATTCTGAGTCTTTTATAAAATCTAGAAACCTTGGAATGACCCTCAGCTGAGCCCTCAGCTCGACCACATTCTACCTGACACAAAGGCCGTTGATGCTACTTTCTAAATCATTCTTCAACCCGTGACTTGTGATCCATTCTCTCTGCCACCACCAGGCTCAGCCCTGTGGTCAGTAGCTCACAGCTTGCCCTATTACTCCATCCTTTACCTAGGCTCCTTGCCATGATTTCTTTCTCCCCGATCCATTCCCCACTCCAACATTTTGATTATGTCCTTATTGTGCTTGGAATTCTTCCATGGCTTCTCATTGCTTGTTGCAGAACTTCAAAATCTGGGGACTGTATCACACAATGGACCACAGGGAGCACATAACTTTGGGGAAACAAGGTAGGCTCAGGAAACAAAAACTCCAGGAAGGCTGCTCAAAAATGCAGTCTTGCCCATTTTTTCCAGTGTGCTGCATATAGATGTAGATGATATAGATATGGATATGGATACCTATTTACCTTTTATCTGTTTGTCTATTATCTATCTATCTATTATCTACCTACCTACCTACCTATTATCTATCTATTTATCATCTATCTGTCTATCTGCTATCAAATCTTATTTACTTTCTATGGGAAAATATCTCAGGAAGTTCTGGCAAAGTCTATTTTATAAGGCCCTTTATACACTGGCCCTATTTACCCTACCATTCTCTCATGGGACTTCTTACCCTTTGCCCAGTTCTCTAAGCTTCGTACTTTCTCTTGTTTTCAAGAGATGGAAATGTTTAAATCTGCATCACATTTTTGCAACTTGATGACTTTGAACTCGGGACCCAGATGAGGTCTTCACTCTGTGTTTGCTTGGTGGACTTGTACTCAGTGTTTGTGACCCTGCTGGACATTCCCCTCTCTAAGGCTTTCCCTTGTTTCTGCAAATAGGACTGATCACTTCTGCTGTTCTCCCTTGCAAGCCAGCCAGTGAAACCTGAGCAAGCTACTGAATGTCTCTGAATCTTAATTTCCTCACTTGAGAAATGGAGATAATAATACCTGCCTTGCAGGGTTAGCATAAGAATTAAACAAAACAACATATATAAAGCATTAAGCAGAGAGCTTGGCATATAGTAAGAACTCAGTAAATACGTGCTGAATAATAAATAACAGTTGTTATTGTTAACTATCCATCTTTTGCCAGTGCATTTATCCCATAATAGTGCAATAGTTGTGAGCCCCCTCTCTTAAAGATTTTTTCCTATTTATCTCAGTACAGTAGATACTGCTCTGCTTTGCTATCAGCTCCATACAGGAAGAGAGCTTGGGTTTGTTTACAGGTGCCTCCTAAATACCTTGAATAGTGCCCGGTACATGGAAGACCCTCCTACTATTTACTGATTGCTTGATTTCCTCATTTGGCTCTCATGCAGGTCAGGTGTGATGATGGATGTGAAATGTTTTTAAAGTATAATCATTTTACAAATACCTTGTGAATCAATGCATTGTCCTTTCATTTACACTTTTGCCCTCAAGACTGATGCTTTGGTTGAGCTATCAGCCCATGAACCTGCTTGTGGACTGGTGCTCCCCAATGTAACATTAAAGTTCTAGGGAGGTATGAGGCCAACATAGAGTGCTAGTATTTGTTGTACAGAGGTACACAAGGCAGACACTGTAATTTGTATCACTGTCTTCTGAAATGGATATCTGTTATTTTTGTTGTTGTTGTTGTTTTCTGTGTTTTTTCCAATACCGGGAATCAAACTCACGACCTAGTGCTTGCCAGACAGGCGCTGTGCCACTGAGCTACATCCCCAGCCCTTAAATGGATATCTGAACAGAAGAGTCACTTAGGCATGCTGCTAATATAGGTGTAGATTTGAATATTTTGAACAGATTCCATTTACCCTAGTTCTCTACACCAGAATGAAATTACCTTATCAAAGAAGGGGAAGTCGCCTTGGGGATGGGCAGGTGAGGAACATTCCTGTGTGAACTTCACTTTAAATGAGACCTGGAAACTCCTTAGAGACGGGCTGGCCCCATCTTCGTGGTATAATTTGTAGACAAGGAAATTGACACCAAGAGAGTCAGGGTTTGTCCAAGGCCAGCCATGCAGCTGTGGGACCCCTTGTTTACCATTTCTCTGTCCACTAGACTACAGTGCCTATGCAAGAAAGGAATACAAGGCCTTCCAGGAGAGAGAATGGCAATACCTAAAAAACACTGGTCACTGAAGTTCTATTAAGGGCTCCATGCTTTTGTGTCAGGTAGTTAGAACCTGTGGACAGAAGCCAAGAAGTGAACATTCTCTGCACAGGAAGGTAAATAAACATAGAGAGGCACAAAGGTAGTTTGAGGCCAGATTGGTGTGTGTGTGTGTGTGTGTGTGTACTTGTGCATGCACACATGCATAAGTGCATGTGCACTATGTTATTTAGGTAATGGAGAAGGTCTTATTTTATTTTTTGTTTTATTTGTAGGAAATTTGGTTGGGGTAATATAAGTAAGAGGAAGCTTTAGAAAAAGTAGTTTTGAACAGGCAGCAGAATGGATGAGAAGAGATGAGAAAAAGAGGAGACAGGGAGACAATTTTACTTTCTTCTGTTTGAATTGATGAGGTTCCAGTCCTGGTGGTGACCACTGGAATGGAAAGGAAGGGAGGGGTGGGTGTGTAAGACAGGAAAGAAGTGTCCACATGAAACTCTTAATGAAAAAATAGTAACAGTTAATCAGGTGCCAAGGTGATTAAATGAAGTCAGAAGAGTAAACAACACTGACACATACATCCTTGAAAATGATAAAAAGGTCCCAAAGACATGGAATCTTATTTAAATAAACACATTTTAACTTGAATAAGAGGGATTTCTTGCCTAGGATAGAGAACAAAGCTAATTAAAGAAAGTGACTCATTGGCCTTCAGCTTATTACTTAAGAAATCTCTAAATTTATGTGTTCTTTCATTAAGAGTGTGTTTACTTGAATCTTAACAGCCAGCCAGGATTCATTTGAACCAGCACATCCACCTCCTCTGTTCTTCAAAGGGAAGCAGAACTGCCCCAAATTTCTAAGACCCAGGTTCTATTCAGTGGGCTTGTTTGTTTCTGCTTCCAGGACTTCCTGCTCTATGCTCCTTGCAGTTTCTTCTACAACTCTCCTGTCTCCTAGAATTTCTTTCCTGTCGGATTCCTAAACTCTTGGGTGACCTTTATTGAAGTATCCCTCTAGGTAGTTCCATTAGCCAGCCCACCCCAAAATTAAACCCAACTTACAGAGTCTTGCCCAATGGTTGGAATACTAACTGTATTTTTTGTTGAAAAAAATGAATAAATAAATGATGAATTTAAGAAGGGAAGGTAGGAGGATATATGAAATAAAAGGGACAATTTTATTCCACTGATGGATTTAACCTATATGACACCAAAAGATTGGTTGAGTTATTTTATTTCTGGAAAAAGCAGTACCACCTACGTGTCAACAGCATTATGAATCACTTACATAATGTAGGTAAAGAGTGCTTTTAGTGGGGGAAAAATTGAATAGATAAGCATCTCTGGTCTAGTCAACTCCTTCAGTAATAATGATCCATCTTGTCAAGTAGATGTGGTCTGAGAGGTGTCTGGCATGGGAACTATGATCTATGTATGTGGAAAGAGCCACTTGGTATGAGGTTGATATGTTTTCACCACTTTGCAACTGTGAATAATGACATGGCAACTGACAATTCTGTTTGACTGAATTGTTTTCTTCCATCCCCAGCATCTCCTGATTCTATGGCCACATCTCAGATCTTTTCTCAGTTTCTTTTCTGTTGTTGTCTCCTCTTTTCTTCTTCCTGATCTTTCTCATTTTCTTCCTCCTCTTCCCTCTTTTACTGACTGCTCAGGCATTGACTATGGAAACTCCTGGTTAGGTGTGATGGATTGGGTGAAGATGTGTTTCTCTTCTGTCTGTGTACACCCATGCAAGTGATAGTGAAAGAAGAAGAAAAGGAGAATTCTTTTAAAGACAAAGCAAAGACGTCAGTGGATTCTATATTTTGGTCCATGTTTGAAAGCAGAACAGAAAGGGCTGGATTGATGTGCCTGATGTGCCTGCAGAGGGGCACTTGTACCAGAAGTGAGACTGAGCCAGTTCACCCAACAGAATACCTGTTGGATTTCATGTGTCCCAAACTGGATTCATCATCTGCCTCCTTCTGTCACTGCTACTCTCACTGTCACCACAATGCCCTTCTTCCTCTGTTCTTGAATGTCTCCTGCAGTCCTTATCCCAAAGGATAACAACATTGTCCACGAAATCATTGTCCACCACTCCCATCCAACCCAGAACCCACTGTGCGGATGCTGTGCTGGTACAAGGCATTTCACAAGGACAATATATATGGCCCGCACCCGTGCTTCCTCTAAACTGTGAGATCTTAGAAACTATCACTCTTGACAGTGACTTCAGTGTTGTGCCTAATGCTTGGCACATGGTAGATATGACGTAAAGATTAGGTGGAAAAAATCTTATCTCTGGAGTACGTTTTGTGCTTAGAATGCCATCATTCCTTCTATCTACCCCATGGAGTCACATAAGATGAGCTTTTATCAATCAAAAGTACCTTCAAAATTTAATAATAGAATAATATTATTATGCTATTTAAGAGTATATATATATTTATAATATTGATACTTTATATTATTGTGACACTACTGTGAAATGGTTGCACATTGAAACCTGGGTGTTTTGATGTCCCTATGACATCTCTTAGTCTTTTTGATGTCCATTGGCATACCCAGTCTGTGCTGGTGAGAGATGACATTTGTGCTCACCTAGGGGCAATGTGATACTTAGAATACATCTAGCCTGGGCATCAGGATTTCTGGGTTTATGGCTCAATTCAGCCACTGTATTCAGAAAAGTCTCTCTCACTGGAAATAGGCCAATATCTTTAACATGTCCTCTAGGATGTGTGTTTACTCTAAGATTTGAATACATCCAAGCTGGTTATTAGCCTCAAACCAAGCCCACCACAGCCCCATCATCAGAGAGATCCTGAGCATCCACTTTGGCTCCTTAATTCAAGTGGTGAATGAGCATGAACAAGGACAGAGGTTAGGGACCGAGGCGCTGATCTGAGGGAAGACTCTGGACTTTGATCCGCAGGCTCAGAACCTCTGTGAAAATGCCTCTGCAGAAGCTGGATACTGGCTGTGCGTGGGCTTGATCCTTACCTTGTATTTTCTGCTGTTCTCTCTTTTTATGTTTTCCTAGGAGAAAAAATTACTCAGGTAGAGTCCAGAGACAGTCTTCTCTTGGAATGTACACCTGCTGATTTTAGTGATGTTTGTTGTGCATGAGAATGCTTGGGGGCTGGGCAGAAAACTTCTCTTATCCCTTTGTTTCTAAAACATGGAACGGTGAATTTTTGTTCTTGTCCTACTAATCTAGTGCAGGGATGAGAGCTTTCTGAGGGAATCATGGAGCCTGACTTTACAACCTCCAGTTGAGAAGCAGACCTAGGTAAAAATAGAGCCGCTTCTGGGTCCGAACAACTTGTAGAAGAGTGGCATAAATTTCAGACTCTCTGCATACCTCTGGCTCCATCTCAGACTGGAGAGAGGAAGAAGAGGGAGGCCATTTATTTTAGTTGAGCACCTATTGTGTTCAAAGTCCCACCCTCCTGCTTTCTATCTTGCCGGGTCTTTTCAACCCAGCTTATAGGTTTCTGGATATGATTAACCCATTTCATAGGTAGAGGAATTTGAGAGTGGAAATATCATGTGTGAGGTGATGCATTAAACTTGGGAACTGAACCCATTCCTGTCTGACTCCAGAGTCTGTGCCCCTTCTACTTGGCAATATGTAAGTGTATATACATTCTGGCGGGTCCTAACAAGTGTGTGTGTGTGTGTGTGTGTGTGTGTGTGTGTGTATGTGTGTGTGTAGGCAGTGGTAAGGGAAATGATGCAAGGATGCCAGTGTCTTCTGAGCATATACATGTTTATCTGAAAGGCAGGAAAGTGCTGATTCCTCACGTACTTGTTTGCCCTGAGCAGAACATATAGAAATTTGGAACATGGAGAGAGAATTTCTACTCATCCGTGCACAGAGATCTCAGTTCTATTGACATCTATTAGGCATGGGGTTGTGAAGAGCCCACAATCTAGGAGTGAAGCTAGAAGTTTTCATGTGAACTCCAAGAAGAGAGGCTTTCCTGTTCTCCGCTCAATCTCCAGAGTTTTTTGGCCATCCCATTTCTTATTCTGTGTACTACTTTCTTTGGAGAATCATCTTCTTCCCTGGTTTCACACACATGGCTGAAGCAATGACTCCTAAGCCTACATTTTATGGCAAATCTTGCTTCTAACATTGAGATCTGTGTATGCAGCTCTTTTTGTAGGCTCCCTTGAGTGTTTCTCACACACTGGAACTTCAGCATGCCCAGTGCTGACCTCTTTGGCCAACAGTCTCCTTTTACATCTCTCACCTCAGCAAATGTCACGTAGTATCATCAGCCACCATCCACCAACCTGCCAACATGAGAAGCCCAGGTATCATTCTTGACTTTTGCTTATCCCCAAATATTCTTGATCCAAATTCTTTGCATCTCTCAAATCCATCCTCCTTTCTTTCACTCTTTAGACTCTTACTAATTTTGTCAAGATCCTACCATCTGGAATAGACAGCAGTCTCGACCTCCACCCACACCCATCTATTCTTCTTGCTGCTGTCAAAACACTTCAGTTGTCTTTTTATAAGATCTATTAGAGATCCCCTTTACCCTCAAAATCAAGTTAAAGCTCTTTAGTGGTCTTTAGATAGCTGCAAAGTACATAAGTGTCTAGGTCAGAATATCAGCCCTGTAACTTATTACATATGCAAACCTGAATGCATTATGCAATTTCCCCAGTCTGTCTCCTGATGTTTAATGTGGAGCTAATAGTGCTAGAATATAGTTTTTTTGTGACCATTGACTCAAATGAGAATAGTGAATGTAACCTATTAAACCAATGTCTGGAATGTAATAAACTAAATTTGAATGGCAGCAGCTCTATATTTTTGGTGACAAGGTCTTGCTGAGTTGCCCAGGTTAGTGTCAAACTTGCAGTTCTTCTGCCTCAGCCTTCCAGCTGGGCTTACACCTCGTGAATGGCAGCCATTCTTAAATGTCAACATCTTAAACTGTTATTGACCCTCGTTTTGTTTTTTGTGTTTGGTTTCAGGAATCGAACTCAAGACCTTGCACTTGCCAGGCAGGCACTTGTGTCATTGAGCTATATCCCTGACCCATGTTATTGAGACTCATAACGGTGTGACACAAGAAGTGTTATGCTCTCCAGCTTTCTATCTAATGAGATAATTCCATTTCATCATGGATTCCAAATGAGGTAGTGACTTTTCTGAGAAATATAATATGTAGAGCATTTCTCAATGCACAGTAGAGAAACATTGTGGAACTCACACATGGAATCAAGATATCAGAGATGACCCAAGGCAGAACTCTTAAAGTCAGCAAAACCAAGTGCAGCGGAATCATCTAGTCATCCTATGAACGAGAGCAGCAAGAAGGCAGCTACATGTACTTAGCATTCCACAAATATAACTGAGGAAGGATCAATAAAGAATGTGTGTGGAGGCAAAAAAAAAAAAAAAAAAGCAAGATTTCCATTATTAGTAGACAAAGACCTAAGGTAGAAAGTAAACCTGTCAGCATGGAAGTGTGGATAAGATATCTCAGTATAGTGCTTAAAATATTCCCTTAACTATGATGGTTAAGAGTTATTTCTATTCTTTAGAGCTATTGCTTCTTCTGTCGTATAGTATCATAAACCATTGTATGGTTTATTGTATATAATTATATCCAATAAATATATACCATTTTCATCACAGGAGTGTTGATTTCATCATTCTCTACAAACTCCTGTGTTTTCTGTACAAAATACATAGTTAAAAACCCTTCTAGCTACTATGGCATACAGATACCTGGAGGGGGATAGGATCCTACGTGACATTTCTTAAGAAATCCTTTTCCTGTGAAGCTGACTGACTCTCTGCTCTCATATCTTCTGTCTTGCACCTGACCATTATATATGCTGTTTGAAGTATTCCAATTGTTTCCTGGCTGAATCTAGGGAGAAAGAGGTTCTTCACTATCTGTAATAGAAGAGCCAAGTGAAGGGGGCCACCCTGGGAATCCACAAGCGATGGTGGTAGAGATGGCTGTGCTAGGAGTCTACCAAGGGATCGCTGGTGGAACCTGTACTAATAGATATGGCAAGCTGAAGGTAGAGAACATTGCCAGGGATGACTCCATCCTATGTGGACTTCTTTCATAAAGAATGTGCTATTCTCAGGGTTTTGTTCCACCTGTGGATCTCAGGGATTTTTTGCTCCACCTGTGGTTATATGTGGGCAGCAAAGAGCTCTGGAGCTGGTGAGACATGATGAAGAAGAATGCAGCTCCGTTGTTTGTTAGCAATCAGGTCCTTCTACCAAGCACGTTACCACTCAGACCTTTAGTTTCCTCATTGGAACTATGTTGATGGACTGCTGGGAGGATTAAGGGTTCAGGGAGAGGAAGCTCTCAGTACCTTTCATGATGCAATAGTGTCAATTTCTTTTTCCTTTTCTTCCATCTCAGACCATGAGGAAGGGACTCTCTGAATGCCATTATCTAAGTATCCTGGGTTTCCTAGAAACACAATTCCTTTGTAACTGAGCATGCTCTTTAGGAACATGGACATTCTAAAATGTGGTTTCCAGCACACAGACCTACGCTTCTACCCTGGGTAGACAAAGAGGAAGGGATATTTTGACCACTACATGGAAGTATTTCTAGTCCTTCAATTCTGAAGTGTTCTCCCTGAAGTCTGCCCTTCTGGAGAGGGCTGGAAAAACAGGGGTTTATTATGTAACATGGACTTGATGTTAGGATTTGCACATGGAGTTTTCATTACTGGGCCACAAAAAAGGGAGAAAAGCTCAGAGTAAAAGGTTTAAAAATTTTTTTCCACAAAGATAGACAAGTCAGGGGGTCTGATACATTCTTCACTCTGTGGTTCTTAAGAACAAAGATAAATGGAAAAGAAAGATTCTATTTTTATGCTTTGAAAGCATTTGCTTTAGGTCAGAAAAATAGCCAGTTAGGATATTTAGTCCTGTCAATACAGCTTGGATCAGGCCTTTCTGCTTCTTTTTCCCTTCTTTAGAAAAAATTAATTGGGGAACTGGCCATGTAGGGAGATAAGAGGCTGCATGCGACTTACAAACTTGCCTGATCACAAAAGGATTAAGGAAACTAGACCTTCTGCAGTAAAGGAAAAACCCAACAGGCCTTCGGATGAGAGAACCCTCAATTCAAATCTGATTTCTGCTACATATCTGTGTGACCCTGGGCAAATCATTTAAGTGCTCTGAGCTTCAGTTTTCTCATCTATGTATTGGAGGTGATAGAAATGACCTTGCATGTCAGAGCAATTAAATGTGATCTAATATATCATAACAATAAAGTGTTTGCTGTGTACTGGACACAAAATGCATTGATTAAACCAATACCTGGTGCATACATCCAAAATGTGCTAAAGAAGAACAATGTTGCTACCTAGAGCACATCTCACATAGCATCCAGGAGGAGAGAAACTTTGCCTTCCCATTTTTAAATTCTTTTTTTTGAGATTTGTTCAGAACAATGGTTGAAAAATAAACCAGGTAAGTAGAAAGCACATATTGTGTTGTTATTCTTACATAGCCTCTATTGATATACCAAATCTTTGTACTATATTTTAAAAAATCTACCTGTATAAACTAAGAAACAAAATTAGAGCATGTAAAAGAGCATTTTGGGAAACACTTAGTATAATTACATGGGTTTCCATGATTACCAACTTTAAGAACTTCCTAGAAAACAATCTAGGAAGGAAAAGAAAAACTGAAATAATTCTCTTCATCCAAGAGAAGACGTGATTCTGCTGTTTAAGAGAGCAGAAACAGGTCTTTGGCATCACATTCCCAAAGGAATTTACCATTAGGAATTTATAACACTGCACCCACTGCTGGACACGCAGGGCAACATAAGGAAGGCTGTCTTCCATCGTGGCCCTCTTACAACTGCCTAAGTGTGTTCTATTTAGCTTTTAGCATATTGATCTTTGTTTTGAAACATTGAATAGACTTGGGCTTGAGTTCTGGTTCAACAACTTTCTTGTGTGACCTTGGGAATGGATTTACACTCTTTTCTCCTGTGCAAAATAGAGTCCAAAATACCACTCTTCTCCTGCTGTGGTATTGTCAGCACTGAGTAAGCAGAAAGGCATAACATATCCTACTTGGAGCCTTGTACTGAGTAGATAGTCAAAACATTGGTTCAGTTCATTTTTCTTCCCTTCATTATAATGTAACCTCATGTTGTTTTTTCTGGGAGTGTCTAAGCTAATGAGTGAATTCATGTTCAAGCTTTCTTGTATTTAGCTTTTGTTCTCTTATCCTCCAAGGACCCCAGAGAGGAAGTTCTGGAATACAGATCTGAACATGACTCCAGTGTCTTTCAGCTGGGTACAAAATGAAGTGAGATTATTTGGATGGGCATTCAGAGCTCCTCACCACAGAACTTCTGCTGGACAGAACAAATATTGATGTCCACTACTGCCCAATAAGTACTCTGAGTTGCATTTTGAACTATTGACTGCCCCTGCACATACCATGGCTTTGCACTGGCTTCTTCCTCTGCCTTGCCTCACTCTCCTGGCCAGATTGGACACACACTTTATTCATTCTTCGAGATCATTCCAATAGTGCCTTTTCTGTTTGGGCCCCTCTGGCAACCCAGAGTTAGCATCCCTCTCTTTGAATATTGTGACTCTTTTGCATTACCTTATAATATGCACTCTTGTCTTTCTATTGCTAGACAATGGCCAATTTTGAGACCAGAATTGGTGCCTGGTCATATCAGTCTTTGCTTTAGTGCCTAGGTTCATACTATTTGTATCTAGTGCTACATGCCAACTCCACTGGACTGGTTCACGTTTGTGCTGTAACTTCTTCTGTAACTCTGAGCCCTGCATTGCTCCTGTGCTTCCTTTCTTTGCTGCATTTGGGGCTTTTTGAGAACAGGGATGCAGGGAAGTTGACTACTTAACTCTGGCATTCCCAGTGCTTGCCAATCAGTCCATAGCGAGGAAATAAAAGCTTGTTAAGGAATGAATTAAAGCATTATGGGTGAATGAATAAGTGAACACCTCTGAACCCAATATTGCCTACCTTTCAAATAAGGGGTGGAGATTGGGATAAAGCTTGACATTTTAATGTATTTCCATTATGGGCAAATCTCATTAAGTGAAATTCTCTGGAATTACATATTAGGTGAAAATTAGATTCTAATATTGAGCTATAAAGTAAAAATCAAGTAAATAAGGACCATCCTCACAATCTCTGAGGAATATATACCACTGAAGTAGTATTTCTCATGAATTTCAATTCATTCAATTTCTCTTCTTCCCTGAAAAATTTGATGTTTTTTTAAACCATCAGATAATAAGTAATTGACCTATGTCGGGAATTCACACTGAATCAAAAGTATATATCTTACGGACTGGACTGGATTGAGAGCCCAGGGGAAGAGCCCCTGGGAGGGGAGTTGGTGATTCTTGATGAAGGATGGGTGGAGGCTGAGTCTTCTGGGCAGAGAGAGTTAACAAAGGTTTAGAGGGTCAAGGACAGGGCTAGGTGGAGTCCAAAGATGGGCACAGAAATGAATGGATCAATGAAAGGAGACAGGCTGAGTGCCAAGAAAAAACACAGAGAAGCTGAGAAAGGACTGCAAGATACAGGAGCAGATTCCAGGAGCAGAATTCAGGGAGAAAGACAGAGAGGTTCAGGTCGCACAAGATGCCTCTCTGAAGACAAAGAGGATCCTTTGAGGCCATAGGTTTGTGTAGCTGAGCCCTTCTGGGAGCAGGGTTTCCTGAGGAGGGCTCTTTGGGCTGCAGTGCTTTTTGTTTATTCCAGGAGTAGTGGCTTCCAGATTCTAAATAATGCTTCAATTACAAAAGCAATACATCTGTCACAACATTCAAACTCCAATACTGAACTATATAAAATAGAGATGAAGAATTTCTCTTAACCTCTCCACTGTTGCCAGTCCTGCTCTCCAAGGGAAAGTGAATGCAAAGCATGTGGTGTACAAGCTTCTACATGTTATGGCACACATTCCAACACAAACACTCACATGGTGGCCTCTCAAGAATTATTTTTAGAAAATGCTACTGTCACCTACATTCTGTTATGCCTCATTTTTTCCTCACTCAGTAATATATCATAGCGTCCTCTTACACCCTTAGCTTTTTTGCTGGCTATTTCTCAAAGTAAAGGACCATTAAATTATTAGATGACGGCTGACTATTAAGACAATTTCTTCTTCATGAAGACAGCTTTTCTTCCAGCCTTTTCAGTCTGCTAGCCCCAGTGAACCAGAAATTAAAGATTTATGCTACTAATTATTATTTTTTAAATAAAATTTTAAGGGCAAAGCTTTGCTGGAAATATTATCCACGCTAATTGTGTGTACTGATCATCGCTACTCCTGAACAGCAATTCACAGTATAAAGCTCAAGTAATTAGAACAATAAGCCCAGGTTAATTAAAATACTGGGTAACATTTGGGCAAGAACACAATACACTTTGGATATTTTCCAGATGCACATTCATTTTGTAGGCACTTAATTCACCTTGGGAGCTGGTGCTGACAAGGTAGGACGCTTGGCGCTAATCAGCGCTGGTCTGCCTTTGATCACACCCCACACATTTCTCTTCCCTGGCTCCAGGACTAGTTTTGGAAACCTGGGTCCAGTTGCTAGGAGAACATCACTGCAGTTGTTGAGGCCTGATATTGGGTACCATTCTTGTGTTATTACCATCCATGCCACTTGCCTTAATGGTTACAAGCTGGCTAATTAAAGCAATTAATCAAGCCCCCAAGAAGTTTGGATGCTGTCTGGAGTTTCTTCTGCCTTTTCCCTCCATCTGGCACAGAAGACCTGCTTCCCTGGAAATACTTGGTTGGCCTCTGTGTCTGCCCATTGTTTTGGTTACAGTGTGAATAGTTTCTCTCCCTGCAATCAAGGCCTTGTGCTCTGAGAGTAGAACATAAAGGCCCCCCTCGCTAAGATATCCTCCCGGGCAGTGTTTGTTCCAGCTTTGGTCAGCAGCTCCTCAGTTAGTCTTCACTGATCACACCTGCATGGTTAATATCCCTACCGAGTTGTTCCTTAGCATCTATGCAAAATTGGTTCCAGGACCCCAGCAGATACCAAACTCCATGCATGGTCATGTTTCTTGTATAAAATGATGCAGTATTTGCATGTAGCCTTGCCTTCCTCTTATATACTTTAAATGATTTCTGGATTGCTTACAATACCTATAACAAAAAGAAATGCTGTGCATATAGTTGCTAGATTGTATCATGTGGAGAATAATGACAAGGGAAAAAATTCTGTACATTCTCAGTACAGATATGATTTTCCCCCAATATTTTGATTTACAGTTGGTTGACTGAATCTGTGGATGAGGAACTAATGCATAAGGAAGACCAACTGTATGTGTCTTTTTTTCTTTCAAGCTGTGTTTCCCATTTCTATCTTCAGAGCTTCATCTAACTCCTGCACATAGGGAGCACCCAATGATAATCGCCTCATCTTCCCTATAATTCCTTTCCATCCAGTGAGTTTTGGTTTAGGAGAATAATTAGGTTAACAGGTATTTTTGGAGAGTCCTCTTTGGTCCAGGTGCTATACTGGGTACCATGAAGAATCAGAGATAACTAAGACATGGTTTTTGCATGGAAGGGTTTTACAGATTGTTGGGAGATGAAATAGATTCACAAATGACTGTAAGACATTAATCTCAGAAAGGAAGGTCAAAGTTGCCACATACTCGTAGTGCAAAAGAATACTCTAGAGGGAGAGATCTGAAAGAGCTTCATGGAAGAGGTGGCATTTCAGCTGGGATTTTGGTTTTTATATACAGGCTTGCATATGTACAGGTGTGTGTGTGTGTGTGTGTGTGTGTGTGTGTGTGTGTGTGTGTGTATGTACTTGTAGGTGGGCAAAGAGAAAAGACTGAGATATTTCCAGGAAATAAAACCTCCAGCATAAGCAAAGACAGAATTTAAAGAAAAGACTCCATGGCTGTGTTTGTGCAGAGTCTCGCATTCATCACAGAGATAAAACAGTGTTGATAGATAATACAGATAAAACAGCAGCTGGCAGCCTCCAGCAAAATCAGCTTCCTCATCATCAGCTTCCTCTTAATGCTGTCCTCCTTTCCTGGATCTTGGTTTCCAGGATCTCCTTGCCTTCTTCCCTCCTTTCTAAAAAAGCCCATTCTTAGGAAGAGATCCAACAGTCTTGTCGTATGTGAGCTTGGATTCCAGGCTGCCTGCTGCCGCTTAGTCTGCCTTAGCAGGGTCCTGATTTCACCCACGGCAGAATTATGAGGCGCACCGGGTGCTTATGTTTCACTCAGCTTTCTTCTGCAGCTAGGAATTGATAACAGGAACTGGGTTTCCCTCCCTGCTGCCTGCTTCATTGGGGCTGACGTCACATCTACACAGCCAGACAGTTTTTTAGAGGAGAAATACCCTAAGCTTCTGCCCCTGGAACAACAGGTTTTGTTTGTTATTACTTTAATTAATAGAGTAAATAAATGCAGCAGGTTGTCTGCTTGAGGTTTTAGCTTGCTTTTATTTCCCTTTTTGTTCTGGTGAAAGTCTCTTTGCTCATCCTTATGAAGTAAATGCCTTCTGAGGCCCTGCAGAGCATGCATAGAAGGTATCCTAGGGCAAAGAAGGGCAGCTTCCTATTTCTTGTGGGGGTGGGGAACAGTTGCACCACGCAGGGGAGTGTTGGTGTAATGGAATATTACTCAGCTATAAAGAAAGATAAACTCGAGGCTTTTATAGGTAAATGCTCACAACTAGAGACCATACTTGTTAGTGAAATAAATCAGACCTGCGTGTGCAAGCACCGCATTGTCTCACTGGTGTAAAACCTGAAAGAGTTAATATAAACTCAGAGGTATGATAGACATTGTGAAACTATAGGAAAACACTCAAGGGTAAAGGGCAACTGGGATGTGGGAAAAGAGAAGGGAAAGAAGGAGAAATTTTGTATGTACGTATATACAGGATAGTTAACATAGTTGATCTACTGTTTTCTATTTCTTTGCTGAAAGAAACTGTTAATGAGTCCGTGATTGATCAATATTTCATGTCTCTATCTATTTTCATGAGAAACCATTTTGAAGATATCAATATGTAATACAACAAGCATGGTTAATTTCCTACCACTTTGTTTGTAACTCTGTATTGTATGTACTGTTCTTTTGCTATTTTGTAAAAGGTTGTCTGTCTGTTAATATCTTCCTCCTTTTATTTTTAAAATTAAAAAAAATAGAAAAAAAAGACATTTTTTGTTCTTGGAGCTTCAGGGAAGGGGGAGATGATTATTTTCTAGAGGGAGTGATCTTAATGGAAGGAAAGCGATTCTAAATCTCTATAGAATGGTCACCAGGATCAAATCTAGGGCAACCAGAAAGGTGGAGAAAGTCTTGGGAAGGACTGAAAGTTCTGGCTGTTGGATACTGCAGTCCCATACATCCAGTCAGGGCAGTTTAGGATACGGTGAGCACTGATGAGTAGCTTTTCTGGCTTCAAAAACCCACACTGTTGCACATCAGGGATGGTCAAGCTGCTTCCTGAGATTATCTGGTGGACTGTGAAGGACTAGCTGGTCACAGCCACACCATCAGGCAGCCAGAAGTGGACAGGGGAGAGTCCAGGCTTTCTCTGTGTTTATATGAGGTTCAGACTATTCCCTTTCTGGGTCTATGTAAACCCTAGTCTTTGGGGGAAATTTTATGGGGAAGGAATTGAGAACAACCAAACAAACTGGGAGCTAAACAGGATAATTCACTTGTGACCCTGCAGGAGTTCTTGGGGCTCTAATAAGCAATGCATGTGACCTTGCAGGAGTTCCTGGGGCTCTAATAAGCAATGCATGTTAGAAGTGGATGTAGTCTCAACAGACTCATGATACTTATCTCAGCCCTGTCTTTGTGAAATGTTTGGTTAAAAATCACTGAGCTGGACATGGTGGTTCTTATCTGCAATTCCAGCATTTTGAGAGACTGAGGCAGGAGAATTACAAGTTTGAGCCCAGCCTGGGCAACTTACTGACTTAGCGAGGAGACCTCATCTCAAAATAAAAAAGGCTGGGGATGTAGCTCAGGTAGCTCAGTGCAAAAGCCCTGGGTTCAATTCCTAACACAAACACAAACAAAACTCCAAGTTTGTGGTCTGTATTTGTTTCCACTGTGCTCTTGTACCTGTGTTTTAGTGGACGTCATAAAATGCCCATCATCCATACTCTACCTTGAACTGCCTACAGGCAGGATTAGTGCTTATCTGTGTCTCAGCTCCTAGCATATACTAAGTATCAGGCAAATGGCTAAATGATTACATGTGCCATTATTTCTTTGGGACCAAGAGTAATATTTTGTATTTAGTAAATGTATATCACTTTCTCCTATAGAGCAACAAAAACCTCATCTTAAGTGTTCCCAACACAGCAGAGCTAGAAGCATAAAGCTGAAACTAAGCCACTGTGAAAATACCAAAACCTGCCTATTGTTCCTGTGCCATGGTTTAAAATGTTTATCATTTAATTACATTAAAATACATACTCCTGTAAGATTCCTTTGGGCATACACACAAAAAGATTAATGTGTTTCTCAGTGTATTTTCTGTTGTTACTGCAAATTACACAAGCCTGGGTAATTTAGAAAGAAAATAAGTTTATTTTAGCTCACAGTTCTGGAGGGCCAAGAGCATGGTGCCATATCTGCTTAGCTTTTGGTGTGAACTCTATGCTGCTTAAATGCATGGAGGAAAATCAAAGCAGGTGGGAACACAACAAAGGAAGCAGCGGAAGCTGAAGAAGATGAATTTGCTTTATAACAACCTGCTCTCACAGTAACTACTCCAGTCCTGTGATGTGAAAGCAAGAACTTACCCTGTGAGAAAGGTCTTCACTGCTCTAGTGCTCTAATCACCTCCTAAAAGTCTCATTTCCTGACATAATTATAGTGCTGAAGTTTGGGTAAGTGTCCCCTAAATGTGTACATGTTGAAGCTTTGGTCTCCATCCCATGGCATTACTGGGATCTGGTAGAACCTTTGAGAGGCAGGGCCTGGTGAGAGGTCTTTCAGTCATTGGGGTCATGCCCTTGAAGGATCCCAGCCCCCTTTGTCTTTTCATTTCAAGACGAGAGGTAAATGAGCTTCCTCTGCCCCATTCTTACCTCTTGATAGACTGCCACAGTCCTAAGAGCCACAGAGCTAACTGACCATGAACTGAAACTTCCAAAACTGTGAGCCAAAGTGGACCTTTCCTCTTCATAAACTAATTGTCTCAGGTATTTGTTATAGTAAAAGAAAGTTAATTAACACAGGGACCGGTTTCAGCATGAGTTTTGATGGAAACAAACCATAACATCATGTTTCTAGCAATTATTATTAATATTATTACTAATATTATTGTATTGTTTCTTCCTAAAAGGAAACGTTTTACTTCTTTCTGGAGGTAAGAGTCTCATTAATAGTCATTTCTCAGTCTTCAGGGGAAGTAGATTGTTAAATACTTTCTATCAAATTTTTGGGAGGAATGCTTCCTTCTTACATGGGGAACAGACACATACTGAACCTTCATTACACATTTTCTTTTTGCTGAGTTTATAGCCTCCTTAATGAGAAGCATGATGCCAGGTTAACTGGAGCACTGAAAATGTACTGTTCCTTGAGCCACTGCCGACTGGACATTCCATAGCCCTGAAAGTTGAATGATAGCAGAGGCAGCGATGGCAGCCCTGGGTCTCAGTCTACCTGAGACACCATGACTTTCTTGTCATCTATTTAGAGCTCAGGGAGAACCACCATGGATCCACTGCTCTGGCTTTCACTTCTAGAGACTGATGCATGTAGAGGAGGAATAGGTCAGAACTAGCCCCCAGCAATTAGAATTATCCCTCTCTTGTGAATCTGCTCTCTAGAGCTTGTGGGTGGAGGAAGTAGATCTGTCTTGATTTTCATCACCACCACTCCAGCTCTGAACTTCAGATCTTGAGAGATCAGAGTCTGGGGCAGGCTGAAAGTGGGGCAAAGACAGCTCTGTGTGTGGGTGAGAAATGCGTCGGAAGTATCTGCGTCATCCCATGTTGCCTCCCCAGTGACAGTGGAAAACACTAGTAGGAAGTAAGACTCAAATGTTACCAAAGATCCAGACAGGGTGAATCTTTCCTACCTTCCCCTGCTCTGGGGGTTTGCAGCAAGAGTCTTCCCTTAAGCAACTGGAGGAGTTGGTTGGTGACTCATGCCAGCTTGTTGCAGCAAGCCTCTATCAAATGCTCACTATGTACTCAATGCATCCACTAGGGTGATACTAGAAAATTAGAAGTCTTGACTTCTACCTTCGATGAACTTAGCACTGAGAAGAAGATTCATTCATTCATTCATTAGCATTTTCTGAATATCCACCTGGAGCCTTGTGTAGTGCTAAGCAGTGCAGGTGAAACTGGCGAGGCATGTTACCACTCTCCAAGAATGTTACTGTCTAATAGAACGATGAGGGAGATAAGTACCTACAAGATGAGCGAGGGACCTAGGCAAGCCATAGCAGCAGAGGGTGGTAGGAGCAAAGAAGAGGGTTATTATTTCCAGCTCAAGCGTGAGTTAGAAGGGGCTTCTTGGAGGAAGTGATGTTGCGTAGGCTCATGAAGGATGAGCAAGCATCAGTGAGAAAATAGCATGATTTATGAGCAGTTTTCTTTTAGAAGACAGAGGTAACTGAACTTCAGTAATTTGGGGAATGGTTTGATGATTCACAAAAGCAAAGGACTGGGGTATTTGAAACTGTAGCTATCTCTTATAGCTCCTGAATAGATCCATGACTAACTGGAGAATAGCTTAAGAGACAAAGCAATAACTTATGTCTTGCATTCTTTTAAGAGTGCAAATTAGTATAACTAATTTACTGGCAATATTTTCTAAGTCTAAGCATATGGTGATCCTATGACATAGGTATTCTACCACCAGGTAGAATGGAAATGGGCACAAGCATTCATCAAAAGACTTGCACAAAGAATTCATCAAAAGACTTGCACAAGAATTTCATGGCAGCACTATTCCCAGTAGTCACAGGCACAGGAAACTGCCAACAGCATCATCAGTGTAGAACAGAGCAGTAAACTGTGGTATATCCACAGCTATAGGTAGCAGCGGGGATGAATCCCATAAATTTATCGTTCAGCAAAAGAAGCCAGACACAAAAGTGTACACACCACGTGACTCCATTTTTATATAAAGTATAAAAAAGGCAAAATGAATACATGCTAAAGTAAGCCAGGATATCTCGTATATTTTGGTGAGTAGTTACTGGAAACCAGTGTGTCTGTGTGCTGGTGATGTTTTTGTTCTCTATATGAGCATTGGTAACGTGCAGATATTCACTTTGCCAGATTTCAGTGAGCTGTTTATTCTTATGTAGACATATTATACCTCAATAAAAAGTAGGAAATCATCTGGAGTCCAGGGTGAGATCACAGGTCAGAGGCAGATGGTAAGTGCTGTAGGTATTCGTAGTATAAAACAGGTATCAATGGTAAACTGGGTCTAGAAAGTTTGGTTTTTGTGTCATTAAATCAAGCACCTCAGTTTCCCCAAGTATGACCTCATTCCACTCCTTTAGTTTTGGCAGCAGGTAATACTATTTCAGAAAGCAGAAAAGGTTGTTGGCAAAGCAAGTTTTTTCCTCTGTGATCCAGTCTCTGTGCATTAGCAGTGGGCAGCTTGACTCTGCCCCCTGATTTCCACCTTCACTGAATGAGGGTAACACCCTGGGCCTGTTCTGACAGATGTTACTATGATTCACTCCTAACCCCACTAATTGCCTGCCTGCCAGATTCCAACAGGAAAAGGAATACGACCAAACTATGCAAATATGAGAAGAGTCATTGCATAGGATCTCAGGGGGCTGGAAGACACGTGGTTGCCAGGTTCCCCTGGAATGGTGTGTGCAGAATGAGGCCACCATTCTTCAGTGCTTGATGCTTCCAGAAGAGTCTTTCATGGAGCCATTATTGCTCTTGTCTCAGCATTTCATGTTGTCCCTTGACATTTGACCAAGGCACCAAACCACCACTGTGCTCTCTTCCTCCAATTAGGAGAGGATCCTACAAGTCAGTGGCAGTAATGGTATTTCAACAACAGAAAGGTCACTTCTGTCTACCTAGAGAGGAAAGCAGGTGAGAGGAGATAGGAGGCTGATGCTTATCACTCCTCTAGGCTTTGGCTGGCATGCTGCCTTTCCCACTTCACTCAGCAGGAATGTCACCAAAAGCGATATGGGAAAAGATGTGGCATAGCTTGTCATTGTCCCTGACAGCCTGGGATCTCAGCTTGGGTCAGAGCTGCAGTGGAGGGAGAAGAGGAGGAAGAACATGGGCCAAAATGCTGACTTCCTTTCAGGCTCCCTGCTTGAGGTTTGTCATTTGATGCTCTTTCCATTGTTTAATGACTGTCTACTGAGTGTCTGTTAGGGATTGGACCTGATGGTGCCATGGTGCACACTAAATAAAACTGGACCCTGGCTCCATGGAGCTCACAGCCTAGTGGCAAGACAGATATTAAAAGCTATTCACACAGAGGATTAAGTAAACGAGTCTGTGATAACTGCTGGGGAAAAAGAGAATAAAGATGTCAGAGCATGTCATAAGGTGCTCTAAACAAGCTTGTGTTAGTGAGAGAAGGCCCTGCAGGGGAGATGATTTGAAGTTGGTACCTGAAGGCTGAGCAAGAGTTACTGCAGGAAGAACATGGGAGAAATATTCTTAGCAGAGAGAGAATAGTTTGCATGAAGGTCTGCAGGTGGGAAGGGCAATGATGTTCAGAGAAACCCAGAGAAGGCCAGGGTGGCTGAAGAGTTTACAAGAACAGAGAAAAGCCCAAGATCCAGATGAGGAGGCGGTCAGAGACCAGAGACCTTGTGGGTTTGGAGAAGAATTTAGATCTTGGTTACACAGGGGATGGGTGGCTATTAAAAGGCTTCAAGCAGGATAAAGATAGACGTACACTCACGCTTTTAAAAAGGTTACTCTGGGTTCTATGGAGGACAGAGGAGCAAGAGGGTATGAGAGAAGAGTCCTGGTTTTAATCTAGGCAAAGAATATAGTTGGTTGCAAAGAAAGAATGGTAGTGATGGAGAGGAGCATGTTACGTTTGGGTGGTAGAGTGGACAAAACTTGATAGTGAAATTGATGAGTGAAAGAAAGGTGGATGTGAGCTGCAATTTCCAGATTTGGGGCTTTTGCAACTTGAGGGATGATAATACTCTTGCTGGGATCATCCCTGGCTGAGATGGGGAAAAGAAGGAAAAGCAGGTACACAAAGAAGAGTATAGCATTTATTTTTACCTTATTTAACCAACAGGGAACTTATTTCTCTGTAGATAAGAAAACAGATATACAGAGTCATCAAAAAAAATTTGGCCAAGGTACAAGATCCAGGTGTCTAAATTTTAGAAGCAAGGTGCTCTATGTTTAGCATAGAGGTTTGTGTCAGTTGTATAGTTCTGCAGCATGTCAAAATTTAGAGAGTCATTACAAATATCTCACTCCACTTTAATTTTTATCCATACATCTTGATGTGCTAAACAAAGCAGTTATCATTATATCCATTTTATGAACAAGGATATTGAGGTCATTAACTTGGTCACTGTCAGAGAGCTATAGCTGATATGAGTGGGATTGGAACCTGTGGGCCTGTGGCTCTCAGTTCATGCTTTTCCTACCACCCCTCACTGCTAAGTTTAACAAACACTAGATTTCAGACAGATTGCTTGGCTAACTCATGTTGAGCAATTTATCTAACTTCTCCGAGCCTCAATTTCTTCACCTGTAAAATGGAGAAAACAATGTCTTCCTTGAGGGGTTGTACTCAGGGTTCAGTGAACAGCTGTTTATTGAACTCTTTAGCACAATTCTTCACACAAAGTAAGCGCTCAGTTCTCATTACATGGGAAGCTTCTGCTGAGCATGCACATCTCAGTCCAAAAATCCCTTTTCTCCTGAGAAGCAGCAGTTCCAAAGGTGGAGAGGGCCTAGAGAATTGCCGACCAACTTTCCCCTGAAGGGCTCCTCTTATCTTGTAAATGTGCCATAAAGACTTGGAGCACAGTTTTTCTGGCATTACAGACAGTGGTGCAGTCAATCATGGAATCTTGACAATTCTTCCTCCATAATTTCTTTCACCTTACTCTTTTCTCCCCCTCCCCAGTGCAGCTCCAGTGCAGAGCCTACATCACTCCACCTGATCCATCACCATAGCCTTTAAATAAGTGCTTGCCCAACTACTTCTGGGCTTTCTGTTGTCTACACAAAATGCCTAGACCTATTGGTCAACAAGTTCGGCATCTTTATTGTTTCATGTCAATCTCCTTCAAACTCAACTCCTGATTCTATGCGATAGAGAATCTTTCCTCTAACCAAGAAAGACAAACTATCATCTCGTGCAGTGCCCAAAATACCTCTACTACACTTCTGACCAGATGGGGCCCTGCCCCAGAACACCTCTCTTCTTCCTTTCCATTTCTTCAAGGTCCACTCAAATCTCACCTTTGTAAAACTGCCTCTGACTCTCTAGCCTAGAAATTTCTTCTTCTATTAATTCTCAAACTATTTAGTGCATTTCTTAAGCCCTGAAGCCTGGGATGGATTCTTATTCCCTGTTCTAGCCAGAAATCCCAGCACAGCATCCTATACATCATGAGACTAGGGCCTTTGCATAGTTATAAATGTAATCGTGTTGTCTGGTATATGCTTTAAGTTCATGAAAGTCCAAGAAATGCATTTATTTATCATTCATGTGTTTGATTAAGGACAGTGAACGAATTCTTCACTTACCATGTGCTTTGTGCTATGCAGGGGATACCAGAATGAATGAGACCAATTCTCTGGCCTCAAGGAGGAGAGTGCAGTAGAAGATAATGGATGCTTACCATTATCCCAGTGTGTGCTATATTAGAAATGCAGAATGCTAAGATAGTTCATTAGAAGACACCTCTATTCCAGACAGAGGCAATGATGGAGGTGTTATGGGCTGAATTGTGTTTCCTGGAAAGAGATAGTTCTTCCCCCCACCCCTAGACATACACACAGTACTTTGACTACTGCTCCAGTTTCAGTGACCTGAAATATCAAGTGGAAAATTCCAGAAATAAAAAACCCCCAAGTTTTTAATTGTGTGCTATTCTGCATATTATGATGGAATCTCCTACCATCCACCCCACCCTTCTCAGGGCATGAATCATCCCACTTGTCCAGCATTTTCATGCTGTATGCACTACCTGCTCATTATTCATTTAGTAAAGATCTCAGTTATCAGACTGACCATCAAGGCAGAACAGTGTTTGTGTTTAAATCACTATTTATTTTACTTAGTAATAGCCCAAAAGTTCAAGAGTCATCATGATGGAAATTCTGATATGCTGAAAGGGAGCTTAATGTGCTTCCTTTAAGATTTAGTTTATGAGGAGAGGAAAAAAAGTTGTATGCTGAGGTTTCTAAGATCTATGGTAAGAACAGATTTATCCAGGAAGTTGTAAAGAAGGAAAATGAAATTTGTGTTAGTCATGTTGGTGTACCGTGAAAGGCAAAAGTTATATGAGATACATTCTTATAACATTTACTGTAGTATATTATTATGGCTTTTCTATTTTTAGCTGTCATTGTTCCTCTTTTACAAATCAAACTTTATCATATATATGTATATGTAGAGGGTGGTTCTATTTATATTTCAGTCTTCCATGAGTAATCTTGGAATATATCCTCTGTGGATAAGTGGGACTATGGTATGATAAAGTCCAAACTTTCTGTACCTGTGAATGTGACCTTATTTGGAAATAAAATCTCTGAAGAGGTAATCAAGTTAAAATGAATTTATTAGATTAGGATAGGCTTTAAATCTAGTGATCAGTGTCCTTGTAAGGGGAGAGAGATTTGGAGACATAGACACACAGGAGTGGGGTGGGGTGGGGGAGATCATGTGATAGTGAAGGCAGAGGTCAGAGCGATTCAGCTGAAAGCTAAGGAACACCAAGAATGGTTGGAAACCGCTAGAAAAAAAGAAATGAGGCAATTCTTGCCTTTCTAGGGACGTCAGAGGAAGGATGGTCCTGATGATACCTTGAATTCAAATTTCTGGGTCTCCACACTGTGAGAGAATACATTTTTATTGGTTTAAGCCACCCGGTTTGTCATTCTTGGTTACGGCAGCTCTAGGAAGCTAACCCAGAGGGTAGCTGAAGGAGATGAATCCTGAGTTGAGGGAAAACCCTTTTGAAGTGGTATTTTCCATATGACAAAAGGCACGTGGTTGTTGTGGGCACGGGAAGCTGGGAAGTTGGGGAGACTGGGTTCCAGGAAGAGCTAAGAAACGTGTGGCGCTGACCATGGTGCTGACGGGGACCAGTGGGTTGGGAAGGTAGCTGGGCCTTCCGCATGTTGAGGACCATGAGAAGAATGGCAGGCACCCAGGATTCTGAGGGAGCTGGATTTTCCTCATGCTTCCTACTTTTTTTTTCTTTATTTCCTCTCTCTTCCATTCTCCTCTTTCCTCTTTTAGGAAAACCAGGATGCCATAGGCTCAAATAACCATTCCCTCACCACCTGTAATACCACTGTTTCTGGTGACTATGTTTCTAAGACTGAAAAACAACCTCTTTAGGCATCACATGAGATCTTCACTTTTTCTCTGTCTCACCCCTTAGATCGGCATCCATTAACATTCACTCTCATCCATTCTGTTTTGCTGTCTCCCGTTTTTCACAAAGCCCGAAGAATCAGGCCAAAGAACTAAAAAAGAATACTCTTGTCTCTGCTTTATCTTTCTTTCAGAACAGTTGTTGTTTATGAAGTTTTTAAAAATAGAAAGTCAGTAAATCCTGTAATACTAGCTGATTGCTATACATACATATATTTACAAATTAAATTATTCTCTAGGGGATACCCCACTAAAAATAGTAATTATGTAAATCTGAATATTTTTAAACACTTTTTTCCTCTTGCTATATTTTTCCCTCTCCTTGAGCTAGGAGTGAGGCTGCTAGAAAAACTGGGCAGAACTTTGGCTGATTGGCCACTTTCTTTATTTAGGAATACATTTCTATAAGAGGCAGGAAAAGGCTTGGAATTGAAGGGAAAGTACTGACAGGGCGTTTAGGTGACAAAGGTGTGACAACCTGGATTAGTTAATAGAGTAGATGTGAGTTTGAACCCCAGAGCTTCACTTATTAGTGGTGTGAGAGTAGGAATATTTCTTAGTCTCTAAAAGTCTCAGCTTCCTTGTCTACAAAATGGAGATATTTGGGCTCACTCTGAAATTATTTTAGGATCTGGGATGTATAGATGCATAGAAGAAAGTAGATGCTTTGAAGTAGTAGCTGTTAGTATGATTAGACTTCATTCTTTCTCAGCTGAGAAATTCATTAGCCATAAGCCTATTGGGTTAGGGGAATAGCAGCCTTCAGGGAATAAGAAGATCTAAGCTAACAGGCATGGGACCTAGACTCACAGTCATAACTGTGACATCTGAAAAGGTTTCAGGAGTAATTTGGAAAACTTCCTATTTAATGTATGAGACAATTAAAGCCCAAATTTTAAAATTTTTTCATTTTAAAGAGAATAGTAAAAAAAAGAACAATAGCAAAATACAAACAAAACAAAGCAAGGACATTAAAATTATATGGGGTTTCAAACCAAATGATGGGGATTAACAGTGATTGTTATATTACATATTGTTGTCTTCAAGGAAGTTGCTCAGATTACCAGATGTAAGAATGGAAGATTGATTAAACCATTAAAGGGAATAAGAAAATAATAATTTAAAGAACATTAGAGACAACACATAGTTTCACTAGACAGGATTGTAGGAATTCACCAATGGTTGTTATACTGCATATTGTTTTTTTCATAAAGCCCAAATTTTGGAAGTAACTTGGCCAAGGTTAAAAATCTTGTCACAAGTCAAGATATCCTGATCTCCAAATGGTAGTTAATTATATCCAAGTTGTGGCTTCTCCTAGGAGTATTTACTTTTTACATGAAAATTTGAAATAAAAGAACTTGAGGTCAAGCTTTGGCTCTGTCCTTAACAGCTGTCCCTTGACCTTGGACAACCCATTTACCCTCTTTCAGTGTCAGATTTTCTCAGTTTCTCAATGGGGATCATTATCTTGGCCCTGCAGATTTGGGAGGTGATAGGTTTGTGGACTATCAAGGAAAATATTGATGTAGGTAACTGGAGCTGTCCTCTTCTCCCAGAAAGAAATTGTCTTTAGCAATGAGAAAAAGGGACATATTTGGGGAAAGAAGAAGAAGGCACAGTCTTCTCACCTTCTTCGTGTAAGGGTTTGCCTTTACAAACCCTACCTATCCCAGTGGGAAACAGACTGGTTTTGCATCATGGCTCTGGACTCAGGTTGCATCATGGCCTGATATTACTTACTTACCATCTCTTGTGTGTGCATGAGTTTGTGTGCATGCGCGTGTGTGTTTAATCCATAAAAGTGCAACAGCGGTGGGCCAGTTTCTCTCTAAGGCCGCACCTGGCCATGGTCCATGCCCCTCTGCTGCTGAAGTCAGCACTATTTCTTATAAGGGAAAAACTTTGTTTTCGTGGTGCTGTGGCACTGAGGTTTGCCCTGGGCTCCTCACTCTATGGCCTTGGTGAGTCTTCTAGGAGGGGATCTGAAACTAGACAACTACTCTGTCCTAATTTCCCCAATTCTCTGTGCATTAACAGATTTCTGGACATCTGACCTATGTATGGCAGGACTGAAAGAAGGCTTTGGGGACTAGCATTTCCTAAGGACAGTGATATGCCATGCTTATAAGAACAAAAGCTGCAGTAACTGAGCCAGATCTCATAAATAGGAACTCATCACATGAGTCCTCATGATACCCCAGGGCTCAGTTATATTTGCTCCATTTTATAGGTGAGGAAGCTTGAGTCCAATGCCATCCACACTGGACCAGACCACATGTCTTCTAAATTGATGTGTAGCCCTGTCTCTGGGGCTCTAAGCCCATATTATTTCTGTCCTGTTCTTTTGCCCATCTTTGCTGCTACTGTTTCCTGCCTCACTGTTCTTGCTATTTCCATTCTGCTCTCTCTGCATTGCCATTACTTTCTTGGTGGACAGACATATTCTATTTCATAGAGATTGTCTCATAAGGTTAGACAAAAAAGAGACCTGTGGAATCAACATCTCCATCTTATCTCTAAGGATTCTGAGCACCTAGGAAGCATCTACGACTTGCCCAGGAGCCATAGTTAGTTTGTGATAGAAACCAGGGTGTTATGGTTTATGTCGGTGTGTCCCCCCAAAGCCTCATGCGGCCATGGAGTAGGCTTTTAGAGTTTGATTATGGGTGTGAGAGCTGCACCCGCCCAGGGGTGGATAGTTTGCATATGTAAGGGAGAGGAAAAGAGTACTTGAGGCCATTCCTTCTCCATTCCTGCCCTGGTGTGTGCTTGTTGCTTTTGCTGTGTTCAGACGCCATGAGCTGTAGCTGTCTGCCATGTGCCACTCTGCCTTATAATCTGCCAAGTACGGACTGAAACCTCACAAACCGTAAGCGAAATAAACCTTTCCTTCCTTAATTTTGGGAGTCAGGTATTTCGTCCCAGCAACGAGAAAAAAGCAACCAAGACACCAGAGGAAATGTAGTAACATTAATTAAGTTCCAATTAGTCCAAGTATTGTGCTGGGTGGATTATCTCATGCAATCCTTTTGATGATACCATTAGCAAACACTATTATCTTCATTGTCTACATAAGGAAGGAGGCTATAGCTCAGAGAGGTTAAGGTGTTCATTAAAGGCTGCAGAACAGATGGAGCAAAATTTTCGAGCTTTTATTTTAAAATCAGAGTTATTTTATGCTTTTAAAACCACAATTATTCCTTACATAGTCAACTGGGTGATGCCTTAGTTTCTTTTAAACAATTAATTCCTGAAACACCAAAGGCATGGATCGAAAGACACAGGTGAAACAAGCACATTTTTATTTTACCACCCTGCTGGGTCTGCATTTCTGGACAAGTCTTATTGTCTCATGAGTGAAAGACAGGTCTTTGTTATGCTGCATAGAAGTACTTCGTATCTCATGAGTTTAAAAGAACACCTCATATTTATTATGCATTTTCTGTATGCCAGGTCATGTGCTAGATACCTTTTTTTTTTTTTCTAGATACCTTTCCATGGATAATATCATTCAGTTCTTACACCATCCCATTACTATACTTATTATATAGATGAGAAAAAGATTGAAAGAGTAGCTAACTGTCATGTGTCATCGTGTGAACAGGAGATAGGGCAAGGATTCTAACTAGGCAACTCTCATTTAAGGGAAAGTAGTTCTTAACTTTGACCATATGTTAAGATTCCTGTGGAGTTTTGGAAAAATATGACATACCCTTCCCCAAACCCACTAAATCAGGTCTCTGGAGACATAAAGTTGTGAACATTCATGCTTTTCTAAGCCCATCAGTTGAGTCTGTTGTACAGTGAAAATTACTGGCAGAAGCATTTCTATAGCAAGGTAATGGTGCCCAGTTGACTAAGTGATACCTATATCCATCAGCCTTTTGATACTAGGAATGGTACCTTGGCCTCTGACTCCCTTCTTGAAGCTAAGGAGGTGAATACTATACACATTTGCTTCTAGCTCTGTCCAAAAGAAATGTATTGTAAGACACACATGTAATTTTACTTTTTCTTATAAGCATACCTTTTAAAAGGTAGAAAGAAACATGTGAAATTAATTTTTGATGTGTATTTTATCTAACCCCATGTGGAAAAAAATAGCACTGCAGCGTATAATAAACGTAAGTATAATTAATGAAACACTTTACACTTTTTGATATTAACTCTTGTAAATCTGGTGTGTGTTTTATTCTTACAGCACATCTCAATTTGGCCTAGTCATATGTTTATAGTGCAGCCCACTTTAAATAATTTTCTCTGGTCCAGTTTCTTCTCCCAAGGTCTCACACATTCCTACAGAAATTACCGCAGTGTGCCCAGGAGAGCCTGTCTCTTATTAAATTTTTGTGGCTTTCCAGGTACCGATCTATCTTATTATCCACACATCATCTGTTCAATGCATAATAATCAATCTCCGATCGCCTAAGTGTCCAGTGCATCCTTAAGAAGGCATGAACCTTGGGAATGGTTCCAGGAACTTACTCTAGCAACATGATGGAAGGCTAGAAATCCTTCTTCATACCTTTTCTTTGTTTGTTTTTCAGAAGTGAAAGGTTTTCCTGAAGAAGCAATTTGATGATATGAATCAGGAGATATAAAAAATATCCATTTCCTTTGACCAAGTAATTTTCTAAGGAAACAATCTCAAATGTGAAGAAAGTTTCATGCCTAGAGATGCTTATCAGGGCTTTGCTCATGAAATAATTGGACACAACTCAGATGCTCTGTGTTCCTGCAGCAATTACAGGGGCTGAGAGCAGTCTGAAGAGGGGGAGACTGCGTAGCCATTTAAAAGAATATCCGAGAGTTACCCTACAGAGGACTTTTTATGTAAAAATGTGAAAGGGAAAGAGAGAGCATCAAAATTGTTTATGCAGAATTACAAGTACATAAAAATATCTCGACACACCACGGCGACAGAAAGCAAATACACCAAGGAATTTAAAGCACCGTAGTTATCTTTTGGTGGTAAGATGCTGGGAAATTTCTTTTTTTTCTTTTTTTTTTTTGAAATGCAGTGAGTACATATTCCTTTCAAAATAAAATAAGCCTTATTATAATAAACAATGTTAAGGACAAAAAAACTTTAAAAAAGCAATTAAAAAGTTTCTGTTGGTGCGTTTTGTGAGGAAATCATCTGGTTATGCCCATAGGCTGTGGGGGGAGGGGGGCAGAAGAGAGGAGGATTGTGGGTATAAAGGCTCCTCTCCTGCCAGGGGCAGATTTGCATTTTGCACACTGATGTATCATTTCTGACAATTTGGAAAGTCTTTTCCTGGAGCCTTGGACTGGCACTGCTCCTCAAACAAAAAGCGGGTTTGTGAGGAAGACGCTTCTTCAGCGGTGTTGGCACAACACAGTCATTCTTCAGCCCGAAGCTGCAAAATGGACGCATTCAGCATCCTCAGGAAGGGACCGGACAAGGAGGCTGCTTAGTTGCTCTAAGTCTTAATATTAAGTGCCTGAGACACCCCTTATAACATCAAAATCCCCTTAGCATTGAATCCTTTTCTCAGGGTACTGTGTTTGAACCACCGAGGACTTCCAGAGTCTACAGATTCCAAAAGGGAGATTCGTAACTTTTGCTTTCTTCAAAGTAAGCTGGCAGGAGGAAACGTTTGTTGAGAGATATTTTAAGGGAGATGTTCATGTTCCCATTTCATAGATGCTGAAATCAAGGCTCAGAGAAGTGAAGGAAGTCACTAACAGGGTGAGGAGCACCTTTGGGGTTCAAATTTGTGTCTCTCTGACTCCAAAGCTCATACACTTTCCATTGTATGGCACGATTTGTGTCTCTTCCCTGCTCCCCTCTGCAGGGACTGTAGAGGTGGGGAAGATTTCCTGTAAGACAGAAAATTAGGCTGTTGAGCTGGCTTCCGATTCTGACCAAGCAACTCGCTGCAACCTCAGTTATATCAGACCCCTTTGGTAATGTGTAATCAGAAATTTACTAGGAAGTTCACCGAAGAGAACATTTCTCTGGGGTGCAGGTTTAGTGCTCACAAGAAGGGGGGATGGGCAGTGTAACTGGTAGGGGTTATTTGGAATGCAAGCAACAGCGTCTCCTTCCAAGATGAGCAACCCAACCCAAGACCATGATCACTCATGTGTCATCCCCTCCTGACAAGGACTGACAAAGGGTCCTGTGTATTTGGCAGGTGATGGGGGTCGTATTCCTGCAGGCAAGTATAAGACTAATGGTGCTTTCAGCGGAAGATGGAAGAATAACTCAGGCAAGCAGCAAACGTGTGAGCTGTCAGTGTGATTCACGGAGTAATTATGGAATAATACAGTGTAAACTATTAGGAGATAATAACAATAAGTCAGGATTGACTCATCCCTTTGAAAACTTCGGGCTGACGAGCCTGCCAGTTATTTGCTAGTTCTGAAAGTCTGTAAACCAGTGTAATGTGAGCCAAGCCTGGCAGCTGGATTCAAAGGAGATAGGCCTATTATCCCCCTTTTTACATTAAATTGTGGGAACCCAGTAATGGGAAAGCATAAATGATAGCAGTTAGACTAATATCACCACTAGCACCTAGGTAAAATGATAATTGTCAGACACCTAAAATCCCAAGAAATGAGAAGTGCTCAGCTCACTGAAAACTGAAAATAAACCCAGGCCATAATGTTGGGCATGCTGTATGTTAACCAAAAGGAAACAAAAATGATGGTAACAATAAAGACCAGAATCACTGGAATGCCTACTACGTGCTGGGTAATTTACACACATTTCCCTCAAGTTAATCCTCATAAAATAGCAGGCAGAAAAGCTTAGCTTACTCTTGGATTGCAGAAATTGTGGTTACATAATCTAACAGAGATCATTAAGTGTAGGATTCAAATTCAAATATGACAGTCTTCAAATTCTAGGCATCTTCTAGCACACTAGGATGAGTCTTCTGACATTCACATGTGGTCAGTAAAGACATAAGTGTGATGCACATACGAGAGAAACTATACTTTTAAGGGGTTGCAAGAGAAAAGTACCATAGCTGAGAGAGATGTCATAGCCACCTATATACCAATGTGATGGTGTCTGAAGTCAGAATCACTGATCCATCACATAAGAAGCACCTCTGTCATGTCAGGACATGGGGCTGCAAAGATGAGTGAGACTCAGTCCCTGCACCCAAGGAGCCCACAGTGACCCAGTTCCCAGTTCGCAATCCAGACACATGAGTTTATGGAAATATTAAAGTCACAGAAAAGAGGGCATCTAAGCCATAGAGTCTCCTTTGAACAGAGGTGACATTGGAGTGATGTCATCATTCAGCGTTGATTAGCAATTTGCTGGCAAGAGACTAGTAAAAGGGTGGTGGGGGGAGCAGCCTGAGCAAAGCACCAAGGTATGGAGGTTCCTGGAGTCTTGGGACTTATGAATGTCCTTGTGTGGGGCAGAGTGGAGGATGTAGGTGTGGCGAGCCATACAAGGGTAGTCCTAGGTTTTACGCAGATAGTGATAATCCTTGCGGGGCACATACACAGTGGGATTGAGGTGCAATTGCCATGATTGTGAACAAAACAAAACAAAACAAAAAACACTCAGGGCCTAAAGGGAGCTGGCAGGCAGGGAGTAAGTTCCAAGGATAGGACCTGGAGTCCAGTCCGGAGGGAAAGGCAAATCAATAGGCTGTAAGCACATGAAAGAGAAGGTGGGGAAAAAGAGGAGGCTTTCTGCAAAGCCAGAAGCAGAGATGGAGCTGAGCCCAGTGGTGGAAGGCAGAGCTATGATGGCAATAAAGGGGCTTCCTTCTGAATCAGAGCTGTCTGAGCCTGAGATTTCCATAGCAAATCTTCAGGTAGATCTTGGTGAGGTCTCAACCAGAAATTTCTTTTCCAAAGGTGGTCCTGGAGCTCTCCTGGGATTAGTGCACCCCAAACCTTGGGACTGGTCTCCATACTTCCATCCTCTTCCATTCTCCCCTCCTGCTCTGTCACTCTTGTCACTTTGTAGAAGGGTGTGGGGTGGGGGCAGGGGCAGGAGTGGTACTGGGGAGTCCCAGAGCTGGGCCAGCCTCCTGAGACTGCTGCATGCTGTCCATGTGCCCTGAGTACTTCCCTCACCCAGGCTGTCTGTGCTAATTCAAAACTGGAAATAAAGGCCACTACCATGGTATCTCTAGTGTCTCTATATCAGCCACTGATTCTGTCGACTTTCTTCATGTGAGGCCAGTAGTGGTGATGCCGTATCATACTAGAACCTGAAGCAAAAGGAAAAGTCACAAATGCTGGTACTGTCTTCATTTAAAATCTGGATCTTTTGATCACTGAAGATTTTCTTTTGATATTGATTTTGATTTTTAAAATAGCACTGCATTCAAATATTATTTATCTTTATTACTGAAGTTTTGAGTGTCCTTTGAATTTTGCACCTGAGACAAGTGCCTCATCCTTCCCCTGGTGCTGGGGAAGAGCACTGGAAGAGATAATCACCTACTGAATGCCAGGGGCTTTGCAGAACAACTGGTAGGTGGGGGGGTGATCTTCCCTACAGTTTTGCAGTAGGGTGGCATTAGTGCCATCCTACAGGTAGGACAGAGAAGCCTAAAGAGAATGAAGTAGTTGCCCAAGTTACTTGTGTCTGGAGAATGATCAATATTTCCCAAAGATCTATTAGAGACCCTCACCCCCTCTGATTCTCCAAATCTAGGACCACTTGATGGTGGTATAACCTGGCAGACAGAAGCTTCAGTAGGATACAGAGTTTCTGTTTACTGATACAGAGAGGAACTGAATGGTTAGATTGTCAAAATGCTCATGGCACAAAGGAGCAAGAAGGCTCTGAATCTTCACAAATGGCCTTAATGCTTGAGACAGAAAAATTCCTAGAGCTAAGTAGGGTGATTCATCAGCCTGCCTGGGCTGGGTGGAAATATCTCCTGTGAAGTCCAGCTCTTTTTCTTCTAATTTGAAGTCCTGACTGTGTGTTCTTGGCTCCCTTCCCACAAAGGCCATGGAAAACAATGGCCCCAGGTCATCTGTGGGGCCTGACTTAGTTTCCACTGTTTAGGAGTGCATTGGCACTCTAGGAAAGTAGCACAAAGCCATAAGGTGTTTGGAAACTGTACACTAACAGGCTTATTTTCAATATCTAGCTCCACCATTTAATAGATTAATAACAGCTTCCATTCATTGAGTCCTGCCTGGGCCACTCTGTACACACCAGCTCACTGATCCTCATCATGGTCTTACATTGTACAGGTGTGGAAACTGAGGCTCTAAAGAGTGCTGTTGTCTAAATGTAGACAGTAGTCAATGGCAGTAACCCAGTGTTAACTCTGAGTGGTCTGATTCCAAAGCCCTTTCTATGCAAACTTCCTTTAAGTCATGACCTCTTTGAGCCTCAGTTTCCTCTATTGGTCAAAGAGGCTAGTCATGCTTTCAGCATTCTTAGGGAATGAAGTAATTCATAAGGCAAACATTTATTAGGTGTCTATTGCTCCTGGAATTGTCAAAAGCAAAGAGAGTGGAAATTTTCTGGAAGGGCAAAAAGAACTCAAATGGGACCTCACTGAGTATGTGTAAGGCAGGAGGCTGTAGCATTCTGTGATAGGTGTGTGGCAGAAGCAAGAGCCTGGCTGACAAGGAGGGAGGATGTAACTGTGGGAATTCAGGGTGGCTTCCTAGAGAAGGTGATTCCAGCTTGTACTTTGAGGAAATGAGGGGAAGGGAATTCCAGGCAGAGCAGGTAGTACGCTAATCCCTGAAGTAAGGAGCTAGGGACTCCTGTGTGGCATAGCCATGGGAGGTACGGCTGGAGCATCCTCAAAGGCAGGGAAAATGGATGCTGGGGAAAAGATGGGCTCTTGGGTGAGGGGGAAAACGTCTTACACATTGCAGGGGCATGCAGACCTTCAAAAAGTCACAGTAAACAGACAAACGTAGAGTATATGTACTCAATTAGAAAACCCTGGGCAGATAGGTGAAAACATGTATCTAAAAAAAGCTACAGTGTGGACAGACCTTAAGTATGTTATATAAGAGAAAGAAAGTCAGTCACAAAAAAGAAAAAATACTGTGTGGTCTCATTATCTGAGGCATCCACAGCAGCCAGATTCATAGATACAAAACTGAATGGTGGTTGCCAGGGCCTACAGGAAGGTGACAGTGGGAAACCACTGTTTCATGGCTTCAGCATTTCAATTTGAGATGATAAAATAGTGCTGGCATTTGGTTGTATAGCCATGTGAATATGTATATTTAGCATTACTGAACTGTATACTTAGAAGTGGTTGAGATAGCAAAGTTTATGTCATTGTTTTAGCCCCCTCCCTGCAATTTTTTTAAAAGTTAAAACATAAAAGCCAGGTGTAGTGGTGCATGCCTGTGGTCCTATCACACCCAGAGTCTGAGGCAGAAGGATCACAAGTTCAAGTCAAGCCTGGGCAACTTACAGACCCTGTCTCAAAAATAAAATAAAAATAAAAATAAAAAAGACAGGGGGTGTAGCTCAGTGGGAAGGTCTTAGGTTCAGTCCCCAGTACTGAAGAACAAAAGCAACAAACAAATAAAAACTCACCACCACCAAAACAAACAAAACAAAACAATACAATGAAACCCTTTGTAGGAGATAGTGGTAAGATAAAAAGGTTGAGAAACACTGGGCCCACAGTGCTGGGGAGAGGTAGAATAAACTAGAGCGGAAGCTGCAAAGCAAGGTCATACCCTGCAAGATCTTGGATCTCACATTCAGTAGATTGGGGGTTCAGTCTTACAGGTATGGGCTCAGCATTTTCTTCTATAAGTATTTTTCATTTTGTGGTCCATATGGTCTAGTTAACTTGGCTACCTTAGAGCAAAAATAGCCTTGGCAATATGCTAATGGGTGGGCATGATTGTGTTCCAAAAAACTTTACTCACAAAGACAGATGTAGCTAGATTTGGTCCATGGGCCATACTTTATTGACCCCTGCTTAACCTTGGGAAAAGTTACTCAGGGGAGGTACTTTACATTTTAAGAGGATGCTTTGGCATCTCTGTGAAGACTGGATTGGAGAGAGGAGTTGCACAGAAAAGGCTCACAGTAGTGTGTGTTCCCCACAGAATTGGGGTGCTTTTCCCCCCTCATTCTAGGCAGGGTCTTCTGAGCAGGGCAGCATAAAATTGCCTTTCTGGGGATAACTCCTCTTTTTGACCTTGAATACACCCAAGGCTGTGGTGGTTCTCCAATTCCCAACATTCTAGGAGGGCAAGAGCTGCGGCGTTTGGACATCATTATTCCTGCAATACAAAGAGACACAGCCCAACTCGGCAGTGGTGATACTGGATGGGTATCAGATAATTTGCTGTAGGTCATTTGTTAGTAAAATTCTACCTCAACGCTGCCACCTCCCACCTGTCCCCACATTTCATAGCTTTGATTCATTAACTCCAACTGCTGGAATTGCAGGTAACATTTTCAGCTGCATTTTAAGTAGGCAAGGATGACTGCTTTAAATGTGGCCCTACTAAAAGGTTAATATTATAAATGCATCTTAAATGCCTAATACATAACCAAGTGCCACAAATATGAAAATGTCAGCAGCATTAAAACTCAGAGAGCAAGAATAAAAAACAGGTCACCTTTGCTCTCTCTATGCTGTATTTTATTAAGTCAGGATGCTGGCTGCTAGAGAAACACCTTCAGTTCTCCCCCAGTGGGCTAGGCCTGGACACAAGTATGGACCAGAAAAAAGAGAGGTGCCCCAGAGA
Source organism: Chinchilla lanigera (assembly GCF_000276665.1). Taxonomy (NCBI): domain Eukaryota; kingdom Metazoa; phylum Chordata; class Mammalia; order Rodentia; family Chinchillidae; genus Chinchilla; species Chinchilla lanigera. Next base: position 8,143,232 of record NW_004955481.1, read on the forward strand.
ATGGGGAGGGGAGCATTGTTAGGGGTTAGGTCTCAACCTGCCAGGGTTGGTTTCCTGTGGTGGAAAGTAGGGATGGCATTATCCTTGACTTACTCACTGTCTTAATTACATTCTCATTGCTGGGACAAAATACACAAAACTCACAAGTTAAAGGAACATAGATTTATTTTAGCTCACAGTTTATGGAGTCCATAGTCAGCTGGCTTCAAAGCAGGGCAGTGTGACAGAGGTACATGGTAGAGGGGAAACAGTCCATGGCATGGCAGATGGAAGGCATCCAGCAGTGAGGCTTCCTTTCCTTTTTTATTCCATTCAGGCTATAAGTCTATTAGGTATTTCCACCCACAGCCAGGGTAAGGCTTCCCTCTTCAATAAGCCCAGAATCTACATCTATGCTAAACTAATTGGTGGGCTAATCCTGCTACTGTGCAGCCATAATCCTGTATCACACACCCATGATCCAGCCATCTCCCAAAAGCACCTCCTATGAGTGGCTGAGGGACATCTAGATGTAAAACATAACACTCACCTCACCCGGAAAGTCCAGAAAGCTCTTAATTAGTTATGAGTAAAGGTTGGATACTTCTTTTTAGCATTTAGCCCAGTGAATGACACACAGAAAGTTCTCAATCAGTGCTCGGCAAGTAACTGCCTAGAGTATCCCTTTTCATCTTTTTTTTCTGGGCCCTTTTTTTCTGGACCTTGAGATTATAGAGCTTTAGTTTAGACAGATACTAAAATTTTAAGGATGGTCTGCCTCCGAAATGCTTAGGTTTTTCTGGCAGATACTGTTAGAGAGAAACTTTCCTAAAATTTGAAGGAATACATGTATAATAGGAGCATTTCAAGTGCATCAGTGGTCTTAGGGAGGGAGGCATTCCTGATCATGAAATTAGTTTCTGGTCCCACCAACTGGTTCTTTGAAAGTGGTGGGGGGTGTAAACTGAGTGTATGAATAAGCATGTACATGTGTTTTTGATGGGTTGATCCAGACCTGGATGAGGTAAGGCCTGTCACATGCTCAGGGAGCATAATCAAGAAAAAGAACCTACTCTCAGCTGCCAGTCTGTGCTTGCCTAGCCCTGAGACTTTGTGCTTCCTTGAACATTGTGCCCCAGGTACCACACAGCCCCTAGCATAGTCCCAGGTTTGGCCTGGTTGTATGTATATAGGGAGGGGCTAAGGTATAAAATACAGCTTATACAGAAGAACTGTTACCCTTGTCCTCCAGGTCCTTCCAAATCAAGCATGCGTTTCCTTAAATTTTGGATCTTCAGGGATTTTTAAGTTTATCCAATCCAGTGGTAATGGTTATCAAAGATTAGTGTGCATTTGAATACTTTAGGGAGAGCCTGTTATACCTCTAGAGTCCCAGGCCCCACTCCAAGAGTCTGATTAGCTAGGTCAGGGCCAGAGTACCTCAAATCTGCCTGACTAATATATATATATATATATATATATATATATATATATATATATATATATATACATACTGTGGCACCATTCTGAGTAATTCAGATGAGGGTTGTCCAGGAGAAACTTTTATAATTAGGGACTATGCAATCCAGCGTTCAAACCAGGTCATTTTGAAATCAGTTTGTGATAGTGTGAGTCAGGGGTTGGCAAATTAAGTCTCTTTTAGTAAATAATTTTATTGGTACACAGCCACCTTCATTTCTTTGCCTGTCACCTATGGTTGCCTTGGTTTTTTAATTTTAAAAATATATTTTTATTTGTGTCTATAAGTTTTATAAAACATGGGCTATCAGTGTGGCATATAACACATTTGGGTCATGTCCACCCCGCCTTATTTTAAGGTTACCTCTAAATGATAATGCTAAAGCTGAGCAGTTGTGATAAAGACCCCGTAGTCTACTAAATGTAATACATTATATGGTTCTTTATAGAAACAGTTGGCCAACCGCTGATTTGCAGTACTGTTCAGCAATTATTTGCCTCTCACCTTTATCCTCTTAGCAACAGAACATGCATGTCAGTGACACTGGGATCAGCCACGTCGCTACCTTCATTGATGAGACACCGGGAGACACAACATGAGCTTGTACTGTGAGGCTCATTCTCTTGCTATTCTCTCATTTCAATGATGAGAACATGTCTCACCAGCCAGCTGGTGCGAGGAGAATAAGCATGTGGAGGAGACCCAGACTGAACTCACCACACAAAACCAAGCCCAGCAGTATCCCAGTTGACCGGACGATCCCAGGCTGTTGGCAGCCTTAAGAGCAAGTGTGACTATTATTAAGCTATCGAATTTTGGGCTGGTTTGTCATGCAATGTTACTGTGGTACTACCTCCTTGATACAGCAACACTGTTAATAGTTACTCATGTTTACAGGCACATGCTGGGTATGGTGATCTTAGCTATAGTTTAATCATCCTCCTGTTGTTTGGAAGGGATCTGAGGCCCCAGAAGGGTTAGGATTTCACCAAGCACATTTAGGGTAGCACCTTGACATTTCACTGCTTTGTTCCATTCTACATGGGGATGTGGTTGACTACACAGTTGAGGGATGCTTAGTGGTCCCTGAGATACATTGGAGTGGCCCATAGGGAGGTGAGGATTAACTCAAGGATTTGTTCTGGCTACTGCTGTCCCTTTCCAGGGTAAGAGACATACTTAAGACTAGCATCTCGAGATGAAAATTACCCATCGATTCTTCCACATTTCAACAACAAAGAGTAAGAATGATGGAATCACAGGAAAGGAGCACAAAGAATAATTACATAGCAGTCACATATTTTCATTCAAACTTAATGTTGCTTAGCAAAAAAAAAAATGCTGTGAATAAACAAAGATCAATTCATATTGTCATCAAGCGGCAGGTAACATTAACAGAAGATGGCCTTAAATCTTTTGAAAGCCTCAACAATACCACTCACACAGTAAGGAAGGACAAGAGCCCTCCCCTGGAGGCTCCCTGGGAGGGCGGTAGCAAAGCACAAGAGACCACCTTTGCAATTAGGAACCAGTGCTAGGAAGTTAAACTGCTAATGGTTTTTGTAGAAGGGTGTGTGCTTGTGTGTCTGTGCTGTGTGTGTTGGTGAGTGCATTTGTGGAGGCTTTGGTGTGTGCTTGTGTTGAGTAAGTATGTCATTCTTGACTTTTGCATATCTACTGTGTTTGCATAGGTTCACATGTATGTGCATGTGTTCATGTGTGTTATTATCTGGGCTTGTTTTCCTAGTCCCTCTTGCCTGCTGTCTACCCAAGAGTCTGACCATTCCTGGAGGAATGAAATTATTTTCCTTTTCTCCATTAACTGTATAAATCTAAATTAGAACTGAGTGATCGTTAATTCCATGCCCAGTCTGCCCAGGCCAGGAAGGTCAAAGCTTTACTTTGGAGCTTGCAGGACATGGTGGTGACTTCTCTTGACATGACCCTATCTGATAATGTCTATTTATCTGGCCAAAATTCAGATCTTCTCTGCGGATCCTCTCCCACACTTCCTCATTAATTGAGCATAGCTTGATGGTTGATACCATGATGCTGCTCTATCACCAGGGGCCAGGAGAGAGCAAGGTGTTTTGGGCAGGGTAAGATTTGGGGGGATAATTTGGATGGGCCTGAGATCCGTTCAAAGGGACCGAAGCTCATATATTCCAGGAGAATGTGCAAGTCAGCCAAGGTCAGCATCCAGAAATACCTTCAAGAAACAGGTCTGAAGGGAAAGAGGTAGCCTGTGTTCTTGCTTATTTCCCAGTTCTTCTTACCTGCTGCCTTCCCAAGAGCCTGGTCATACCTAAAGGAGTGAAATTAATTCCCTTTTCTATACCAGATTCCACAGGTGAGGAATCCAAAGCAGGATAGGAAAGAGGGCAAAGTAAGTGAGGCAGAAGGTTATGAACACCCAAGAGGGCCTCAAGTCTCAGACGGGTCCTATCCAAAAAGGTCAGGGCCATGTGAGCCCCCTTACATGTCCACAGCTGTGCTGGGCAGATGGTAAAATGTTCCTCATCCAGGGAGCTTCCCTAACACAGCCTAGTTACCCCTTCAACCACTCAGAAAAGCCCTCTTGTCCCTGTCCTAATCCTCTCCAATGCAGTTCTGTGGCTATTAACTGATTCTACCAGCTTCCCCAAGAATTTGTTCATCTTCCCTGGACATGTAATCTCCTCTGAACATTAGCTGCCTGTGGTCCATGCCACTACCTTGACATTTACCACTGAATGCCTTACCTTAGTATTGATTCCTGCATATGTCCACATCTTATCTCTCTGACCAGATGTAAGGCTCCCTGGCACAGGGTGTGTGCTTCTTCTTTTTCTTTCTATGTTTTATACTTATGTTACTCAAGTCATCTTTTCTGTCTGTGATAGGACTGTTGGTATCATGCAGCCTTTTACACATAAGAGACATTCAGTCTTAATTTCTGTATTCTCTAGTCTCCAAATTCTGTTCTCGCCTCTACCCAGTGGCTCACAGACTATGCCCTGCCTAATTTGTTTTTACCAATATAACTATTGCTTTTATTTATGTAAACTTAGCCCTTTGATATCTTTTACTACTAAAGCTAGATTCTCTATCCACTCTAAATAAATTTATTTTAAATCTGCTCATCTTAGGTTATTATAGGCTAAACTATGTATTCTAATGGGCTTTGGTATGGAAATGCTGATTGAATTAACTAGAAATATCTGTAGATATGAAGTATATATAAGTGGTTACTAACCCAAAACAACAGGGTTTATATTGGTTGTTGTAGTTAAATAGGCTAGTAATGTTGACTATCTTCCTGTTACCACAGCATTTAAAATAAATTGTGATACTTTCTTTACCAGAAGATAGTTCCAAGAATTTCAAGTATAATTTTTTCTGCCTAATTTTTTAAAAACCAGTTCATTCTCCTCAGTCCCAACTGCACTGTCCCCTAATGTGCTCATCCAGATGTGATTCCATCTCTTTTCTATGAAATGAAACATGGCCAAATCCCTAGTTAGGAGAGGTACTGTGCCTTTGCTAATACTTTCACTCTTGTTTCTGGACTGCTTTTGACTTTCTGAGTCTTCCAATGTTCACTACTCTTCAAGGCTTGAATTAGCTAATGCGTCCTCTTTGAAGCCTTCCCCTGTTCCTCCAGTTTAAGTCTTGTGCTCTAACCTCTGTGTCACCATGGGACCTGGTTCCTGCCCCACAGAGCTCTTTGCACATCACGGTGTCAAAATTGGGATAGATGCTCCTCTTCTGTAGCAGGCAGTTAGTTCTTCCATGAAGACATAGTGGAACCATATCTCAGCCATCTCTGTGGTTCCCCATTCCCTGTTCTCTATGGCCAACACAGAGTGGATTTTCATTAAGAAGTTTTGAACCAATTCATGGACCAGTTACTAAAAGAGGAGGAAGACAGAGAAGGAGGGAAGCAGGTGGAGCAGAGTGGAGAGAGGTGCTACTTATCAGGTAGTTAGTGGCAGGGCTGTCCCGTGCGCTTGTTGTAGGTGGCTGGGACCCAGCTGTTGAAAACAGCTGCTAGTGGGGGAAAGGCCTGGTCAGAGAACTGAGTTAGAATCCTAACTGGTCTCTTAGCACTGCTTAACCCTGAGCCAAGAATTTTGTTTCTCTGAGATTCACTTTCCTTGTGTGACAATTGGGGATTAAAAAATTCCTGTAGGACTAGGGTTAAACAAAATAATACACTGAAGCAGTGTTTCCAAGATGTCCTTTACTATAGTGGATCTTTCTACGGTTTTCTCTCCTGCCTAATCCTGCTTGCATATTTTACAACTGTCATTCATCTTCTACTTTGAGACTGTGTCTGTGCCAGGTGAGCACATGTGGCACTGTCTGAGGACAGAGACTGTGTCTCACTTCCGTATTTACATGCATACTCACAAATAGGTGCCAATGTACACTTGTTCAAAGAATGAGTGAATGAATGAATGAATGAATGAATGTAAATGGTTAGTTGGGGGGATTCGTGCTGCAATATATAGCAAAACCTTTTTTCAGAGCGATAAGGACAACAGTTTGAATTATCAAACCGAAAGAACGTTTTAAAGCAAGAAAAGTTTTTTTAAAAAAAGTTTAAAAAGAACTTCCCAACTTATAAACCACTAGAACTCCTGACTTCCAGAGTTTCTAGCTAGAGGTATTGCAGGAAGGCTGTGGTGTATAGATAAGGCTCATTTGTAATTAGTAATTGCCCATTTGCATTCAAACACAGCAAAGTGCTCAAGTTCTTAAAAAGAATCTGTTCTCCTGAGTGGGCTCGATGTTGTCCCTGTAATGTTGGAGATTAGTGGTTTTCTTTTCTTGCTAACATTCTTTTATGCATTCTTTCAAGAAATATTTGTTGAGCTCTTTTTTAACTGTCAGGTCCTGTTCAAAGCACAGTCATGAGCAGGCAGCGCTCCCAGTTTGTACAGGGTGATGGTGAGGGTCAACAGTCAACAAACAAGTAGGTAGCAAAAATGGGAATGGAAAATCAGAAACAGATTTAAAATAAGATGATACATTCATGACATTTTGTTGTCTAGTTTTGACCTGGCAGTGAGAGCAGAAGGAGAGGAACCCCAAACATAGAAGAACTGGAACTTGGAAGAACTGGCCTGGGGTGGAAAAGAGATTTACATAAACAAGTAGGGAGCAAGGGAAGAAGATCGACACAAGTAACACTGGAGAACAGAGTGTGAAGTGGAGTCATAGGGGGTGGACTAATCCTTGGGTAAAGTTGTTAAGTTTTGTTCTCCACACAACAGGGGTATGGCATGGTGGGATACATGTCTGTAAAAAGCTTCCCTGGCTATTGTATAAAGACAAGGAATGGAAGAATTCAAGAATGGAAGCCAGAGATCATTAGACGGTTTTTCTATCTGTACGGTGAGAAATGGTGATGGCTTAGAGGAAGGCGTTAATAGCAGAGAGGGAAACATGGAGACATCCACGCACATTTCCCAATGTACTTTGAAAGGAGAATCAATAGCTTTTGTTGATTAACTGGCTGGGTGAGAGAACAGAGAGTCAAAAAGATGAATCAGGAGGAGCTGCAAGATATGTGGCTTATGGTAGGGTGAGCAGCGGTGATACTGTCTGAGATAGGAAATAATCAGGGAGGGGGAGTAATTTGGGGTTTTTTGAGTGTATGTGTAAAAATGTGCATGTGTGTGCATGTATGTGTGTGTTGGGGACAGGAGTGTTTTGGGGTCAAGAGTTTTGCTCTGGCTGTGGCAATTTTGGGGTACCTGTCAGACAATCATGTAGAGATATCAAATAAGCCATTGGATATTTGCAACTTGAGTTTAGAGAAGTGATTAAAGTTGGAAATATAAATCCAGGATAATTTGCATATAGATTACCAAGGGTGAGGCATATTGATAAAAAGAAAGAGGCCCCCAGAGGGAGCCTGGAGGCACTGCAAAATTTAGAGTTTCAGCAAAGAAGAAGAAACGTGAAAGGAGCTAGACAAAGGGGCATGTAAAGTGGAAGTGAACCCTGAAACTAAGGGGTCACCAAAGCAAAGGGAAGAAAATGTTCCAGGAAACACAGGTGAACAGCATTGTCTTCTGCTGGGAAGTCAGCACCATGAGCATGGACAATTGACTGTTGGATGGGGCTACCAGCTTTGGCAGAAGGTCTGGCAGCATCTGCGAGGTGGAAGAGTCACACGCATGCCTAAAGTGGGTTGAAAACACAATGTCGTGTGGAACAAGTATAGAGACTTTTTTTAAACAAAGTTTCAGGGGCTGGGAATTTAGCTCAGCGGCAAAAGCGCCTGCCTGGCAAGCACAAGGTCGTGAGTTCGGTTCCCAGTACTGGAGAAAAACCAAAAAAAAAAAATAAATAAATAAACAAAGTTTCAGTAGGAAGGGAAATAGAGACATAGAACAATGGCTGGAGAATTGGATGGGGTGTGTGTGTGTGCTGTAGAGAGGTTTGGGTGGGAACAAGTCTGCACATCAGGGGAATGATGCTAGAGGAAAGGAGAAATGGAAAGTGCATGAGAGGTGGAATTGCAGAATCATGCTACTTTTGTGGGAAAAATGAAAGGAGTCCTGGGTCAGAGAGAAAAGGTGGCCTCTGAAAGAGGCAGGGACTCTTCAGCCATAGACAGATGAGAAAAGGTAGCAATGTGTTCCAGCTAGCAGCTTTTTAATAGGGAATCTTAGAGTCTCTGTCTAATTGTGTTCAAGTATGTGATAAGGACTGTGGCTGTTGTGTACAAGTGTGTGAGTATTTTAGGGGGAAAGATGTAGGAGTTTGAGTACAGAGGAGAAGGTGTGAAACAGTCATTTTGAAGAAGAGGCAAGTGAACTTCCCAGGAGAGTGTGGTAGGATTGCCAGGCAACACTGAGTGCCAGTTTGAGATTTCTGGCCATGAATTTAAAGTTAGACCAGTCATCATCTGAATGTGTGTTTTCCTCTGGAAACTTCAGGCAAGTGGAGAGTCAGACTGAATCGTGCTCCAGGATTGTCCTGTGAAGTAAGAAAAGGCAGAGGTGGCCAACAAATCATCAAAAAAAGTTAGAGAGAATACTAGGGGTTGAGACCTGTAGAAGTCATCAGCTTAGAAACCTTGGTGAAGCCACACAATTGCTGGAGTACCAGCATGGGAGTGGGTGTACCAGAAGGATAAGAAGTTGTCATCTAAGTGGATGCTTAAGATCAAGGGTTTTCAAAGGTGATACAGCCATTGGTGATGTTACGGTCAACATTATGATCCCTGGGCTGGTTAACTGAAGTGGTAGTTGAAAAATAGATTGAAGAAAATTATTAGGTCAGGTTGGGGCACATACAGAAAAGTGAGGGGATGAGATTCTCTGATGATGATCACCCAGAGATTTTGGAGGAACCCTGCTGGACAGAGGTGTTGGCCTGCTAGGATGGGGCCGAGTGGTCTCTTGGGAGAAGGTAGGTTCAAACCGAACTCTTCTTTCCTGAGTTGGATGGTGGTGTTGAAGAGCACAGAGCTTGGGTGGTAGGTTGTGCAAGAGTGAATTTGACGTAGAATAGAGATCTCAGGTGTCTCTGGGCCACTGAGGTAAAGAAGAGAAACAGGCTGGGCTGGGACTGGAAGAATCAGCATGGAGCTTCTCAATCTTCAGTAAGCAAACAAATCCTCTGGGAATTCTGTTCAAATGCAGATACTGATTCAGTAGCTCAGGGATACAGCCTGAGATTCTGCATTTCTGATGTGATTGCAACATCAATCTACTCCTGGTTCTTAGGTTGCACTGTGAGAAGTGAGGACCACACAGTACATGGTCTGCAAAGCAGCAGCTGCATCTCACCTGTCTCTAAGGTCATAGGAGAAGAAAGGCTTACTATTGTCTTTTGTTCTAATTTTTACAGAAAAAACAGAAATCTAGATATTTTGATAAAATCATCCTGTTTGAAAATATTGATATATGGGCTGGGAATTTAGCTCAGCTGCACAGCGCCTACATGTGAAGCATAAGGTCATGAGTTCAATTCCCAGTACTGGAAAAACAAAACAAAACAAAACAAAAAAAACAAAATATTGAAAAGTAATTTAAAATATTGTAAAATAATGATTCCCCTCAAAAAAAAAAAAAAAAAAAACACATGTGAGTTGAATTCCACTTAAAGCCACATCAATTTGTGATTTCTGATGGTGAGGAAGGAATTGGGGCTGAGTAGCGGGTAGAGCATTGGACAGGGAAAATCAGGGGTTATAGAATAAACTCTGTCTTGGCACTGGAGGTTAGTCACACATAGATTTTAAATCCTCAAAGCAGTTTTAGAGGCACCAGCAGGATTCCTTGTCAAGCTGTGCTCATTCCCACCTCTACAAGAAAGTTAGTCTTTCTGACTCCTGCGTGTGGAAGGCCCGCCATCTCCCCCAACCCCATCTATCCCACTGGCTTTCAAAGTGGTTTAGGCCTAGAAGTCTTAGTTTCCTTTGTGAAATACCATGAAATATTGACAGATCTAGTACCCTCATTCATACCAGGAACAATTTTTTTTTAAGCAGGAAATATGGCTGTATTACATGTATACAGGTTGCTGTAACTCAAAAAAAGAATAATCACTCATAAAATATTTTGAAGAAAACACATTTCTGCTTTTCCATTATCATTTATTTCCACTTGTTTAGTTTTCTGTGTCACTTGTAGCACAGCCTAGCAGGGAAGTGGTAGCAGACACTCAAAGTTTAAGAGCAGTTTATGAAAAAATACCCCTCAATATAGAGAAAATTGTCTCCATTAAGCTAATGTGCTTTGGGAGTTAGAGCTTCTGTGATTTTATTTTTGTGGTGAAAAACCTCTGTCCATCTTGTGGAACGCTAGTGTTCCAAGAAAGTTTGGCTAAAAATTTGACAAAATCTCATCCATTCTTCAAAGTCTGCGTAGAGACACACTTTCTCTGTTGAGTTACCTTGGTTGGGTTCTGCCTGTTTTTCTCATTGTCACACTCACAGCTGAGGTTGTTGTGTCCCAAACATATATTTAACTCCCAGTTACATGCCATTTCAGATCAGTATTGTGCTACCTGTCCTCCTGCCTAGCCATAAGCCTGTTCAGGCTGGGACTACCTCTTGCCTTGCTGATGATCCACCAAGGAGCAAAGCGTTAAGAACTAGTCCCTCACTCACTTCTATCTGCTTTTGAGGACTTCACCTACTCTTAATCGTCCATAAATTTTAGAAAAAACTAAGAATGTCATTACATTATGGCGTCTCTCTGGAAAGAAAGACGAACCCTTTTATGGAAAGCATCTTCAAAATGATGGAAGGAGTCTTCAAAATCACAATATCTCCTTTTCTTGTAGAGAGGCCCCTAGGACATATGCTTCTTTTGATCTTAATTTTTGGGAGCTTATGTCATCTTCTTGTTTTCCTTTGTCTGCCTCTCTCTCCCACCTTACCTCTTTCTTTCTTTCTTTCTTTCTTTCTTTCTTTCTTTCTTTCTTTCTTTCTTTCTCTGAGAATTGAACTCAGGACCTTGTGCTTGCCAGGCAGGTGCTTTTGCCACTGAGCAATATCTCCAGCCCCCCTGTCTTACCTCTTGAGGGAAGCAGCTAACTTTTATTCTCCGTGTTCCTTGTATAATGACCTCTACTCATCTTGTGGTGTGGAAAATAATGTGGCTTCTGGTGTCAGAAAGTCCTAGATTCAAATCTTGGTTTCATCACTTATCACCTCTATGACTTAAGGTACCGAAATTCTTTCAGTCTCAATAGTGTGTCTGGAAAATGGGGGTCACACCAGAGCTAGCACTTGGGATCTGATTATATTTGGTCTCTCTTCTCCCCTTCCCTGACTGCTTCCTCACTTCTAAGAGCTGCTGACTACGTGGAGACTGGGCATTTGGAAAGGCTCCAGGCCTGAGCTCTGTGACTTACCCCACTGTAACTGGGTGAGCAAGGAGATCCACATTGGCCTTGAGCCAGATGCCCATTGCCTGTTAAGCTGCCACATTACGCCACTCAGAAAACATTGGCTCCTGGCTGAGATATTTCCCCACAGGCCTAATGATTTCCCATCCACTGCTGTTCATCAGACCTGCTCCTATTTACATGGTCCCCCAGAGAGAAAGCCCACTGTGCACTTTTCCCCATGGGGTTCTTCCTCCAAGGGAACCTGTACCTCTTGACAGTGCTCTGCTTTCCCACGTACACTGTGTAGGGCTCCTCCTCCTCCCATCTGCAATCATTTCTAGAGTGATGAAATGTGTGTCTGTGGAGCCTGACCGAAATGCATTCACAGTGTGACATTATTTCTTGGATAAAATTTCCAGGGGAAATTAAAGTTTTGGGAAGGCTGGCATCCTGTATTGATGATCCCTGGGTATTGAAGGGCTTCTGGGAAGTTTCCTTTTCCTTTGCACTCTGAGCAGGGAAGAGAGAGACACACAGTGGTGACATGAGGCACCGGGAAGAACAGTGGTGGAGGAGTTAGAACCTCTGGGGTTTGGACCTGCCCCCACCAGCTGAGAGACTGTGAACAAGAGCAAGCCTGGTGACAGTTCTGTTTTTTTAAACTTTCTTCCTTTTGCCATGCCCAGGATTCTCTGCCTTTCTGATGCCTCTTCATCCATCTTGGGCACAATCCTTCCCTCCAGGATTTTGTCCCATGCCCTCATTCCTTCTCCCTCTACTCCCACTTTAGCTCCTCCACTGCCAAATATTACCCCTATATTTATATGGCTTCTCACTCTCTATCCATAGCTAAAACTTTCAGCTTTGTTTACTGCAATCTCCAGCTTGACCTCCAAAGGGCAGCTTGCAGGGACCTGGAAATCAGAACACCCCGAACTGTGCACATGGTTCGCCCTGCCAGTCCACTCTTTCTCCTAAGGGTCCACGTTGGCCATTCGCCCATCTTCATCTCAGGAACAACAGACCAGAAATCCTGGAAATGTCCAATTAGCTCCTCCCATGGGGTAGGTATCCATCCACCAGCTGTTCGCCCAGGCTGCTGCCTGGCTCCTGGGGAGCAGCCTCCTGCCTTTGCCTGCTGTCTTCCAGCACTCCCCCCTCCTACCCACCACGGCCAGATCATCCAATCTCCCACTTTCTGATGATGGGTCTTTGGCTGGTTAACACAAATCCTCCCACTTCTGTAAGCGGGGATGGTTCAGAGAAGATGATCTCGTAAGATGCTTCTGGCTTGATCAGTCTAGTTCAATAATCCTCTATCTAACTCTGCTGTCAAAAGCCTTCAGGGAAGCCTTTCCTCTGACTTCTTTCCACTTCTCCAAACCTGCATCTCAATCATTTTTAGAAGGACCTTTCCAAGACCTCAGGAAACCCTGTGATGTCCCTCTTGACTGGGCTGCCTTCCTCTCTGGCTGGAGCTCCTCCCAATGTACACTCAATGTTAAAGGTGGATCTCAGATCTGGGTAGTTCCTCATGCTCCCTGCCTTTCTCTCAGTGAGATTCCATGAGCACTTTCAAGTATACTCATCACTTGCACCATCTCACTTCTCAACTGAACCACAGCAACAGCCTCTTCAGTGTTCTTACTTCTGCTAGCATGAAATTCCACTGTGCAAACCTGAACAAGTTTGCCCCCTGCCTTCAGCACCCACTGCTTTCAGCGACTCCCTGCTGCTCTTGGCATAAAGGTTCAAACTCTCAGCAGGGTTCTTCCCACTGTGCCTGCCATTCAGTCCCATTCCTGTACTCTCTCCTTGTTCTTTGCTGTCCTGAAGTAAAGCCCTTCTCAGTGCCCTGGGTTCTTTCCTTCTCCAGGCTCAGGCCCAGCCTGCTCCTGTTCAGCTTCTTGTGAGCCAGTGGACTCTACTCATCCTTCTGACCTCAACTCAAGCATCCTTTCTTCTCCTCCTCATTTCACTGCTACATCAGCTGCTTTGCTTATGCACTGAGGATTTACCCACTTGACCAACCTCCTGGAATAATTATTTGAAGGGAGGAGCTGTGTGTGTGTTGTGTTGTGTTGTGTTGTGTGTGTGTGTTTGTTTTTTTCAGTCCTTGGGATTGAACCCAGAACCTTTACTGAGCTATATATACTGTCGGCCTCATTTATTTTTTATTCTGAGACAAGGGTCTTGCCTAGTGGCTGTGTTACCCACTCTAGGCTCAAGCTTGGAATTCTTCTGCCTCAGTCCCCCAGAATGCTGGCATTATGGGCACATGCCACTTGTCTTTTAATTCCTCACTATCCTCTCCTCTGCCTCCCACTGCACGCATATGCACCCAGCTCTGTGTCCAGCAAAGAGTAGTCACTTGGTGCACATCAGCTGAATGGAGGTCCAAGTGCATGTGTTTCTCATAACAACCTGGGAGCAGCCTACAGGGGTGGGGCTGGATCTTATTCATCTCTGTTAGGAGCAGGCAGTGTATGTGTCCATACGTGTATGTGTGAGAGTGTGTGCATCCAGATTTGCAACTGGCAGCCAATAAAATAGGTGCCAAAGCCCATGTACCAAACTTTGAGAGTTAGAATTGCATGAGGAGTTTTCAGGTCAAAGCTCATCTAAGCAAAACCAGTAAAGCTGTGCATAATTTCCACTGTATGCTGGCCTGAGAAGTTTCCTGGGGCAGGGTTTGTTATGAGGGTGTCAGGAAGCAGGGGCTTTAAAGACCCCTGGCCTTTTTCTTCCCAGAACATACCTTTGCATTTCCTACATGCACAGTTTTTAAGATTGAAAATTATTTGAATATAGGAATCATTATTATTTTCTCTCTCTTGCCTTCCTTTGCTCCCATAGCAACCTTTGACAAACAGTGGAAGTTTTGCAAATGTTTGCTAGATTATATTAGTTTTACCACAGTCATATTTAAAGCCTCAGTAAGATTCATTCACTCATTTGACATTGACTATTATTCATTAATTCACTCATTCGACAGGTATTGGGTACCTACTAATTGCCAGGAAATGGGGCTACAATTATAAACAAGGAAGTACATTTCTTGTTTGCTGAGAGATTCCAGTAGTATTAGGGGGATTGAGAAAATTGTAATCAGTGCTAAGCTCTGAAAGATCAGAGAGCAGAGAAGGAGAAGTGAACTTAGACCTGGATCTAGGAGTAGTAGTCAGAGATGGCTTCTGAGAAGTGATTTTCCAAAGGAGACCTAGCAGATGAATTGGAGTCAGCCAGAAGTGGGAGATAAACACAGAGAGTACTTAGGGAGAGACACAGCATGTACAAAGGTCAGAGAATTCCAGGCGTGAAGGAGTGAAGGGTGTGGGATAGAGATGAGTGCTGAGGCTGCCCATGGGAGCCCTGGTCTGGTCATGGGAAGAACTGGACCAGGAGCCTTAACATTCTTCACTGCTGAGTCTTCAGGCCAGCCTATAAGGCAAGGATAGTCATTCCAATTTTTCAGATAAGGCTTGGGAAAATTCAGCATCCCAAGGAAGTTTGTCCAGGCAATCAGCAGAAGGATGACGTTCAACACCTATGCCTGGGGCCTGCCCTACACCCAAACCACCTCCAGATTCTGGGCTGCAGAGGAGGAGAGGCTCCTATGCTGGCAGACACAGGAAGCAGAAGTGCCAGTGCATCCCCTGTGATGTGGGCACAACCTGCTTTCCTAGACTCCACGGTTGGTCTCCACCATAATTAGGATCTGCTTCTTGCTGCCCAGTGGGAGTGGGAAAGAGCTAGAAAGGCCACCTCTGCAGACAGCACTTTTGGCCACAGAGTGTGTTAATCTCTTGTCTTAACAGTATTCAAATGAGGTTTTCAAGCGGTTGTGCTCAGGGCCAACACCTGCTGCACAATTTGGAAGATGCTCCACAGGCCTGAGGAGCATGGAGGCCTCGTTATGTAATTAGGTCTTTGGAAAATGAGCTATTATTCGTCAGCACTGCAATCAGAGGGCGCGAAGTGGCTTGGGGATGCAAGACATGTGAGTGTTTGTTTCTCTGGTGTTCTTCGCTGCTGCTGCTGCATGCAGATTGTCACGGAGCCGGGCATCTCCAGGGGGGCCCAACCTCTGCAAGGAGGGAAGGAGGCTCTTTTTCCCTTTATTTTCCAACATGGAACAGCTTGCGGGGTAGGAAAGGCCTAGAGTTGTAGTCCTCAAATTGAGCACACATCAGACTCCCCAGAGAAATATTTATACAGAGGTTGCCGGGTCCCACCTACATAGTCTCAGAGCCAGTGGGCCTGAGAACCTGCATGTCTAACAAGTTACCTGGTGTTGCTGATCTGAGCACTGCCCTTTGAAAACAACTTTCCAAGCAAGCTGAGAGTCCTGATCCAGCTTCCCCAGGAAGCCCCTCCCATGATCAGAGCTGACCCAGGGTGGACAGATGAGCTGCATGATTTAGTGAGAAGTGGGAGGATGGCTGCTGTTACTCCATTTTTCAGATCAGGAAGCCGAAACCCAAGTCCCCAGGGTTTAGAAGTGGTAGAGCTGGAACAAAACCTAAGTCTTCTGCTGCCCCTTGCAATTGCTTACCAGGGTTCACTTTGCACAAACAGACCTTTGGCAGTTGCTTATTTTCACTTTAGCTCAGAGCAGTAAGCACCACCAAGTAGGGCCCCAAGTCAATATTCTTACTCCTTTCCTGAGCACATAGCTCCACTGTTTCCTCTCTCTCTTCTTGTGATCTTTTTTCTTTGCTGAATGCAGTGCGACTGACATGATCCTTCTTTCTCCCAACCCTGGCTCATGTAGACCCTGACATGCATTAGCCCTGATGTTTCATATTCTTCCTGCATATGAAATGTCACTTCCAGGGTGATTTGGAAACTCCTGAGAAGCTGGAACCCTGACTATGCCTGGAAGAGAATCACCTGTGAGCTGACAACTACCTAGGATTTCATATTCTGAAGCTCTGCTGTGTTGAACCACTGATATTTTGGGGGTCTATTAGTAAGTGGCGGCCAAATCTGCTCTAATTACTGTGATTAGTTCCTTAAACTGCACAAGTTACTGTGGTGTTAGGACCATTTACAACAAAATCGCTTGTTTTATGAAAAAGCAAATTCCTAGGTCTTGTAACCACCCCTACTGAAAGGGGTTCCTTGGCTGCAGTACCTGGAAATGCGCATTTTAACAAGTATTCTAGGAAGTAGTTATGACCAATAGAGTCTGAAAACCATTTATATTTTAGATCTGGAGTAAGCAAACTATGGCCTACAGTCAGATGTGGCCTGACACCTGTTTTTGTGCAACCTGTGAGCTGCAAATGGATTATGCACTTTTAGATGGTTAAGAAGAACCCCAAAGAGGATAGTGTTTTCTGATAGGTGAAAAGTTTATTGGAATATAGCCACAGTCACTTGTTTACTTATTGTCTTTGGCATTCCAGTGCCAAAATTGAATGGTGGTGACAGAAAGCATGTAGCCTGCAGGGTCTAAGATATTTACCAATTGGCCCTTTGTGGAAAAAGTTGGTTGACCCTTGTTCTAATCCAGATGCTAAAACTCCGCTTAAGAGGGTACATTCTGATGAATAGTAATATGTAGCAAAGTCATTATGACTAGGCTTAAGGGTCCCTTGTTCATGGACACAGGAGAACAAATATTACCATCCTTTCATTCATTTATTCATTCTCTTAGTAAACATTTATTGGACACTCTCAAAGTGCTAGGGACTGAGTTGCAAAAGAGAACATGATAGGTGAATAATACATAAGCTTGGCAATTATGCTTTTTCCATTACAGTGAAACTCATTATTAAATAAAAGGCTAAACATTAAGTGGTCTCTAATTACTGTATGACAGTGTTACACAGCGTTGCACAGGGATTTTTGTAGAAGGCGTTAACAAAAAGGGTTCATCTTCAGAGGCAAGTGTACCTATTGAAGATACTTCATCTTATAGGACTGGAAAATAATACAGACCAAACTAAAGGCCAGAGAGTTCTGTATTTTTTTTTTCAACTTCAAGCAACATGAGCCAGGAAGGCAGATGAACATTTCTCAGAGGGCATTGCCTAACAGCAACAGTAGAAGCAGAAGAGGGTCTGGAACTCATTAGGGAGAGAAACAATGGGCTTGAACAGTGTGGCTCTGGCAATTTGGGTGCCCCAGGGAGAGAGAGGAAGTGCACCAGCCCAAGCAGGTTGTGTAGATGCTATGGGGCCACAGAAATTAATTGCTGAGGGGCCCAGTCTGGGGCTGGAGTGCAGGTAAGTGGGAAGGGATTTCTAGGGAGCGGTGATTCTCAGTATTAAGTGGGACCCAGCTTTCAGTCAAGGAGATGCATCTAAGCCAATGAGATGAGATTCTGAAGCAGGATCCCATCTTAGTTAGAAGAGTCAGATGCAAACTGGACCAAACTACCAGGCTACCATCACCACGCACCGGGTTTAGGGTTCAAGGCTAAGCACTAGCCCAGAATCAGGGCAAGTTCAGACCAGCAGTTGGAGGCCAACCAGGAATGTTCAGTGTTGAAGAGTTACCTAGAACTTCATTCTGATCCATGCATCAAAAACTGCTCCCTTGAAGCCAGGCATAGCCAGGCATTTGATACAGTTATAGCCAAAAGAGTTGGAAGAAAAGATTCATTCAGGGAATTTATTAGAAAGTTTTTTAAAGAGAGCTGACTCAAGTGACATGGCACATCTCTGGTTTCCCTTCCCTTCTTGCTGCTTCTCAGAATACAGATGTGTAGCGGGTCCCTGGTGGTCTAGTGGCTACGATTTGGAACTTTCAGAATACAGATGTGATGGATGATGCTCCAGCAGCCATCTTGGGCCACGAAGTGACTTTGAGAGGAGAAGCACATGCTGGAATGGTGGGGCTGAACAACAGGAGTCTGATTCTCTATTAAGCCATTGGCAGCCACATTTGAATATATTTATCTTAGACTTCTTTGTTAGAAAAAAATAACTTTCTACCTTGCATGAGCCACTTATTTGGGGTTTTCTGTTACATACAGCTCCTTTCTCCTAACTAATACATCTTTCCACCCACAAGCTCTTCCCAGCATGTGACATATGTGTCACTGGTAGCAGACAGGACAACTTAGGTACCACAAACTCCAAAAATGAGTCTATGCTTATGCACTTATTTTAATACATACTGGAGAAAATATAGCCAGAACTTCAAAGCTATGATTTTATGGGTGAAACTCAGGTTGGTATTTGTATTTCTAAAACAAATTGATTTAAAACAAGAGGTTAAAAAGGGGTGGGGATGTAGCTCAGCGGCACAATCACCCGCCTGGCAAGTGAAACGTCCTGAGTTTGATTCCCGGTACCAAAACAAAACAAAACAAAAAACAAGAGGTTAAATAAACAATGAAACAGCCATCTTGTGAGGAAAGCAGCAATCAGGAGGGTGGAGCTTGAGTGATGGAATATTTGTGAGGAATGAAGGGTAAACTGGACCTGCCTCATTTGGAAGAGTCAGTGCCTACCTCACCGAAACAGATGCTCCATAAATGTCTGTGGGAACGCATGATGATGTGTATACTTGATCCTTGAGTGGGCTCCAGCTTCTCCCAGAATACCCATCGCCTTGGCCTCTAGTCCACCTCCTCACCTCTGGGCCAAAGAACATAGCATCTTTTTTTGTTTATTTTTTCAAATTGTTTAATAGGCAAATTTTCTTTTCAAAGCACAAGGCAGTAACTGGATCTCAAGGCTTTTTGTTTTCAGGCTTTCTTAAATGGAGCCTGGAGCCTCAGCCCTTTTACAAGCCTGTGCTTGTCTCTTTCTCATGCTGACTCATTGGTTGGGCACCATTTCCTGTGGTTGGAATGAAAGCAAACTGCCTCCCATAGAGAAGATCTATGGCTACTTATTTCTCTTGAGCATAAATATATTTATCATTTGTAGCCAGATGGAGCGTTACCCAGAACTTGGCTCCTAGGGAACCAAGGGGAATTCTCTCACTTGCACTAGCTTGGTTCACACCAGGGACCACCCACCACAGACACCTCTCTTTGTCTCAAGAGGACAGAGGGAAACCCATTGGGAGATGGTGATGGATGTACAGAGAGAATACAGTGGTGCAAAAGGCAAACCCAAGGCCCTTGATGGAAGGCTGAGGCCACGGAGAGACAACTGCTGCAGAGTAAAGGAAGTGGCTGGACAAAGTGGTCCTGAGGGGGAGTGGTAGGGTGCAATTGAAGGAGTAATAAGGAAATGGCCTCTGCATCATTGCCTCGGGTTAGCTCTTTTGGCACACAAGGGTGGGAAGCATGAGTAATAACGAGCTTCTCTAAGGCTGGGT
The DNA here is from genome assembly GCF_000276665.1 of Chinchilla lanigera. Taxonomy (NCBI): domain Eukaryota; kingdom Metazoa; phylum Chordata; class Mammalia; order Rodentia; family Chinchillidae; genus Chinchilla; species Chinchilla lanigera. Next base: position 8,162,811 of record NW_004955481.1, read on the forward strand.
TTTAAGTGCTGGAATCTGTCAGCATGACCTCTGTTGGTAATTGCCCTATTCATTGAAGTAATACTCAGCGACATCTCTGCACCTCAAGACAACAGTGACAACCAGGTCAGTGGGATATTTACATTTTGTAAGTGAATAACTGGAGAGTTTGGAGAGTCTCTCCTAAGGTCTATGGAAAGTGAGTAAAGGAATCTAGTCTACATGATGCCAGGCCTTTGGTTTGTCAGTTCAGGCACTTTCCCTCAGTACAGTGCCTCTGCAATTCCTGATCTACACAATGAGGCATTTGGATTAGTTTCTGATCTTCCTAAGGTAATGTATCCCTTTCCTCTAATTCCCACCCATTCAACTTCCTTTGGGTACCTGAAATCTCCAATGGACCTATATCTGAGTCTTCATTTCTCCATGACCTTTACTTGGTTTTGTTACTCCCTCCACCCAATTACTTCTTTATTTTGCTGTTCTTCTTTTAGAAAAAGTACATTGAGAATAGGATTTAAGGATTGGTGCTTGTGTTAGCATTCTATCACTGTGACAAAATACCTGATAAAACCAGTTAAAGGAGGAAAGATTTATTTGGCTCATGGTTTCAGAGGGTTCAGTCCATGGTCGCCTGGCCTGAAGGGTTTTGAGCCTATAATGAGTCCATCATGGAAGAAGTGTGACAGAGGAAAGCGGTTTACCTCATAGCAGTGAGGGAGAAGAAGAAAGAGGGGGCAAGGAAGGAAAAGGAGAAGGAAGAGGAAGAAGAGGAGGAGAAGTGGAGAATGGAGAAGGTGAGAGTGAGCGAGAGAAGAGAAAAGAGAGAGAGAGAGATGGGAAGCTAGGGACAAGATATACCTTCCAAGGGCACACCCCAAGGACCCACTTTTTCAATTTTTTAAAATTTTAAAGATAAAAGAACAAAAACACATTAACTAAAAAACAGACATAAACAAAACAACACCTAAACAATAGAAACAATACAGAATTTCAGACAAGGTGGTAGGAAATTAACAATGGTTGTTGTATTACATACTGTTATCTTCAAATTGGTTACTCAGTTAAACAAATATAGGCATGTAAGATTGATCAAACAATTAAACATCAACTGTTCCTTTCAATAAAGCAATAGAAGTCAGTAGTAAAACTCTGTCAGCTATCCTATGTGTGTATGTGTGTGTGTGTGTGTGTGTGTGTGTGTGTGTATTTTTCCCTTTCTTTTTCTCTTTCCCCTAATTCCAGTTGTTCCTTTCCTTTGAGCAGTTTCTTTGCCTTTCACAATATCTATTATACCTTTCAGATTTTATTTACTCTTTCATGTTCTTACACTAATGAGACAATATGGTATTTACACATGTGGGCTTGATTTATTTCGCTTATGAGTATGGACTATAGTTGCATCCATTTACCTGTGAAAGCCTCAAGTTTATCTTTCTTTATAGCTGAGTAATATTCCATTATGTAAAAATATCACATCTTTTTTATCTGTTCCTCAGTGGACAGACATTTGAGTTGTTTCCACTATTTAGCTATTACACATTGAGCAGTTATAAACATGGATGCACATACATCACTGTGGTATGTTTGTAGTTCTTCTGGAAAAATGCCCAAAAGGGAAATAGCTGGGTTGAATGGGACTTCTAGTTTTAGTTTACTGAGGAATCTCCAGACTGATCTCCACAGTGGCTGCACCAGTGTATACTTCTACCAACAGTGGAGAAGTGTTTCTTTTCCCCCACAGCCTCGATAGCATTTGTTATTGGTTGATTTCTTGATGATAGCCATTCTCTTTAGGGTGAGATGGAATCTCAGTGTTGTTTTAATTTGCATTTCTTGAATGACTAATGATGTTGAACATTTTTTCATGTATTTATTTGCCATTTGTATTTCTTCATCTGAGAAGTGTGTTTTCATCACAGATGCCCATTTTTGGATTGGGTTTTTAAATTTGGAGGGGGCTGTGTTTATTAGTTCGTTATATGTTCTAGATAGAAGTCCTTTGCCTGAAGGACAGTGGGTCAAATTTTTTTTCCCAATTTATGGGTTTCCTTTTTACTCTGTTGGTGATTTCTTTAAATGTGCAAAAACTTTTCAATAAGATGAGATCCCAGTTGTTGATTCTTTGAAGTATTTCCCGTGCTGTTTGGTTTTTGTTCATGAACTCTCTGCCAACCCCTCTGTCTTCAAGATTTTTGCCTATTTTCTCTTCCAGTAGACTTACTGTTTCCGTTTTAGTATTTAAATATTTGAACCATTTTGATTTGAGTTTGGTGCCTGGTGATAGACACGGGTCTAGATTCAGTCTTCAGCATGTGGTGAGCCAGTTTTTCCAGTACCATTTATTAAGAGGCTGTCTTTCTTCGAGTGAACCTATTTGGCCCCTTTGTCAAAAATAAGTTGGCTGAGTGTGTTTGTGGTTGTGACTACACCTTGCAGTCGTTCCATTGGTCCTCGGGTCTGTTTTTTTTTGCCAGTACCACCCTGATTTTATCACAGTGGTCCAAGGACCCACTTTCTTCTACTAGATCCTATCTCCTACGTTTCCTTCACCTCCCAGTAGCTCAACAATTTATGAGCTTGTCAATGAATTAATCCATTGATGAAGTCAAAGCCCTCATGATCTGATCACTTCCCAAAGCCCTACTCTGAACGCTACTGCATTGGGGACCACACCTTTAGCATGGGAGCATTTGGGGGATATTCCAAATCAAAGCAATATCATTGTTCACTCTACATGTGCTATGCTCCACGTAGGAGAACATGGTGAGAGTGGTGGCCACTCATACTTTTTTCTGTTCTACATGTACTGGCTGAGTGTCAGGTTCTGTAGGGGGATACAAGAGGAACAACAAGTAGAGAGATCAACGCAATCTTTCTCAACACTGCAAGGGCTCTGGTCCCCCATGGAGGGTCTGATGAATGATTTGTCTCTCTTTTTCTCTCTCCTCAAAATGTATGTGTTCTCATTCACCAAAATTGTGTACATGGTCTCTCTGTAAATGCTGTAGTAGTCTAGAGGCACACAATAGGAAGTGGAGGTGGAGGCTGAATTTTCATTCAGTCAAATGTAAGGAGCAGCACAAGCAGGAGCAGGAAAAGTGTGAATTCAGGAAGGTCAATGTGCAAGATAAGCTTGGGGCAATCCTAGGGAATATAGCCTAAAAGGGAAGGCCCCAAATGCAAAGTAAGTCAAAGAGAGATTGCATGGATGGGGTCCTTCCTTCCTTAGGGAGTGGCAGTTCCTCACCTCTGGGGTGCTGTGATGATATCTTCTTTCCAGGGTTATCAGCTGAAATAGTAAGGGATGGGAGAACTCTTACTCCTGTTTGTTTCTATTGAGTCTTGTGCCCCTGAAGAGCAGGGCCTGGCTTATTATGCTGCATCTCAGCAAAGTGCCTGACATGGAACAGGTGCTCTTTAAATACATCTGCATAGTAATCACCAGAGGAGCTCTGAGCTTCTCTGAATAAATAAAGAAAAAAGAGGGAGGCAGAAAAGGAAGAAGAGCTTGATACCATCCCAAGGGATAATATATCACCTTTGGAATTTCCCACCTTACACAAATAGATGTCTTCAAACTGTATCACTGTGTAAATTGAAGAGTGATAAGAAAAATCCTAATCTTCTAATGACTTTGATACTAATTTCAAAGATGCTTTACTTCTATTTCCCTGTGATTTAAAATCAGCAGTTGCCTAATATATTGGCCTCTAAAGAATTTCTTTTCTGTAAGCTAAAAAATGTGCAGGAAATAAGTTCTTAAATGCATCAATAATGATGGAATGGTGGTGGAGGGAAGGAGATCACTAGTGAACGTTTACATGTAAAAAGACTGTGATTTCCTAAACAAGGACTCTCCAAATGTCCCAACTGACCCATACACAAAGACTTGAGGCAGGGGAGGCAGGAGGAGTCTGCAGCCATGTTCTTGGGACTGAATTGTTAGCTACATTTTGCGGCTCAAGAAACCACAACCTAGAAAGGTTAAATGACCAGTCCAAAGTCACACAGCAAGTTCATTGCGGGACAGGCATCTGCGAACTTGCTGCAAATGGACACAGAGAAAAACAAGGTCTGTCAAATCAGAATGATTTACAATGTAAGGAATCCTCCCCTCTACTCCCCACCCCTTTCCAGGTTCTGCTGTGAGGCAGTGTTTGTAGAGGAAGGACTATAGCAGCTGGACACATCTGGGTCACTGGGTCTCTGTCAGCTGCTAGTTGGATATCTTGAAATCAAGGGTAATATCTTGAAATCAATGGCCAATTCCGTTCCTGCATTCTGAGTCACATGGGCTCCAGTGCCCGCATCTCTCCATCCCCCACCGGTCTTGTCTGGTTGCCACTTGTAGGTCAGTTGGACCCTGCTCTGGGGGCTGAGTGTTGGAAAGTGAGAGAAAGCCAGAGAAAAGTTGCCACGGCAACAGGGGAGCAGTGGCTGCTCGCTAAGGTGATCTATGGCTCAGCATGCGTCAGAGGCTTGGCTTGTTTTCTTTCCATCTGGGCCCTGTGGGCTTCTGGGTATGCTCTGGGGGAATGCTAATGCCACTCCCTTCCTCCTCTTGCCTGCTGTGCAGCAGCCATCTGGGACTGGACACCACCTGCTTCCAGCTGCCCTAGCAAGAGGCAGACTGGGACATCGCTTTGGTTTTCAGCCTTCTTTTCCCCACTGGATAGCAGATATGTGACACCTCAGAGCTGGGAGTTATCACAGGACTCGCACTGGCTCAGTATTTCTGTTTGACCTGTGGATAAACCAAGGCTCAGAGGGCAACCTTAACTTGTTGAAAAACGGACTGTGAATAAGAACAGGGCAAGAATCGGAACTCACCGTCTAGTGCTCTTTCTGAAGAACCATTTTGCTTTTCCAGTCAAGGAAAAAAGGATACGTTAGAGGCAAGTGGCTATTAGCTGAATGACCTTGGCCAAGTCATTACTATGTTGCTTTACTCTTCTGATAAATCAGGTTGGACTCCAGGATCTGTAGTTCTCTGCATTGTTTACAGGAATGACATCACTTTTTGATGATTTATAGAAAGGTCAAAATGGGGCTTCCAAACCAAATCTTTTAGCTCACTAATGTTTCGTGTGTGTGTGTTTGTTTTTACAAAAGTAACAGCAGTTTTCAGAGCAGACCAATCAATGGCTTAAGCCATGAAGACCGCTTTACACTGGCTGAGTATTGCAGTAACACTCCTAATAATTTTTCCTGCCTCCAGCTTAACTCCCTAGGCAAGTACCTCGGTTTATCTTCCTAAAACTCACATGAGATCAGGCCATTTTCTTCTTGCTTACAATCCAGCCACGGACCTTCAGGGTCCATATCAATCAGGACTGCACCTCTCATCTTCTATAAGCACCTGTGACAATGGCGTTCCTTAAACATGCTTGGATGACCCCAATGACTTCATGCATGTGGGAGAATTTTCTGCCTTTGTGCCCTCCTGCCTTTCACCCCACTTTTTCTAAATCTCCCTATTCTTCAAAATCCAGCCCAGTTATTTCCCCAGCACTCTGAATGAGGTCTCCGCTATGCTCCTTAGCACTTGCTACTCATCCTTTTTAGATCACTTTTTAGTGCTGTATATATGGCTTCCTCTCACTAGGGTGCAGACTCTTCAGGTAGGAATCTTCTTTATTTATTTATTTTTGTTTCTACTATGATTTGAACATGGTTGCCCCCTCTCAAACTCATGCTGAATTGTCCCCAGTGTGATGGTGTTAAGAGGTGGTGGGATCTTTAGAGGAATTAATGAAGGTCTCATGGGACTGGGCTAGTTCCTCTAAGGGGGATGTTACAAAGCAAGGCTGCCCCTCATGTTTAGCTTCTTCCACATACATTTTCCTTTCTTTCTGCTTTCTACCATGAGTTGAAACAGCATGGGTCCCTCACCAAAAGATGAGAACGCTCTTGGACTTCCCAGCTTCCAAAACTTTAAGCTGAATAAAATTGCTTTCCCTTATAAATTACTCAGTCTCAGGTGTTCTGTTACAGTAACAGAAAATGGACTAAGACAGCTCCCTACCATCTCCTGTAGTCTGATTAGTAGGAGATAATCACAAAATATTAGTTGAATGGATAATGATTGTGGAATGTTAAATGTTTGTTAGAAAATTCACTTTACTGTAGAACTTTACTGTAGAGCTGTCTAAAAATGCCAAGTTCAAGTCATGAGTGTTTGTTACCCACTGTGTTTACCAGCCCATCAGCCCCTTTTACCAAAGGAACCATCCATAAGATGCCCGCTGGTTTGAGAGTCAGAAGCCCTCCACAGAGTCTTTGTTCCTGGGGAAGTCACTACTTATTCTGGCCCTTAGTTATAATGATGGATTTGGGCCTGGTGATCCCTAAAAAACCTTTATCGTTCATTGCCCTTGATTTCAAGATATCCAACGAGCAGTTGACAGGAAGCAAGCATAGTAGCTGAGGCCAGAATGGGAAGAAAAAGTATTCTATCAATTTGAAGTTTCATTACAGGTGAATTTTGAGAACATAGGCACAGGCACACAAGGACTATCCCAGAGAAGACAATCGTTTTGAACATCTGAGTAGGACACTAGACTAGCACCACTGGTCAAGTTCAGGTTGGTGAGCCAAGGCAGGTTGGAGCCAGGTGGGTGAGGCCTGAGGGTAGGGTCAGAAATGGGGGTGGCGAGGCTAATCTTAAGAGCAGAGGCATTCTGCTCCTGGCTTGTTGACCCTTCTGGGATGGCATGGGGGTGGATGTGAATGAGCAGCAGTGGATCCCGTCCTTGACTGACAGTTGAATATCTTCATTGCCTTTTATTCTTCGAGGTGATCCTTGAGACCATCAATTCATGAACCTTATCCAAATTAAATTCCCAAATTTAATTTACTTTTCTGATTGTGTAATTTTGGAGAAAGACTAAATTCTTGGGTATAGCTGTCAAAAGTCTTCAGTCTCTGTCTCCCCAGCCTCATCTCATTCCTTCACACTCCTCCTTCCTACCCTCTCTAGCATCTTGAGGCTTCTCTCAGTCCCTCAGAGGGGGGCACTATGCTTCTCTGTCTTTGGTACTTGTACATGTCCTGCCTTTCCTTCCCTTCTCCCTGTTATTCTCCTGCCAACCCATCCTCTGACTCAAACCTGAGCTTCTACTTCTTCCAGGAAGTCTTCTTTGATACCACTTCCCTCAAACATAGATCAGGATCTTTCCAGCCTCCTTCCTTCCCTCTCTTCCTTCCTTCCTTCCTTCCTTCCTTCCTTCCTTCC
>NW_004955481.1:8170126-8380629 GCF_000276665.1 Chinchilla lanigera
CCTTCCTTCCTTCCTTCCTTCCTTCCTTCCTTCCTTCCTTCCTTCCTTCCTTCCTTCCTTCCTTCCTGTCTTCCTTTCTTCCTTCCTGCCTCCCTCCCTCCTTTCCTTTCTCCCTCCTTTCCTTCTTTCCTTGCTTCCTTGCTTCCTTCCTTCCTTCCTTCCTATTTTTCTGCAATACTGAGGGTTATCCTTTTCACTGACCTATACCCCCAGCCCTTTGTTTATTTTTTATTTTAAGAAGAGGTTTTGCTAAATCACTCAGGCTGGGCTCCAACTTGTGATTCTCCTGTCTCAGCTTCCCAGAGTGCTAGGATTATAGGCATGCATCACCACACATGGCTCAGACATACTTTCTTATGTTCCCATAGCTCCCTGTGTTCTCTCTGGGGAACATTAAAATGTTTCTTTATTTGATTGGTTTCCCACTAGAAACACAAGTTCCTTAAAGGCCAGAACACTTATCTCTGTATCTGCAGAACATAACACCAGTGCAATACTCAATATCTATTTTAAGGGAATAAATGAAGGACACATTTAAAAGTGGCATATAACTTTCAAGGTCCAATCATAATGTTTAAAACAGCACTGAATAAAAGTAGAACTGGGCTTTATGTCCTTGAGAAAACCTTCTATATCCCATTAATAAATAATAAGACATTTTCAATAAGCCTTCTTTGTTGGGTGGCAAATGATATGGGTGGCAAATGTGTTCACTTTCAGAGTTTTAAGGCCTCTACATGCCCCATGCTTTTAGAATTTGGCAAATATTGTACACCTCTGGTACACTGGGTGCTATAGAGAACACTAGAACTCAGCTGGCCAAAGTGTGCCCACCATGCCCTGGATTAGCACCTGTGCATGGTCATGAGGGTAATGAGTGACCTTCTGCTGTGTCTTTGTGGCCTGTGTGTTCCTTCATGCTGGTGTTTCTGTCGTGTCACTCTCAGGGAACTCTGTTAGAAAATCCAATCCTTGGCGGGTGGGCTGAGCAGGGAGGGAGCCAGAGGCTCAGAGGTGAGTGTGTAGGGCAGGGCAGAAAAGAGGTACACCGAGTGAGGAGTGTAATACACAAAGCACTAGACTCTGCAGGCTCACTGGAGGAATATTTTGGAGTGAGGAAGACAGTCATTTCTGTGATGGTGGCACCACCCCTCTGGCATTTCACCTCTCCCATGAGGTGCTCTCGCTTTGATCCCTCAGCTGCAAAGAGTCTGTAAAAGAAGTGCATCGGGGGCTGAGCTATGAAAAGCTCTTGAGGGAGGGCTCCAGAGGGAGGGGTGACTTCCCCTTTGCTGCCTTGTGCTCGCCCTGCTCCCCATCAGGGATGTTGTCAGAAATGCCACTCCTCCTTGTCTCTGACTCAGCTGTCAGCAGAATCAGAAGCTTCTTTTGTTTTTTTCTCAGCATCTCTGATGTAGTCTTGGTTTGCAAAAGGATCTATAGCAAAAACTAAGGGAAAGTGACACTGACATTGCTAACACTGACCATAAAGCAAATATAACATAGCTGAGATAGGTGAGGGAAGACTTCTTGTCCACAACAAGACTCTTGGAACTTCCTTCATTTTTCTCTAGATGGATGGGTCTAGCCCCCTCTTTTGTACAAGCTGGAGTATTCTCTTTTCTATCCACTTTTCTTTCAAGCAGAGATCTACTGTCTATGCTTTTATGTTTCTGCCCAAACTGACGGCTGTATCATGCGAAGGTACCATGGAGAAGGGAACTTGGACAAGGAGGCAGAATGTATTTTCTAAGACAGCCTCAGAGATATGTCCTCATCTGTTTTCTTCAAATGATGTGTAGCATGACAGTCCTCCATCAAGAAGTGAGATCTATGTCCTTTCTTCCTGAACTTTATATTAGTCAGCTTTAATCACTATAACAAGATACCTGAGACAGTCTAACATATGAGAGAAAAGGTTTATTTGTTTATAGTTTTTGAAGGTTCAAAGTTCCACATCACACAGCCCCACTTGTTTGTCCTCTGATGAGGGTGGTGGTGGGTGTCACATCATGGTTGGTGTGTGTAGGACTAAAAGGGTTGGAAGGGGGAGACTCACATGAGAACTACCTTAATTCTCTTCTAGAGCACATCTTGATGACCCAAGGATCTCCCAGTAGACCCCATCTCTTACTTCTTTATTTCATAGTAAATTTAATTCAATAGTTATATCCAATTCTACCTTGTAAAAAATAAAAAAAGATTTCTATCAAAATTACATTGTGATGTGAGGACAGGTTTCTTGCTTTGATACAGCTCTAGAAAAGTGTTGGCACCAAATGCATTTAAAATTTTTAAGGCTTAATAAAAATACAGAAAGTAGTAATTTCTCAGTGCAGCTTGGAAGTTGAGAACAGGATGCATCTTTGATGCAAAAGCAGCTTCCTAATACAAGTGACAACACACTGTTGGGCTCACGACATCTGTCCTGGCCCTGGGTGCACTGCCCATGCTCTAAGCTTAGAGGAGATTAGGCAAGATGGACACAGAAGCAAGGCAGGGTGCTCTGCTGCCCAAAGGCCACTGGTGTAAGTTGTATTTCCCCATTTCCATCCAGAAATCCATGGCAGTGAATGGAAGTGGGAGCCTCCTTTGCACTGGGCTGGTAACAGGACCTAGCGTATTAATGTCACATTTTTTCTCGGCAATCCAATTGGGAATTCAAAGATCATTTTCTTGTTAAGAAAATATAGTCACAAATGGTGTTTATTTTTACTAATTACAATACTTCCTTATAAGTTAAACAAGTTAGTGTGTTTGAGCTTAAAAAGCTAAGCATCACTTAGGACTCTTTTTTTTTTTTTTTTTTTTTTTTTTTTTTTTTTTAAATGGGAAAACACTGATGCCTAAATTCCAAATGACATTCTCATAAATGATTCTGAACCAACACTCATTTGACTTCTTATGACGTCACATGGAGTTTGTGTCTCTTGGCTCTAAGTCTGCAGGGTTATTGAAGGGAGCAACTCTTTGGTTGACATAGCCATGTACCCTCAGTATGCCACGAACAGGATGCAGAGCTTGATGTAGCTACTGCAGGAGCTTAGAGACAGGTAGGCCAATGTGAGCATGACTGCACAGAGCTGGGGTTTTTCCCAAGTTTAATCCTGATGAAGTTTCTAGCAGCTGGTGTGAGCTTTGTAGGCACCCTCTTCTGTCATCTGAAAGCAAGCAGGAAACTGAGGCTGCAGCCCTTCCAGGGCATGTCAAGGACCACAATAAGTCCCCAGAGATAAAGACAGACAGCTGTGTGAGACCCAGCCAGGGAATTAGATGCAGAAGCTGGGCAGCTCAGAGGATTAGGACACAGATACCTTCTGTAGAGCACCAGACTGCAGACAAGTGCTGCTTGGTTGTCTGCCACTGAGGAAGAGCAACCAAGACTGCAGGACAATACAGTGGGTGTAAAATAAAAAGCAGATGCTGGGGTTCAAGAGTACTTTCAGAAGTGAGAGCCATACTGGTGGCAGGTAGCTAGCATTAGGATCTAAAGGGGATGTATAGAGACTCCCACCATCTTAGTGTCTCTGCTCATGCTTCTTTCTTCTGTCCCACAGACATAGACAGGTTGTCAGGGCTTTTTCTTTGGAAGCTTTTAAGATGCCCATTCAACATAACACTGATGCAAGAACAGAGGAAATCTGCCGAACCTCCTCCTGCCCTGCACTGTCTCCCCACCCTTATTCGTCTCAGAGTTCTTCTCCACCAGCGACAACAAATGAGTAGATCTAAAGGCAGTCCCACTGTTTCTCAACAGATGTGTCCCTCACGGGTCAGGAAGGCAGGGACCTCAGTGAAACTGTCAGGAGCACAGGAGGGCTCTGAGCAGCCAGCCCCATGCATACATGCACAACCGCCCCCCACCCCCACCCCAGCCCATTCTTCTGGGCTAAAGAAGATGATGACATATGATGCTCTATCTCGTTTCTGGTCTGGCTATAAGGAGCCTCTTAGAGGAAGGAGATGTTGCTGGATTTGCCTCCAGGCAGGCTCAGGATCTTGTTATGAGAGCAAGACTGTGGCCCAGCCTGCATTTTTGGTTGCTGACTGTGGGCATGGGCTCCGGCTCCTTGGTATAGTCCATTTCTCTTGAGCTGCACTTTGTCCTCAGCTCTTCCTGTGGTGAGGAGCTTGTGCAGCTTTAAGGTCTGATTTTGGGTCTTCTTCACACAAAAGAATGTGGTCCTTGGGTTTGTTCTGGCCTGCCAGGTGTGAAGTTGCAGTAGCTGGAGAACCAAAAATGTCACCAAAGTCTTCCCATCAGGTAGGTTCAGATGTTGTTGGGTCTGTATAGGAGTTGATTCATCAAAGATTCCACTTCCTTTCCCTCCTGGGGGATTTGTCCTCTTGGGTATGTTCTGAGGTTCTTCAGTTGGTCCAAAAATCGTAGAAGACCTCTTATTAGGCCTGTTTGAAGGAACAGCTTCCTCCAGACTTCCAAAAAGATTGCTAGATTCTCCTCCTGAGGGTTTCATGGCCCTGGAGCCAGCCTAACTGGCTTCATAATCTGTGCCCTGGAAATATTGATCTATCTCTTACCTCTTTAAGGTTCTCTCTCCTAATATTGCCACCTTGGGAACCAAGCCACTCACACATGACCCTTGAAAGACCCTCAAACCTTATTTAAACCACAGGAAGCCAGGTGGACCTTTGTAACTTCCTTGATCAGTGAGACATACACCAAGGGGCTGCATGGGTTTTAAATCTAGGTCATAAAAGTGACATGGTTTCCACTGATGACTGTAGGTACCTTGGGACCCCTGAGGTGAGTGTAAGAAGTCTGGCTACCTAGAGCTGCCATATTAGACAGTTGGTGTAGAGAAGCCACACAGAGATAGAAAGAGATGCTCCTAGAACCCCAGCTTCCGGCATCTCTGTCTTCCTAGGATTCACCACACATGAATGAAACTTCAGATGATTCCAGCCTCCTTCCCTCCCTGGAAGGCCTCCACTTCAAGGAACAGAGATAAACCTTCTTTGCTGTGTCCTATCTTAATTAGTGGCCCAAAGGATCTATAAGCTCAATAAATGATCAGCTCACCCTACTAGGCTTTGATACAATTTGTTGTGTGGCATTAGATAATCAGAATAAATGAACAGAACATTTTCACAGCCTTGGCCCTGAGTTGCATGTCTTAAGCACCATCATTTCTACTTTCTGTCTTATTATTGACCAGTTGCACTTCTCACCTCTTGCTGTTCTCTGATATAAGGATTCATCTTGCTCCTTTACTTGGATACTGCTTCCTAGGCCACCATCTTTACTTCCTTTTTTCTGGTGATGGATGTTCTACATCTCATTTTGCCTCCATTTCTTTCACCCATCTAAGCTCAGGACCCTCTGCCATGGCACAGTTTTCCCATAGAGAGGCCCTGGAAAGGATTTACGCCCCAGCCACTGGGAAGTCAAAGCAGACAGTGCCCTCTCTGGTGGCATTCACCTAGACCTACACCATCCATGTACACCTCCAAATCCTCCCTCTTCTTCATATGTAGAAAACAATTCAGGAGGTACAGAAGATCAAGGTCCTCTGTTTTCCATGAAGTCCATCTCTGGAGGTGAGCAAAACAATGGGAAACAGTTCCCAGGGAGTAAAAATATCAAAGGGTAGTAAGTCCCCAAACCCAGGCCACCAAGAAGGTTTTTAAAGATGGTATGCAGAACCTGTTGCAGACCCCACATCCTCAGGAATGGCAGACTTTGGTATATGGAGGGCTAGCAAGAGTTAAAATCTGAGTATCTCTCTAGTACCTGAGTCTACTTCGAGAATGAGCTAGATGCTTTGGAAGGTGATTTACGAGCCTGAGTCACCTAATTGGAAACCTCCCAGAGGTAGCAATTAGACAATGTCAAGTCCTTGCTCTTCTATTGCTTGCTCTGTGTGACTGCAGACAAGTCACTTTCCCTCCTTGAGGCTTCCTTTTCTCTTTGTAAGTGACAGAGTGACTGCAGCTTGCCTTGCCTGCTCCCAGGACTATTGTGAAGATCAAATGACATAATGCATAGAAAGATGCTTTAATTAAAAACTTAGCACATGCCATGCAGAGAGCTGGGCACTCTACTTGTGTTATGTCATTTATTCCTGAAAATCCTGCAAGGTAGGAGTCAACACCCATGTTACTGATGAGGGAACGGCGGGACAGAGGGACCACATAACTCACTTAAGATAACCTAACTAGTAAGAGGGAGAGCTGGCATTCCAGCTCAGTCTTACTTGGTGCTAAACTGGATACTCTTTCCTTTAAAGTATGATTATTATTATTGCTATTGTTGTCATTGATTTATGCCTCTTCTATCATTAACCTAGGTAGCATATCCTTGGTATAAGACATATAAAATGCTTGGGTCCTTGGGTCTTGTGAAAGGGCTCTTTATGGTCCTCAAATTCTCTCACTTTTGACCTCATGAGCCACACTCCAACTGAATTAATCTAATTTCTGCAGTGTTATCTTGGAGGGATGACTTCATTTCTAAGACTAAGTTCTTAGGGAAATGCAAGACCAGAAAGGATGCTACAGATGATGTAGACATTAAGAAGACTGTTTCTAGCCTCTGTGGGTAGGGGAGGCGAAGCAGCTGCCCTCAGGACATCCTCTTGGACTCAGTTCCTCCAACTCACAGGAGACAAAAATGTGAGCTACAGTGCTGGTGTGTCTGGCTGGGACAGGCTACCTAAATTGGAGTGAGCAAGAGAATTTCAGCATGTCCTCCTTCCCACAATGTCCCATGCTCACCTTTTCTGCCAAAAGAGAAAAGCCCCCCAAAGAGTGGCCAAGCAGTATTATAAAAATGATTACCTAGGCATGCAGTTCATGTTCTGCTTTTGGACAAGTTAAAGCATGTCGATTCTAACCACAGGGACTCCACAGAAGGAATAGTGCAAGCACGAGAGCAAGGCCTTCATGAAGGTCAGCACTCCTGCTTGGTGAGGGGTCTGTGTCTCTGCAATCAAACATAAGGCAAATCAATGTCACTCAAAGATCCTGGCCCATCTCTGGAAGTAAGTTGGAGGGAGGGGGTAAGGAATTCCATACCGCCTGCTGCAGGAGTGCCCAGGAAGTACAGAGCAGATCTTTTGATTAGCAGTTCCTGGCTTTGCATGTGCACATATGTGTGTGTTTGCACATTTCTACATACACAGGAAGCAAACATTACTTAAAGCAAGAGGATCACAAGGAAGGATCACATTACACATCATCCAGTTTATTACTGTTGGCCTTTTGGTGCCCCAGGGAATCCTAATAAAACCTCCCCTTCCACCCTGGGACTTGGTTCTGACATCCTCACTCTTCCATTTGCTCATCTGCATGATGTAGGCCTGTTTACTTTCCCTCTACTTTGGCTTCCTTTCTTGTGAAATGGGCCTGATGAGTTCATCAGGGCCATGGAAGGAGTCAAATGATACTGCACACGTCATTTACAAACTATAAATGTGCCTTAGGTTTTGTTTTCAAGGGCAGGGAAGAAGATGGAAACCAATGATAGAGAAAAGAAAATTTTGAAGCAATGTGTGCTTCCTCTTTGTGGGAATAAGCTCTGTTGGGTCTCTAATCCTCAGAGATTGTGCTTTAGGGCTTTGGGAAGATTGTTTCCGGAGCCTCTGAAATGATTTGGAAATTGAAAAGAGAAAGCTAAAGTGATTGTATGTATTTATTTGTGTGGGGCCCAGGAGCAGATGTGGAGGGGCACTGGGAGAGGATCTCTGCGCTCTCCCTGGTGGAGGTGGTGGCACGTAGAGGGAACCGCTCCCCAGGGCTGTGAAGTCCCCACACCAAAGCTGCTCCAGGAGGAATGGGATCAGAAGACTCATGGGAAGGGCTTTCCACCCAGTGATGACCATCTCTGCTTCTTAAACAAGATGGGATGGGGTAGTGGCCAAGGCAGTTTAAACACTCACTGCCTGGAGCACTTTTTTTTTTCTCTTTTTGAGAATAGTAACAGTAATTAACACTTGATGGGATCAAGGTTGTAGGGGTGGCAATCACAAGGTATGTAGGGCTGAGGAGAGGTGACAGGATGCTGGTGTGAAAGCAGAGGACAGGGCAGGGGGCCTTCTGGCTCTGTTGCCCATTGCCAGGGCCTTGTTTCTCCTCTCACACTTTACTCTGCCCTCACCTCATATATGGGTTAGGACCTGGGAGTTGTTTCCACCAGTGGCTCCCCTGGTACTCATGGGCATGGATGGGGCTGGTAAGGAGACTCAGGATCAGCAGGAGAGGGCGTGGCTTTGAAGCTGCAAAGGGAAAGTGTGAGCAAATCTGGCCTGTGTCAACACGGGTACTTGGAAAGAGGGCACTATGTTCTTAGATTCTGGGGACAGGATTCAAAATGGGGTCCATAGGGGAAACGGTAAGCGGAACATACATGCAGAAGAATAAAGATTTAGAGGAAAGGTGGATAGGTGGGCATAGGGTCTTTCCTCAGCATAGCAGTAGACTGAGAAAGCATGGCAGATCGCATGTCCCATATCAGTAGTTCAAGAAACAGGGTTCTAGTCCAGTTCTCGCACTCAGCATCTGTGTGACCCGGAGTCTATCTTTTCCTGACAGAGGAGGAGTTTCACAATGGTTAAGCACCTTCTGTAGGCTTGACAGGGCCTGAGCAATTTCATGCAGAAGTTATCGTATGACTTTGGCCCCAGCCTTCAGGAATTATCTCCATTGTATAGATGAGGAAGCTGAAGATCAGAGAGGTTTAGGGCCTTGGAAGTTCTGCCTCACTAGATCTCCACTGACACCAGAATTTCTCTTTTTAAAAAATCTGTGTTTAGAAGATGCTCCCGAGGTAATTTTGAGTCAAAATCATTAATTAAATATTTGTTCATTCATTTATTCAACAGACATTTTCTAAGAGCCCGCCATGTCCTAAGCACTGTGGAGATTGTAGGCATAAAAAAGCCCAACATGGAATTTATATGTTACTAAAGGAAGATGAATAAACAAATAAATAAGTAAATGGGTAGCATGTCAGAAAATGATAAATGATATGTTGAAAAAATAGAGCAAGCTGAGGGGGTTGAAGGGGCTGTGGTAGGAGTGTTTGCTATTTATCAGGGCTGGTCAGGAAAGGCCGGCTGATAAGGTGATATTTGTCTGGGGACCTGATAGAAACAAGGATCTGAGACATGTGGTGTCTGTGGGAAGAATCGCCCAGCAGGAGAAAAGCCCTCGGGTAAGACAGCACCTCACATATTCAAAACCGAGTAAGCAGAGAAAGTGAAAAGGGCAGTAGTAGGAGATGAGGTCAGGGAACAAGATCATGAAGAACCTTTGTGGGCCTTAGGGAAGACGTTCATTTTTACTGCTACTAATTTGAACCAATAGAAGGCCACAAAAGTGCCTTGACATAGCTGTTTGCTGAAAGCAATTATGTTCAGAACACATGACTGAGTCCTGGAAGAATACAGCATGCTGCTATGTTATTCAAGATGAGAGAAAAGAGGACTCTAGGAAAAAGACAGCAGTAGAGGGAGAGCCCTACATTTGTCATATAACTTTTAAAGAAGGACTGCCTCATTACACGTCTGACCTGTGAAGTAGGTGTACAAAGGGAGGCTCCAGGACACTCAGCATAAGGATAAAGAACTGAATCGTGATTTCAGTTACTACCTGGCACAGGAGACAAAATTTGAGATTTGAGTTCACTCAAGTACCTGCTTTAAAAAAACAAAACAAAACAATGCTCTTTAAAGGCTTGTTATAAATTTCAACATCTCTGTACTATATCAATAACGATATCCAGCATATAGCCAAAACTGTATCTTTCCAAAAGGTATTGGAAGAAAGAGGAAAATGTGAGACAGGGGAACCAATGGAAACCTATTTTGAGATGACTCAGGTGTTGAAATTGGGAGACAATGATTTCAAAACAGCAAATATGATTCTACTTAAGGACATAAAATATACTTGTGATAAATAAAAAAGTCCTAAACAAATAAGCAACCTAACAACAGCAAATAAAAAAGAAAATCTCAGGAGACAGTTCCCACAAAGTAGAACCAAATGGAAATTCTAGAACTGAAAAAACTAGAAACTTTGCAAACTTTCCCTGGGTGGTCTTAACAACAGATTGGAAACGATAGAAAGGAACAGTCAGTGAACTTGGGAGTGGATTGATAGAGATTTTTCCAATTTAAAGCACACACAGAAAAAGTTCAGAAAAAATGAACAGATTCACTGACCTGTAGAACAACGGCAAATAATCTAAAATAAGAATAGCTGGCTCCCCAGAAAGAGATGTTAGAAAATAGAGCAGAAAAAAATTTGAAGAAATCATTATTAAAAATTTGCAAAGGTTGGCAAAGATACACATTTACAGAGAGAAGACATATAGCCAGTTCCAGAGAGAATAAACATAATGATAACCACATCTCAGCACATCATAATCAAATTGCGGAATAAAACCTAGTCTGTGCCCCGTGTGTGCACATCCACTTTTAAGGATACAAATACAGAAGCGAGGAAAACCGAAGAAGTCCCTGCCCTTACAGGACTATTTAACGAGGGGTTTAGAAAATAGCTTAATTACTGCGATAAAATAGAGTGTCAGTAATGATAAGAGTGTAAGGAGAAACATAGCCAGGTGTGAGATGAGCCACTGAGGGGTTATTCCTTTGAGGTGCTTTCCCCCGCATCAAATTGTATAAATCACTCAAAAACCGTCCATGTCAAGCTGTCCCCTAACCAGCCTGTGACAACAGCGGCTGCACTTGGTTGAAAATTTGTTCTGTGTTTGGCTCTCTTCAGAGGTTCTACATAGATTAACTCATTTAAACCTTGCAATAACTCTACAAATGAAGCATTGTGGCTACCCCCATATTGAAAGCAGGGGAACTGGAGAAAAGAGAAGTCAGTTATTACTAAGCATACACAGCTCCAGAGACGTGGTCTTGACCACTGCAGTACATTTCCAATATAAACAGAAGGCTTTAACTGTCCCACAGGAGCAATTGCCCTCCTTCTCTTGCTCCTTTTCCTCCTCCTGCTCCTCCTTCCCCCAACTCCCATCATTTTAGGTGACAATTATTCGACACTCACAGTGGCCATGAGCACTCTCCTACTTATACAAATTATTTTCAATTCTCACAGTCACTAAAGGAGCAGTTTGAGTGGCCCCATTTTATAGATAAAGAAATTAAGAATTAGAGAGGCTAAACGATTCGTGGAGGACCTTGCGATTTTTAAGAAGAGAAGCTGAAATTCAAATCTACTAGGTTTCAAAGGATAGAAATAAATAAGTGCAGCTGGGGAATACTTTTTAACTAAAAGAGTGTTTCAAAGTCTATCATGACTCCTGGGTGAGTTCCTCTCTTCTGAATCCAGCTGTCACGGGCCTCTCACCGCCAACCTTACTTGCCGATTTTCACAATGGCTCTGAATCAGCCACACTCACCTTTTACTGTCTCTTCTCCCTGCCTTTTCTGCCAGGGAAACAGGAGTGCTTGAGGTTTCTCCAATCTAATTCTCAGCTTCTGCACTTTATCCACTTTCTTTTCTCCTTCTGACCTCTCCTCCTTCTGATCCTGCTCCATGTCCCCTGTAATCTGATAATGCTGCACCTTTCTTAAAGGCTTGGCTCAAAAAGCCCTTCACCAGGAAGACTTCTCCTGTCTTTCAGTCTGGGCCTCCACTTCTCTTTCCATTCTTGGAACGCACATGACTCAGCCATTTCAGATGCTGTCACGCTGGCCACAGCATTGCTTTCTCTGGGCCTTACTGCAAGAATACGAAGGCCCATGATCAAGATGGCATATATTTATACATCCATTCCCCACAACGAGCGTAACTCGCATGTGTCCCAAACATACACTAATAGAAAATATAAGAAAAAAAGAATATGCAAGAACCCAGCGACCACTCAGTAGTACTTCCCTGAAATACAAGATTAGGACCTAATGGGCCTCCTTAAGGCCTGGAGCCATACCAGTTCATCTGCCAGATGGACAGAGTGCTGAGCAAGCCCCGTCTGGCTATTGTTATCAGGGGATGCTGATGACCCCATGGGCACAAGATGGGATGGGTAGCACTCTTTCCTTCTGAGAATGGCATTCAAGCTTTAGAGTCAGTAGATCTGGGATTTATATCCACTTGCAGGCATATAATCTTGGGCAACTTGCTTTTCCCAGTGCCCCAGTTTCCTTCTCCCTTCCTAAATTTGAAGGAGGGTAGCTTCAGCAGAGATCATTGCCACCTCATTATGGCATGACGCCTATGGATGTTTCTAAACATTCCTTCTCTACCCTTCTCTGTTGGTTGGATGTTGTGATCAGTAATTTTGGCCATGGCAACACTAAGGGAAGCCAATTTTTCTCAATCAATTAGTGTTTTCTTAAACAGAAAGTATCTGGACATGGAATCCCAGAGTCTGCTTCACCTGTCTCTAAGGGCCGGGAGCTGCGGGCCTTGCCATGCGTATGTCTGCTGATCCCCAAAAGGGATTGAGGTGTTCCTGTGGGACCCTCCTTTTGCCTCACCCCTCCTTGCTCCTGGCTCCATTCTGGGAGGTTCATGCTCTGCCCTTCGATACCCGCTGGCTCCCCAACTGTGTGAAGAGAGCTCCTGGACAGGCAGGACTAGCAAACTGACAAAAACATGTCACAAATTGGATCACAGAGCAAGCTCTTGGTGAGGTGTGACCTTTAAATGACCAATGATTGGGAATGAACTGGTAGGAAGGCAGTGGATCTCAGGCAAATGCTAAGTCTTGGGGATTCTTTTCATACTGGTCATCTTTACTTCTCTGGGGCTGCACAACAACTTCATCTCCTGGGCCTTATTTTTTGCCCCCCCCCATAGAAATGACATCAGCCTTCTGTAGATTTGGAGAGGAAGAGTAAAGGAGAAAGGAATTTGGAGGGACAGTTTGACATGTGGAATGAAATGAGATTTGAGGGCATCTCTGACGATCAATACTTTGGAGTGAGGAGTCCTTTCCTTTAAACCCTGGGCTGTGTGGGAGACCAAACAAGTTACATAAGTCTCATTTTTCTCATCTGTAAAATGGAGCTTATAATAGTTGACGTCTTGGAGGTTCAGAGGTTTAGATAAGTTCAGCAAGCAGAACACTAATCCAGCACTGATCAACGCTTTTGTCTTTTGTCAGCAATCAGAAAGACATTTGCTTCTCAGCGTGTCTGCCGCAAATCAGTCTCCCAGATACCCAGACTCTACAGGACTCCCCACACCTGGAAAGTGAACATTCCCATGAATTCCCATGAGTGTTCCAGCATGTCTGGGGCTCCTACTGTACATTTCAGGCCTCCTCCCCTTGGCCTCCTCCATGTTCTTCCACAGCTCCTTTGGGGCATCCTGTAAGGTGCAGACAAGCATCCAGGCTCTATTTTTTTTCCCAGAATTGTAGGACCATCAAAGTGATCCACATCCAGCAGCTTCTAGGCAATTGACTGTGGCATACTTATCTGTTCCAGCTCTTATTATTTTTGCTGTGGCTAATAAGATGTTGGCAATGAGGAGGGGAATGAATGGTTCTCAATGGGAAGGTGGGTTTTATAGAGTACAAGCCAAGCCTGTGTTCTCTCTGTACGTCTCTTCGTTACCATCAAGCCTGCATCTAATGTCTGGTACATGGTAGAAATTCGTTACATTGATTCTCACCATGTTTGTGATACACAGTGATGATTATTGTGCTATAAGGACTGATTAAGTGCCTCCACTATGCCAGGCATTCTTTGTGCATGTTGGTGGAATTCCTTCCTGGAGGCAGGAAGTGATAACTTCCTGTAATGCAGTAGGAAAAGTAATAAAACTCAGCTGGGTTAAGTGACACTTCCCCCTATTGTCCAGCTAGCCATGACAGAGAATTATGTACGTACAGATGCCTTTGCACCTATATTCTTTCCTACAGGGTCTAGGCCAAGTCATTAGTTTTAAATCACTACAGGGGTAGGCATCCTGCCCTGGAAGGTGGTCACTGGCAAGTCCTTCTGCAGCCTTGGACAGCACAGGCACAGGCTGGGAGGCTGTCTCTTTAATTCTTTGCCAAAGATCTAAACATTCCCCAAGGAGTTCTTGTCCTGGGAGAGGCCTAATATGCATCTGCATTTTAAAAGGGTGAAGGAGTCCTTCCAAAGTGCCTCAAATGTGTTGCTACTCTGCACATTGTCAGCCCCAGATGTCCCCTTAGCCTTTGAAAGACCCAGTCCCTCTGTGGATAGGTGGAGTGCAACCTGGGTGGGAAACACCCCCAGATGACACTGTCTGCTGTGTACCATCAAAACACTTATGCCTCAAATTAATTCAGTGAGGAAAAGTGAGCAAGGACAAGTCCTTAGCAGTATATGTGTTTTAAAGAAGAGCTTGCACTGCTACTCAGCAGTTCAAGATGGCAGAGTTTTGGCCAGGAGAAAGAGATATACATCAGCTTTTCCCAGTAGGATGTTTGTACCACTAGGCTGGTTGCTGTGTTTCTTTGTCCATGGAGAACAAAGTGAAGAATCCTCATTCCATCTCACGCAGGTGCAAGTGTTGTTGAAGCAGAATGTATTAGCTTTGAAACCAAAGCTTGGCATATTGCTAGAAATGCCTTGAGTCTTGTGCACACGAATGGGAAACTTGACTTTTGGAGCAGGTCTAGTTGCAGTTGCTCCTGACAGTGGCTCCAGCGCTATGGTAGGCCAGATCCTGCTTGTCTCATCTGCTGGCTCCTTTTCATCCCACAGCTGGAAGCAGGTGCTTTAGTACCCTGGAGGTCCAGTCCAACCCAGCCCAGCCCAGCCATAGCCTCCTGGGCTTGGTTTGTTCTTTTGGACTTGCAATAGCCTATAGCTTCTCACTTCTTTGCTGCATGATGCAAGAGAAGGAGGAAAATTCCGGCCCAGCAGTCAGAGAGCTACATCTGAATTCTGCTGCTTCTGGTATGTGCTCCAGTGCAGGTACTGAAAGTCTAGGTTTTAAGGTGATCAATGATGATAACACTCACCTGGGACATTCCTTCTGAGGAGCAAATAAGATAGAACCTAGAAAGTGTTGCTTACAGTGCCTGGCACATGGTAGGTGTTCAAAATCTGGTAGGTATTTCTATGATCACACAAGATATTGAAGTTTAGCTTATAGCAAAGGCAGGCCAGTCTTAAATCCCAACTAGTCCATCTACTAGCTGAAGGGCTATTGGCAAGGTCCATAAACTTCTGAGCCATAGATTCTACTGTGGGAGTAGGACCTATACTCTGTTTCTAGGGTTAGAGTAAGGATAAAGAGATGAGATGCAGAATATTTGGTTTTGTTTCCGTGCAAAGGAATGCAAGAAGGCACACAAATGGACATTTTGAACTGTCAAATGGAAGGTGCTCAGTGCTCCTCAGTTATGTGCCTAGTAGTCCTGTGTTAATCCTTCTTTGGATCTCCTTGGTACTAAACCTTTGTAATGTGCTCACCATGTTGTGGGTCCCCTGCTCTGCCAGACAATGGGAGGTCATCTGTCTCCTCATTTGACTTCCTCCCAGGACACAAAGTGGGATAATGTCCTCAGTGGGTTGTGATTCCTGTCCCCAAGCCCTTTCCAGAGACTCTCCTTCCCCAAATTGTGGCAGGTACTGGCCCATGTCAAGTTAAACCCAAAACTAGAAGCAAAGAGATGTGAATTGAAAACTGGAACCTTCTTTCCAGCAGAAGGAAAAGGAAATGATACTGAAATTTTAGATGAAATTTATCTTTCCCAAGGACACTGGAGTGTTGTTTGGAGTGGGGGGCAACTTTATCAGAAAGCCGGTGCAAGATGCATCTCTGGATTCCAAATGGCTTTTGTGCAGCAGAAGCCTACAACAAAATCAGCATCTCAGATGCTACAAACTCAAGTGATGGAGTCAGGAAAATCAGTCCCATAGCCCCTGCACACAAATAAGGAAAATATGAAGGCTCTGCAAAGATCTGAAGCCTTGTCCCTTCAAAACTCACGTTTCACATTGAAACCTATCTCCATTGTGGCAATATCAAGAGGTAGGATATTTTGGAGGTGACTGGGGCATGAAGGTCCCATCTCATGAACAGAACTAGTGCCCTTAAGAAAGAAGCCCCTCTGTTAGGAAAGAATGTAGCAAGAAAAGTGTCATCTTCAAAGCAGAAAGAAAACACTCTCACCAGACACTGGCTTTTCTGGCAACTTGACCTTGGACTGTCCAACCTCCAGAAGAACTATAAGCAATACATTGCTGTGGTTCCACCTCACTCATCTAAAGTATTTTGCTAGAGCATCCTGAGCACACTGAGATTGGCTTCTAGCATGGATGTGCTGGACAGAACTGACTCCTACATGTGTCAGCCCTGTAAACTCTTCTTCATGGAAATATGCCTTAAACAGATTTCCTTTTAGTTTAAAAATGGCATGACCAGTCCATACCTCCTATGAGAAAAGGGTACTTCTGGACTGCTGATGCCAAGAAATGGATACACAGAATGAGGTTGAACCTCTTTGGGTCGAGGGACCTGGGCCCGTGGCAAGCGGCGGCACGGTGAAAAGAAGACACCAGAGACCAGGCGGATGGCGCAGATCTACTTTATTGAGGAAGTACCAGGCGTTTTATTGAGCCGGCTAAGGGCGTGGCAATGGAGGCGGGCTAGGGGCGTGGTTTGGAGGTGGTACTATTGGCAGGGGGCGGTGCGGAAGTAGGAGGGCAGAACGGGACAGCGTAGGCGGGGTGACTCACTCGGTTTGCCAAGGACATGACGAGTCTGAGTTTGTTTAGACCCGCTCCTCTGCCACAGCCGTCAACCAGACCTCTGGACCGTTTTTTCCCACAACAGAAAACTATTATGAAGTGATAGTTTCAATTTCAGGCTCCATGTGAGACACACACCCCAGTATCAACAGTCAGTGCACATTTTGACTCGTACTTTGCCCTTTTGTGAGTTTGATATCAGTGGATCAATTCTCCCACATCTCAATCCCTAGACATCTAGAGACAGATTCAAATTTGCCAGCAACAGGGCCCCATCCTAGGCCTCTATTCTTGTCCTAAGAAATCCAGGGTTTCTGACAATGACTCAGACAAATGCAATGAGATTTTGCTCATCAAATTTGCCAACGATGAGGCAGTGGCAGGGATGGAGATTACGTCAGATGACAGGAGTCAAACAATCACAATAGTATGGACAAAGGGTCAGCTCATTTAGCAAGAATCAATATGGGGTCCAGAGACCCTCAGCACAGGGATTGGATGAAGTGGTGAGACTTAATGACAGTCTGTGGGGCTTGTTTACTTAGGAGTAAGTTAGACACGGGCCAGGAAGTGGTATGGCCATCAGGAAAAGGAGACAGCGAGCATTACCTAAAGTACAGGTTCCAGTAGGAAGGAGGAGAGAGTCCGCTGGATTTGTTTCTGGTCTGTCAACACCTAGAATGTGATGCTCACTCTGAGGAGTGCCCTTTGAGTAGGTTTTTGTCCTACGGCAGTGTAACTCTGTATAAAAGGGGCTCAAGCACGAACATGATCACCTTTTCCAAACAGGCAAGATTTTGTCACACTGGTGTGTGATTTTGTAAGGCTAATAGAGAGAATTAATATTAATTGGCAAAAGTGTCACCCAAACATATCTCTGTTCTGTATAAGAAAGAACATTCTAATAAGTCTGTGCTGCTCACCAGGGGAATGAGCTGCCCTGTGGTGCCGGGAGCTCTCCTTTATTTGAACTATTTTTCAGGAGTGCTGTGGGAAGGATTATGATGTTGGAGGAAGGTATCAACTTCCAGGTGCCACCTACACTTCTGAGGGTAACTTATAAATTACACTTGTTTTCCTATTACTTTTTAATAAGTGAGTTTCACCAAGGGCCACCAGCCAGTGGAACAGGAAGAGAATGGAAAAATAGCTATTATTAAAGGTGCATACTGTATAGCACCTGTCCTGCCAAGGGCAGATCATTGACCTTGGAAGAAAGATGTGTCCTTCAGTCCCCTCTGTGCTAAGAGTCAGTTTCTTTCTGTAAGGCTTTTTGTTTTCCTGTGCAAATAGACCCAGCTTTCTGGGCATGTCCGTACCAATCTGAGTCACAAGGATACTGAGCACTTCTCCTCAGCTGATACATTCCTTTGATACCTGGGTTGTTTGCATTTCAAATCCAGAGGTTGCCTATTCCCAATGGCATGCTAAATCTCTGGAAGGCAGGATCACATCTCTTAATATGCATGTTTTTTATTAAGTTGTTCCTCCATATCACATTGGTTAGGTGTAAAAGCTCCGAAGTCGGACACACACGTGTTTAAATTCCAAATCACACTTTTATTCTTTACTAGCTGTATGAGCTTAGGTAAGCTGTTAATCTATCTGGGGCTCGGTTTCCTTATCTGTAAAATGGAAGTGATAACAGCATCTCTTTCAGAGGTTGCTATAAGGATTAAGTAAGATATACAAGTGCGGAATTTAGCACAGTACAAACCCAGGGCCTGTACTCAACACAAAATAGCTTCTATTCCACCTGGGCTTTTCTAAGGTATGCATCCGTCTCTGCCAGGCCCTGTGCTCCTTCCTCTGGGTTCATCAGGAGCTCTTCTTTTTAGCATCCCTGCCTCTTCCTGCCTGGATGAGCTGCACCCCACCATCCTCCTGGTATGCCACTCTCTCTTTCCTCCCACACACAATTTTTTTTCCAGTACCGGGAATCGAACTCGTGACCTTGCGCTTGCCAGGCAGGTGCTGCGCCACTAAGCTAAAACCCCAGCCCCCCACACATAATCTTTCCAATCCCAACTTTCAGATTTCTTTTCTTTCAAGGGGAAGCTGTTCTCTTATATGCTTTGCATTTTAACGACTTTCATTGCGATTGCTCATTTTGATCTGTTTAATAACATATTTGAAACTAGTCCCTTGTAATAAAAGGATTTCATTACTAATGGAGACAGCTGTGTAATGCAGTGAGTTCATTAGTTTCACTGTTCTGATGAGGCCTGGTGGAGTCAAAAGTTTTGCAACTGTGCAAAGTTGTAATAGGGAGGGTTGCCCGGGGAAGCTAGCAGGGAATTTCTAAGGCAGGGACAGATCCACAAGAGGCAGAAAGATTGGGTGGAAAAGGCAGAGAGTCCCCCCAGGCTGGGACTGCTTATGACTGCAAGGAGGAAGGCCTGAGCTTTAATGAAGACAAGCAAGATATTGCTTTGTGGGATAGGGCCTCCCTCCTATAATGGTGAGGGACTAAGTCTACAGACCACACTTACCTCTACTCAACACACAGATAATGACACGCTGTCCCTACCTTGTCTGTTACGCTGCATATAGCACTATATTTAATTGTCTAACAAGCACTATGTTTCAGTCAATTCTGTATCTCTAGTATCTAACAAGGCTAGGAGAAGGGGGGTCTTTGCTAAGCTGAAATGAATTATTTTCCTTATGTATTTTTTATGTGATCTCCTTGTATGAATACAGCTTCAACAGCCACCTCCAGACCCCAGGTGGAAACTTCTATGTTCACCACTGGTATCTCCCAGTTCCCACTTGCTTTCTTCATACTGTGGTTTCTTACTCATTTTTTGTTTGATATATTTAAAGCTGGATTTATCACCGTCTCTGACACCTAATTCTTCTTATTCCCACAACTGATGCTTTTGAAGTCTTACTTATTCCAGTGAATGAAACTTCTGTGCACTTGTTTGAGAATTTTGGAGCTAGCCTTAATATCTCCATCTTATTTGTCACCTAACCAACCACCATGTTTTGTTGACATATATTATGCGGTTTGGATCCATTTACTTTTCCCCATTGTCTCAGCCACCACCTTCATCAAAGCTATAGCATCTGGACTCTTCTTACTTATACCCACCACTACACCATTCTCCAACCAAGAGTAAGAGTGACCCTTACGATTACATTGTATCCTGGCCCACACCTTTTATCCTAAGAGCTGTCCCGTCAAAATCTTTAATATGGTCCCTGGGTCCCTAGCATGAACAAACACCTTCTGATATCTCTGGTTTTACTTAGTATCACTTTTTTGTGCAGCTCTCAGTTTTTCTCCCTCTCCTCTTATTCAGCTCCTCTAACACATTTGGCTTTTCCATCTGGGCCATTGCCTTGTGCTCCCATGAAGACCTCTCAGGGTTTAGTGTGTAATAGACATGTTGCTGAGTCTCACATGCATTCATAAATCTAAATATTCAACAAAGCAAGGAAATAGGTGCTGTCTACCCTTACCACAGAAGAAGCGACTGAGGCTCAGGAAGACTAAGGCATTTGTTAAAGAATTCTTCAGATTTTGTGTGACCCACTCCTTCCAGCACAGAGCCAAGCAGTAACAGGAGGGAATCCCAGCTCCTTTCCCAGTCAGATGCCTCTGCTGGCAGAGGGATTTTCTTCCTCCACAAGGGGTCTGGCTCTGAACCAGTAGGACAATGTTATGGACCACTATCATTTTTATCTTTCTATAATATCTTCCTTATTGTTCTGGCAACAGGCTCTTTTCTAGTAGGCTGGACAATGCCACTCCCCCAAGAAAACAAATTCTAGTACTATATCTGGAGCCCATAAATGTCACCTTATATGGTCAAGTCTTTGCAGGCATGATTAACCTAAAGCTCTTGTGATGTTGATATCATCCTGGGTTATCTAGGTGGGCCCTAACTAGGATCTCAAGTGTTCTTGGAAGAGGCAGGCATGTACAGCAATGGGATTACAGCTAATAATATTTACTACATACTTGAAATTTGCAAATAGATCAGATCTTAAGCGTTTTCACCTAAAAAAGAAAAAAAAGAGAGAGACACAGAGGAAGGTTTGAGTACCTACAGAAGAAAAAGTATTGTGACCACTGAGGCAGAGGTTGGAGTGAAGTGGCCATAACCAAGACCCGAGAAGCTGGGACAGTGTGGGGCTTGAATTTCCCATAGACCATGGTGCTATGAATTTCCCACAGACCATGGAGAAAGCAGGGCCCTACTGACACCTTGTCACTGGCTTCGTAGTACTGACTTTGTACCTCAGGCTTCCAGAACCCTGAGAAAATATGTATTTCCTGTGTTATGCCACTCACTAATTGTGAGGATGAGCCCAGGGCTGCTGCAACATGTTATTCAAGTTGGTAGAGAAGTTGTTCTGAGATAATGACACCCTACCAAAGAAAAGCAGATAGTGAAGGTGGACAGAATCACCTTTCTGTCATTCACCGGGGATGCCTCTGGCTACATTTCCAGGGATAATGTTGTACAGAGACACCTCCTCTGGGAACTGACTAATAATCACACAGTGAAGACTGGTGTAGTGAACTCAGGAGTCTGTTAGTGTTAAATTCTGCTGTGATAATAAGTAAGCCCTCACATTTCAATGATTTAATATGTAAGTGTTTATTTCTTGGCCATTCAACATTCAGGATAGGGTGCTAGTTCTCCAAGTGGTAGTGTAGCATTCCTGGTTGTTTTGTCTTCCTTTATTTCAAGTTACAGTCTCAGTGGACATCTCAGCAGGGAAATGGAGCTAAGGAAGAATTCATTTCCATCCCATCTGCCCTCAAAGACATGGCACACTGCCTTCCATGTATAGCTCACTGACAGGAATAGCTACTGGGGTCTGCAAAGGAGGCTGAGGAGTCTTGGTATGAGCACTGGGAGAACAGAATGGATGTGGTGAGATTTACTAATCACTACTAGAAGGAGGTCACTCCCACTTCTGTTAGCGAGTTCTAGGCTCAAAGGGAAGTCCCTTCATGTGTGAAATATTACTAGACAGGAGTTTAGCCAGTATGTCAGCAGAGCCAAGACAACATGAAGAAATTGTAAGGCTGGTTCTCATCAATGAGGCTGGGTAGGAAATTAATGATGGCTTTCTCAGGACAAAGACACCTAGCCATTTTTCAAATCTGTCTGCAGAAGAAAGATCAAGGGAGAAATCTAGAAGGAACATATCACAGTAGCTCCTGACAAAGATGGAGGCTTGTATACACTCTTCTTCTTGTCTTTGCATCCTCTAGTTAACTCCTTTTTCTCTAAAAGACATGGCTCAGTAGTCCTGTACTTTGTAATTATATTTTGCCATGTAAAAAAAAAGTCCCCTCAATTTGATGGCTTAAAAACCAAGTTCCATTGTCTCACAATATCTGTAGCAGCACACAAGATGAAAACTGCAGTCTCTCT
Source organism: Chinchilla lanigera (assembly GCF_000276665.1). Taxonomy (NCBI): domain Eukaryota; kingdom Metazoa; phylum Chordata; class Mammalia; order Rodentia; family Chinchillidae; genus Chinchilla; species Chinchilla lanigera. Next base: position 8,192,199 of record NW_004955481.1, read on the forward strand.
GCTAATCATAAGCCATTTGAGTCTGCTTGTAAACTCAGAAGTGACATCTATCACTTTTACAACATTTTCTTCATTAGAAGTAAGTCACTTGGGGCCAACCCATACTCAAGGGGAGGAGATTTTATAAATGAACATATATAGGAGACAGAGAAGGCTGGGGTCATTTTAGAGGCTACCTGAAGCATCTGCCTTATCTGAGGACGTGGTAGTGGCCTGTCAGAGAAGGGGAGAGTAGCATGGTCTCTAAAGCATGTTTAGTAAGCCTGCTGCAGTCCTATCTCCGCTTTGTCCCACAGGCTGGTGTACTGCTAGAATCTGAGAGCTAGAAAGCAGTTTAGAAATCACCTTGCCTAATATCCTTATTTGACACATGGAAGAAAAGAGCTGTGTGACTTTCATAACAGGAGGGGGTTATTTACAGAGTGGGGCCTAGAACCAAGGTCACTTGAGTTTCCCAAATTGACTCTATCCTTCTACTCTCTCCACCTATCCACCTTCTAATGTCCTCCCACTTGATCAGCATTGGCCATCTCATAGAAATTATTCTCTGAAAGGTCACTTGGAAAATTTTTGGGCAAATATTTTGTCCTGCCTTATGTCTGGAGTTTTTACCTCCTTTGGCTTCCATGAGACCCCCAGGCCTGGTGCCCCCCCCACCCCCGCCTCACTTAGTGGCCTGTTCTTATTCTCCCTCTGAACCAAGCAAAAAATTTCACACAGCCCCAGAGACTCTGTTCTTAGCCTCTTTCCTTACCATTTAGGTCCCTGATGGACCTATCTAGTTTCAGTGTTTGAAATCACTTTCCCTTGTCTGGAACTAGACATATTCTCTAGTTCCCCATAGCTAACAATCGGACCGCCATTTTCACAGAGATGTCAATGTCCATTCTGTCCAAACTCAACAAAGGTAATGAAAGCAACCCCAACTCACATTTGCTGAGCTCATATGTGTTCCAGATCCTATGCTATAAATTTTATGTACATTTTCTTATTTAGTACTCCCAAGAACAATGTCCTATAAATAATAATCACATTTTATAAATGGTAAAACTAGGCTAAGATATGTAAAGTGGTTTGCCTGATATTCTTTACCAACAGATGATCCATGCCTTTTTGATTACAAAATCTGTGATTTTAACCACTACATTCACGATCTTTTCCTTAAACCTGCTCTCTTAGGTTGTCTTATTTTGGTTTTGCCTTCTCCAACTTATTCAGTGTCAAAATCTTAAAGTTTAAGCTATGCTATGCTATATATCTTTGTATGTAGTTTTTTTTCTGTCTGAAGGCCTTTCCCCAAATCATCAAGATGGTAAGTGCATGTCCCTTGCTCTTTCTTCCTTCCCTCCTGACACCTCAGAGCTGAGGCGGGCACTTCCTCCTTGGTGTCACATGGCTGCATCCCAGTGAACTTGAAGTTGTCCTCATTGTCTTTGATAAAGAACCAAGGCACTCTAATGCTAAAATGGTGCCAGGGAATGTCTCTACTATAGCAGTTATCGCATGAGCTATAACCAGTTGGAGAACTACAGGCAGTCTCTTCTGCACAGTGCATTTTACAGGAGCAGGGGCTATGAATGTTCATCTTTGCCCCTCCTGTCCTGGCAGCTGATGGTTAATGAGTCATCTTGGATGCATCTCATTTTTTTAAATCCCCACAGCTAACCAGTAGACAAGCCCTGGAGATGTTTTTTTGTTACATTTCTCATATGTCTTCTTGCTTTTCTATTTTCCCAGCCATTATCCCACTTTGGAGACTCCTGACCTCTCTGTAGCCCAATGAAATCACTTCCAGTCTTATCTCCTGGCTAGCTCCTGCGTCTCCTGCCCAGTTTATTGTGATAGTTCCTATTTTGTACACATTCCTTGCCTGCCCACTGACTCCCTATCTCCTAAGTAATAAGGCCCAGGTCCCTGAGCATGGCTTATTATTTGGTTATGAAATTTGTTTTATTTTGTCATAAAATAAAAAGAAAAAAATACTATCAAACTTTCTAAAAAATGATCTTCCTGATATGCCTTACTGCATCCTCCCATCTCCTAGTCACTGTTGTACATATAAACGAGCCATTGTAGTGCAAGCACGGCATTCACCATCTTTAACGCTTTAATGTTCACCATTAAACACATGGTACCACATCTATGCCATTGAGTGCCATATCTATGCCACTGTTCATGCTATTCTTCTTATTTTGGATGCCCCCTACCTTCCCTGCACCTATCTGAACTCTAGCATGTCTTCCCATCCCAGGGCAATTCTCACATCCTCTACCAGCCTTCTCTGACCACTCGACTCATAGTAAATTTTTCATTTGGTGTAAAGGAAGAACGTGCACTTTATTATCTGAAAAATATGGCTTAGAGCTTCAACTTCTGACCAGTTTGCGTGGCTTTGGGCGAGTTATATATAACTTCTCAGTCTCTATGAAGTGGGAATAAAATGCCTGTGTCAAAGGACTGTGGGGAAGATGAAGGGAGAGCTATATGCTGAAGAAGCACAATGGTTGGTAGGCTAAAATTTGCCAGTCTAAGAGTCAGATGGAGCCACACCTGCAGATCCACGGGTAGACTTCCTGGGGCCCTCTGAATGAAGAAAAAGAATCCACCAATCATATGTATGAGTGCAGAGGTGCAGACTTGCCTGAGATGATTCCTTGGTGACAGGGTCCAAGAAAATATAGCAGGGAAGGATCTGAACCTTGAAGCCATGCTCTGGGATTTAAATAACAACTTTTTATACTTCTTACCTTGGGCAAATTCCTTCACTCTTTCTGCCTCTCTGTCCTCATTTCCAGAATGGAGGTTGAATATGGAACCTATTTAAGGGGGTTAATGTGATAATAAATGAAATACCTGGAAAGACTTTAGCATACTGTTGGCAGATGGTGAGCCTTCAACTAAGGCTAACTATTATGTTTAATAGTATCATCCTCCAGCCTGGCCTCTATGGACTTTCCTTCATTCCAGGGCAAAGGGGCTGTGAGTAAAAGTGGACAGTCATCCTTGGGAGAGCTAGGTGGGAGCAGAGGCAGCATGCTCCACAGCATCGGTTACAAAGGGCAGCATAAGTAAAGATGGCAGCACAGGAAATAGATTTGAGCTGGGTCATCCAGGAAAAGGGACAGAGCAACAGCACTCAGCCCTTGCTGCAAATTAGGATTGGGGTGCTTTCAACAAATGCTGATATCTGGGTTCCCTGACTAGGTTTGTTGGACCCACATATTAGTATTTGTAAAAAGCCTCTCAGGTGATTTTTTTTTGTGCCCAGAACTGAAAAACTAGGGCAAGACAGTTTGGAATCAGAATAATATAAATGGTGGTGGTGGTGGTGGTATGTGTGTGCATGCATGTGTGTGTGTATGTGTGTGTGTGTGTGTGTGTGTATGTGGTGGGGTTTGGAGCAGGAAAGAAATGTGGAGGATAAAGCAGAGTTCAAAGATCCTACAGACAAGGCCAGGGTGAGGGTGAGGAGAGTCAGGTATACAGGGAGGCAAAATTTATTGAGTGGTTGTCTTCTTAAATTTCATATCCTAGCTTCTCATGTCTCTCACCTCAGAACCAGTTTTCATGTCTCTTGCCTCAGAACCAGTTTTGTCTGGAGACATTCCTGGGAGCTTGCAGCAATGTCTTTATTGTTTTTTTGGGGTGCTAGTATAGGTTTGTCATGACTTACTTGAATCAAGTATACAAAAGAGGAAAAGTTTAAATTCCTATTCTCATAATGTTCTCCATCCATCCATCCATCCATTTATCCATCCATTCATTCATCCGCCCATCTATCATCTACCCAACCATCTCTGTGTACATTTATTTATTTTCTGTTCACCCAATTATTCATTCAATCGAAGTCTATTAGAGATCTATTATGCCTAGACATCTACCTAGGTCCTTAAACATCATAAATATCTGTTATCTGTTTTGCATGTCAGGAGTTCTGTTTTTGGAGTTTACTTATGATGAGGAAGACCAATGACAGATCCTTTTTTCTCTCCAGCTCTGGAGGGGCTGGAGAAGCGGTGATCTGCAGAAAAAGCATTGACTTTGGTACTTCCTAGCTATAGACTTGACCATATTGAGTAACCTCCCCAAATTGTAGCTTAAAAATTTATAAAATGTGAACACTTGATTGTGCAAATAAACATTTTATTCCTAACTCATGGTAGATATTCATAAGGAATACCAGAGAAGCTGTGATGGAATTGGTAGTGTTTTTAAATGACCTTTACGCCTTTTAATTTTTAATCAGTGGGGGAAAACATTAGATTTTCCTAACTTAAGTAGATCCCTTTAAACCAGAGAAAGTAAAACTTGAGATTGGGATAAGTGTTAGTATCATCCAGTCAGATACCTTAATTTCACAAATAAAAACACATGCCTAGAGAGGGACAATGCTGCACAGCAAGCCACTGGCTCATGAGGTGGGAGGCATACTTAGTCCACACTCTCACTGCAGCATCCAAGAGCACATGTGCCTCTGCTTTTTGCTGAATAGAAATTCAATCATTTTAGGAATTATGGTTCTGATACTGGGATTGACACAACAGACACCAGGATCAGGATTTCACATTCCCAAGCATCTTTTCTGTACTAATCATATACTGTCCCTTTCAATCAATCTTTGTAAAAAGCCATGAAGTAAGTATTATGACACTTTTCTATATTTTGCGGTTGGAAACTGAGGTCAAGGAGATTAAGTGACTTTTCCAGGGACTCATGGCTGGGAAATGGTTGTGCTAAGCTTGATACAAGTCTTTGTGACTTCAGAGTCACATCCTTTAGGCTCAACCTTATTTCCTCACTTCTAGAAACTTCCTTAAAATAATTTATAGTACTATGCATCTCTCTGCTTACTATTGGCCCTGAATCATATATCTAGGACTAAAGTAGAGGACTGTATCATTTCTCACCATGGGGACACAGTTAAACTACCCCTCTGACAATCTTTCACACACTACTGAAAATATATCAGAAGGAACTTCAGTTATGAGAGTAAGCACTGGGAAATTCATCTAGCCCACTTCTCTGCCTCCTCAAATGCTTGAAATTCTGCTGTGGTGAGTTCATTTATTTTGCCACTTTCTGGCTTTTGTCTTTAATAGCTAGGAGAAGAAAAGAAGGCACAGTAAGCCCCAGAGGCTTAGCAAGAGTGAGTTTGTTCTTTCCTGTCCCACCTGTTGAACTGACTCATCTTTCAAGGCCTAGAACAAATGTCATCGAACACAGGAACTTACAGCATATTATGAGTCATTCCTCTGTGCTGTGGGCTAGGGACGCAAGGGTTATTGAGGAAGCACAGGTCCTGCCTAGACTGCTCACTGCCTGGGGAGAGGCCAGCTGGGGAAATGAACAATACAATGTAAGGTCAAAAGGATGACAGTGGGTACAAACATAACAGTGTTCTGAACAGCTCCCAACCCAGGACAGGGTATAGTTGGGACTGTGTCTGTTGCTAAATTCCCCTGGGTTGTAGTTTCTCCACCCTCAGTGATAACTTAGTGTATTGAATCACCCCTGTGATGGCTTATCCTGGCTATTTATGAAGGTCTGTTTCCTTGTCTGTCTTAGGAGATGATCTACTTTGTTAGGGGTTGCCCAGCTCAGCAGTCTTTGTGACTAGCTTGCAAGCTGGCACATGGAGAGAGCTTGAAGAGGTGGAAATATGGGTTGACCTAAATGTAGGAGGTAACAGGTTTGCAAAAGAACCAGGAAACATAGGAAAGCCACACATGTAAGCTGAGAGAGGCTGGCACAGGTTCCTCTGAAGCATGTGGGACCTATTTTACCTTTTGACTAGAGCTAGGCCTAGAGCTGGGCCTGTGTCTTGGTTACTTTTCTCTTGCTGCTGGGACAAAATACCTGATGCCCAAAATTAAGGAAGGAAAGGTTTATTTCACTTACAGTTTGTAGAAGTTTCAATCCGTACTTGGCAGATTATAAGGCAGAGTGGCACGTGGCAGAGGGCTGCATCTCAGGGCGGCAGCACACACCTGAGCGGCAAGCACCCACCAGGGCGGAATGGGGGAGGAATGCCCCAAGCAGCTTCTTCCTCTCCCTTACATATGCAAATTATCCACTCCAGGGTGGGTGCAGCTCTCACACCCATATTCAAACTCTAAAAGCCTGCCCCATGTCCGTATGAGGCATTGGAGGGACACACAGACATAAACCATAACAGCCTGGGAGTGTGGGACAGGGCAGAGGCCAGGAGGAAGCCTCTGGGTTCTTGGAAAAGGGACTGATCATCCTCCCATTTTTTCCTATCAGCCCCAGTTCAGTACAGGAAAGCCTAAGATATACACAGCTCAAAGTCCAGCTAGACAAGCCCACTATACATTTTCCATATTCTGGCTCTACAACATTATAGTTTTTCTCTCCATTACTGACTGAGATCCAAATTTATTGTGAATAATTTACTGTACCTTATTTTAAAATCCCTCTTCAATCAGATCTTTTTCTTGACTCATAATGACTTATATTTGCCAAACAATGAAATTTTCAATGAAGATTATTGTGAAAAAGAAATCTAAGAGTGAGAAATTTTCCATGCCAGGGGAATAGTGCAGGGAATGGAGGAGATACTGGGAGATTCCTCTGTTTATTCTCTCTTCTTGGGGTCTTGACCTTAACCTATGTTTTCATTTTTCCTTGACTGGATCACCTTCTAATGTACCAAAGTAATTTACTTGTATGCCATGTGTGTTGTTCATTGTTTATCTCCCCCTCACACAACAGAATGTAGGATCCATGAAGTTTGGAATCTTTTGCCTATTTCATTTACTGATATCTCTCTAGTATCTAGAAGGAGGCCTGGAATATACAGATACTTCATAAATATTTGTTGGATGAATGAATAAATGAATGAATGAGAACAGCTTAACCCAATTCAGGCTTTGGAAGACATCCTGAGTAAAGGCTGGATGGAAGTTGTAAAAAGTTTCAGGCTTGTGACTTCTGGAAACCTACTGGAACCAAGATGGCAAGCTATTTGGTTGTGGTGTTCGTAGTTATGGTAATGATTATGGTAGTGAGAATGATAATGATAACAATGATAGGGATAATCCAGTGATGATTATGCCAGTGGCTGTGAAGACAGAATGAACTTCCCACCTATTGAATTGCACAGTTGGCAGAGCATTTTCACATTCTTTTGACTTTGACTTTCATAGACTCCCTCAGAAATAGCAGCAGCCACCTTTTTCAGACATTTTGGGGTGATGAAGTGACTTGTCCAAGACTGTACAGACATCAAGGACAATATCAGGACTCCAACTCAAGTCTCACTGCCCATAGCAAGTGACCTGTATGCCAGGTGCTCTACCACAGGCTCTATCTACATTCCTCTCTCTTGGGATTTGGAGGTCCTAGACACACATATTTTTCCTGCAATTGAGGCATCTATGCAAAATATGTGAGTCCTTGACTCCTAAATTCCTAGGAGTGTGTGGTCACATTTTTGTTATGCCCCTTCCCTCTGTATCCCATGGGAAACGCCCTCTTCCCAGATTGCTAGCATCTCTGGTGTAGTAGAAAGCTATGGCCAGAAAGTCCTTCTCAGGAGTGAGCTGTCCTCTGGGGCATGTGTGTACACATGACAGTAGTGGCTGGACATGCCAAACGGGAATCTGGGTTCAGCGTGGCCATCACTGGGCCCTATTCAACATTTAAAGCCTCATCTCTTTGGGAATTAGAAGACTCCTTTGCAGATAATCCCAGGACTCCGTCTACCTCCCTAGTTAATTTCCCAAGAAGTTTGTCTGAGACAGGAATAAAATAAGCATACCATAGTTATCATACAGACTTGTCTGCATAGGTCTAGGCCAGAAGTCTGCCCTGGACTTATTAATTAGTTAATTATTAATTTCTCTCCTGCCCTTGATCATTACTAGTGACCATGGTAATTCACCTCCATTATTCCCCCCTTTTTCCTCTTTACCTGTTTGAGCTGAATTCCATTCTGACCCATTTTTGTCCTAATGTTATCCCCTTACATTTCTTCCTTTGTCTCTATAGTCTTCTTCCCAGCCCTGCCTTCTGCTGCTCTGCTCCTGTTCTTCTGCTCCCTATCCAGCCCCTGATGGTACAGCAGCTCTGTCTCTTGGCTGCGTTAGGTAGATATGATTCAGTACAACCTCCAGCATAACTCCACAAGTTTCCTTTGCCCCTAATTGAGCTTAATGATTTATGTCTTGTAATGGACACAAATGGGCAAGAATTCCTGGATCTCCTTAATAATTTTAAACATGCCAGAAGTAGAATTTTCAATCCTAGGCAAAAATTAAATGACCATAAACTCTTTGTTCACTTCCCAGGAGACAGTCCCATTTCAACCTGACAGCTTAATTAAAAGCTCTGTAAATTGGACACAACACTTTTAATAAACAGGACTTGGCAGCCCTGGGAAAGAGATAGAAGGGAGGTGAGAAAGGGAAAATGAAGCTTACAGTATAACAGAAGGAAATTAAGTTATGGGAGGTTCCTCTCCTGTAGAGTGACCTTTCTGGGAGCTTCAGATTTCTTCAGATGACATGAATGACCTAGCAGTTCCTCAAAGAATTGATTTTCTCCTGACTTCAATTTTCTCTAGAATCATATTATTCTGCAAGGCAAGAAGAGCCATTGTCCAGGCACACTCTTGGAGGACCTTTGCAAGATCCCTTTTGGGTCCATAAGCTTCTGGACCAGGCTTCTTGGAAGGCCCAAGTCCACTGGCAAAGCTCCTGATTCCCTGGAGGGACTCTGCACAAGGGGCTCCATGTGTAGACTTGTATTTTAGTGTTAGTCTTTTTTTTTCTTCCATTTTATAGTCTTGCATTACCGTTGGATCTTGATTTTGATTATAACTTTGTGTGGTCAAAGTATTCTATCTCTATTAAGAATAAGAATCTCTGTTGTTTGTACCTCTTACAGGTAAATGTAAATGAAGGTCCAGCCTGGGTCATGACTTCATTATCAGTGATGATGCAGGGCCCAGAGGTTTTTTGATTGGACACAGGGAGAACCTATGAGAAGTTCTTTGGTTATCAGCATCCTTAGCATAATACGGGCATCTCACCATATAATAAATTCACTATATAGAATGGGAATATTTGGAATAGCAAGAAAGTAAGCACACAGCTTCCTATCTCTACTCTCCCTGACTCTTTCCTCCAATCTGAAGGAATTGCTTTTCTATTCACCTTTAGAAAGGTTATGTCTCTCCCTCCTCAGTTGTCTAGTTGAGTTGAGCTCATTATGAATTCAAAGTAATTTACGCACACATATGCACACAGACACACACAGACACACAAACACACACACACATATATATGCCACATGCTGCTTTAAAGTGAAGAGTTCCTATCTCTCAGCACAGCAAAAAAAATCTTAGACAATGAAAGACCTTAAAATGGGTTTAAAAGTATTTTGTTCACCAGCAAAAAGCCTCATGGAAGAATGGAGAACAAGCCCCTGAATAAGTAAAAATAATTCCTCAGGCAAGTGTGGGACTTGCTGACCTTTGAACAGGCAAGAATTAGCATCGAGGAAGAAAACAAACTATATATCATTGTTTGGTATTCCTTTTCTGCTTCTGTTAAGCAATCTAGTATATTGAAAGTTAGAGGGAACCTTGGAAATGATCTAGCTGAAAAGTTTATAGGTGAAAAAGCCAAACCTCAGAAAAAGGAGGTGATTTGTCTGAGCCCTATAAGTGGATTACAGCTGGCCCAAAAAAGGTTTCCCTCATCCATGAACAACCATAATAGAGAAACACATAGACGCATTATTGCTGGCTACGGGTATTTCTAGCTTAGTGCTAAGCTAGTTTTGTCAAGTTGCCCACTAAGTAAAAACAAATTTCATTCCTTTATACTGACTTCCATGAAAATCCCTGCTTAAAAGACCTCAGCAGGCTGAGTCTCCAGATTTGGAAAAGGAAAGGTTTAAGTGATACAGTAGAAGACTAAAGGTGCTTTGTGGGTGCCTGGAACTGGAGGTGGGAACCAGAAGGGACTGCAAATAACTCAGCAGGAGGCTTCCTTTTGGGGTGATAGAAATGTTCTAAAACTAGATTGTGATGAGAGTTGCACAATTCTGTAAGTTTACTAAAAATTAAGGAATCACACACTTGAATGAATTCTGTGCTATGTAAATGCTATCTCAATAAAACTATCAAAACAAGTCTAAAGAAAGAAAGACAAGACGAAGAGTGAGGTCTCAGACAACACCTTCAGTTCAAGAGCAGAGGTAGATGAGGAATCCTGGACACTCTCCTTGGTGTCTGACCTCTCAAAGTTTGCCTGCCTCCAGCCACAGAAGCAATATCTGAAGCAGATGGTCCATTTCCAATCACTCACACTCCAAACCCTTGTCTAAGAGCACTGTGTTGACTTGAAAGTTTCTTAGCCCCTGTCAAATACAGGTTGAACTAGCTGAATGACATTTAAGAGGTACAATATATGTGTCATGTTACCACATAACCCTTTGGGCTGTGGAAGTCCTGTCAGCTCCCAAGAGAGCAGCCTGTTCCCACTTCATTAGCCTAAATGCCCAGGATGTATATCTGCAGCTGTTATAACAACGTTCTTTCAGTTCCTTTGAAGCTCAATGAATGAAACGACCACATAAAGACGATATAGCTATTTCTGTCCATTATATTGACCATTATACTATGGCTTAGTGTTCTTCCCATGAGACCCAGTGTAACAAGTACCCCATAGAATTTAGTACCAAGAAAAATATTTCTATACTGGAAGCTGAATGGCTTATTTGATAGGAAGTAAGAGCTACTGAACACGTTGTGATTGGTGGTGCTTCTATTTTCTTTTTGTCTGGATTTCCAAGATACTCTAGGATAATGTTAGAGCAGAATGGCAAACATGAGCTTGTCTCTGACACAGCTGTTTCCCTGTAGCTAGTCAGTGTTTTGTGTCTCTCAAATTCATTCAATTGTGGAGCATAGTATCACTGGGATTGGAATGATGGATGAGGCACGGTCTTTGTTTCCTTAGAGGCAGACATAGGAATAATTGCAAATCGAATTCCATGGTAGGAGCTGGCTCCATATGCTGTGGGACTAGATATCGAGGAGATAGTATGAATAGAGAAATAGGAAACCAATATTCAGAGTAGTATATTAACTATATTTTATTATTTCCTTCATTCTTGGAGCTCTGGTTTTGTGATTTTATTGACTAGGCTGAGACTGTCCCTTCCAGGACTAATTTTTAGAGATGGCAGAGGTCTCGGGAAGATGCCTTTCACATGAGAACTAATCAGTCCAGTGTTCATACACTGAATCACCTCCACAATCAGCCTCTCACATTCTACGAGACAGGAGTCCTCTGCCCTACCCACCTAGGACAGAAAAATCTGAGACCACATCAGTCTGCTAAACAGACCTAATTGACTCTAGCCAATCCTGAGCTATTCCCCTGCCATGCCTTGCCTGGAAAATGATGACTAACCTGGGCCTTGCTTTTCCTGCTCCTCCTGCCTCCTGACTGGTTGAAGTTGATGCTTTGTTCTGTAAGGAAAGCAGTCCTGCACGGATTTTCTCCTGGAAAATCTGAGTCATAGGAATTTTCTTTCAATGACACAACCTCAATGTGTCATTATTCAGCCAGCTCCATAAATTATAGTCCATAGAAATAATGGAATGGGTAGGTAACCCTTGATGGGTGATGGGGAATTTTCCAGTAGGACATTCCAGAGGTAGAACTAGCTTGTGTATCAGCCACGGACTTGAAATGGGAACACAAGGCCACTGTGCTTGGTGTATACTTTCAGCTCTTTAAAGGCAACTTGTGAACATTCCTTTTGCAATGTGGCATAAATTATAAATAATGGTGTCTGGGCCAAGTTTTATCCGTATAAACTGAGTTTTCCCCAAAGTTCTCACTGTACTTTCTTTTATTCTATCTAACACAGAATACAACACAGGACAGAGATTGAATCCTGCCTGTCTTTTATTAACTATGCAGCTTATGCAAGTCTTTAAAACTTTCTGTGCTTCAGTTTCCTCATCTATAAGGTGGAAATTTTATCAGCAGCCTCCTCAGAGACATGTGAGAATTAAATAAATTAATCTTGAGAAAACACTTAGAATAGTAGCCAACACATAGTGAGGCCTATGCAATCATTTGCTAAATTATTTTCTGAATACTGCTATGTGGAAGCTACGAAGAAGTGGAAGGCATACTCTTCCACCTAAAGAATTTATAAGTACAATGAGAGCCTAGAGAATTCTGGAAGATCAAAGGACTGCTCCTAAAAACTGTATTTACAAATGTTGAAAGTGATGAAGGTGATAATGGACTAATGCTGTTGCCTTTATACTTTCTCAAGTTTAAAATTGAAAAGAGAAAATAAACCATTTTAGAAAGAGTGATGAGTTTTGAACCTGAAAGACCTGGGACTCAGGTCTCAGAAACCTGACTTCCCAGCTTTGGTATTTCTTAGCCATATAACCCAGTAAGTTAATTTCTCTGAGTCTTGGTTTTCTCATTTCTGTAATATGGATCACAATATCTACTTCAGCAGGTGGAAGCAGGAAAGATACTAATAGCAACATCTGACATTTAGTGAGCATCTGCTCTGTCCTGGGCATTAGATGAAGAGTTCTGTGACAAAATCAGCTTAAAGAAAGGTCAGAAGCTCAATGCCCAAGGTCCCTCAGTAATAAGTGCCCAAGCTAAGATTTGAACCAAGACACTTAGATTGCAATACTGTTATAATAACTATTCCTTTACACTAAACTCTCAGAACTGTGCTGGGGCTAGTAGTCACTCAAATAATGACAATTGTTAACTCTGTAATATCTTTGGCCCATTTGGCTAATGGCCTTTGACTTTTCAAAACTTCTTTCAAATGTTATATTTTCTTCCTATCTTTGGGACAAACCTGCTCATATACCCTCTATGCATCACTCTGATTAGGCATAGGCCAAATTTTTCTAAAATTCTCAACTTTATGTTTTTTATAGGACGAGAAAAAGTCCTATTAAATCCCAGACATATTCATCAAAAATTAACCCAATAAAGTTATGAATAAAACAGTCCAATTAGAGAAATGACTTGAAATGCAGGTCTTTACAAATGGGAGAATTAGACTGCTTAACTGGTTCATTCTAAATGGATTTAATACAGAAATGTCAGGACCTGGGAGCCAAGTAGGTCTAAGGAATTCTGGGAGTGAAACTGGGATTGATGTGACTTGGTAGCAACCCTGTAGTCCATAGTGAGGTTAACTTTAAGTACTGGATCAAAGATCAGGCCAGTGGTGGCGGGCAACTCCATCCATAAGAAGGTATTCAATGGTGTGTGAATGTCAGCATGATGTTGTCATTTCTAAATCTTTCCTGTTGGTGTTAGGAAGGCAGTTGAGGCCATCCAGACCTCACCCACTCAAGATCTGAGACTGTCCCACACTTTGCAAGACCAGTGTTATATGCATTCAACAGCTTCAGTGAATGGTTCCATGAGCTTCCTTCCTTGATCCGATCCTGGGCAGATTTTAATGTGCAGGAGGCTCTGGCTGGTCCTGCACACACAAATCATTTTGACTGAATTATACTCCAAAAAAGAAAGAAAAGAGCTTAACTCAGCAATTAACCTTTGTTCCATTTGTAGCGTTCCTTTTCTGTTCTGACTTATTTTCATTTCCCAGCAAATGTCCTGGCCATATGATGCAGTGTGGGGACACCAGGAACAGGCTGGTTCCATCTTCCAGGCTGAGCTGTGGCTGTAGGTGGTGGAGAGGACCAAATACTTTAGTACAGAGTAAAAAACAGAGGCTGTCTTGGTACTTAGTTGTGTCACTGGTACTTACCTATATGAATCTCAGTCTGGCATCTTTATAATGTGGGGTAAGCATTCACTTATACATACCAGCAGTATGTCTTAGTCTGTTTTCTGTTGTTATGACAGAATACTTGAGATTGGGTAATTCATAAAGGAAAGATGGTTATTTTGGCTCATGCATGTACTAGCTGGAAAAATCCATGAGCATGGTGTCAATGAAGGCTTCATGTTGCCTCTGGACATGGTGGAACACAAAAGGGCAAGTGGGTGTGTGCAGAAAAGACACAGCAAGGGAAACAGCATGGCTTTATAGGAATCTGCTTTCGTGATACTAATCCAGTCCTGTAAGATTGAGAACTCACTCATGTGTGAAAGGTATTAACACACTCATAGGGCTCCTCCCCAGTGTGTTAAACTCTTCCTACTGGTCCCCACTTCCCAATGGCTGCTTTAAGGGTAAAGCCTTAACATGAGTTTTCATGGGGAAAGGCCATATTGAATTCATAAACTCAATATTTGAAAAGAAATCTAGTGCTTATTAGATGCTTGACAGCACACACAATAGCTATCCTCCTCTCCTTTTCTCTACCAGAGTAACAATGTCTTTATTCTCCATGCCTTGGGTGAAAATTGGTAATAAACAAGCAAACAAATGGCAAGACTAGGGGAGCAGTCCAGAAGCAACAAAGCGCTAACTTAATGTCTGCAGAACAGACCAGCCTTTCTCATATCCCCCAGGGGAAGGGAGCAGAGGATAAAAGCCTCACGGTGAGAACACAAAGGGGAGAGCAAGCAGAGTGAGAGATGAGAAGGGACAGGTAAAAGCCCAGTGTCCAGACGAACAGGAGAGAAAGGAAACATTCCCAGGAGAACAGGGAATGTGTACTCTGTTCTGGTCCTGAAATTCCAGAGGTCACATTCTCCCAACAGTCAAGACATGAACTTCTGAGGCAAGGTGGGGCGCATCTGCAATGTGGTACCCACACTGAAAGTGGAGTGACTGTCAAGGAACCAGGTGCCCCATGTAGAACTCCTTTCTCACCTTTGGAAAAGTCTGGGGATTGGATTTAATACCTTACTGAAGAAACTCCAGTGATGACTATAACTATAACCCTAACACTAAAGACAGGAGCTCTCTGGCAGAACTAGGGAGAGTAATAGAAAGCTCAAGGCAACATTGACTTTCTTTTTATCCATGCCTATTTTTCCTCTATCTCTTCTCCACTAGTTAATTCATCCAGATCAAACGGAATTGTGGCTGGGAGATGAACATGTGTGGCAGACAGCAGTATCTTTGGAAGCCTTGATGCCTGATTCACAACCATGCATGATGGACAGAGAGTGGCAAATGCTCAGTGTAGAGGTCAGCTTCACAGATGATGACGTGGAAGCTCTCGCAAAACTGACCTGGGAGCTATACCCACACAGGCAGGTGGCAAAGACGGATATAAACACTGAACTTTCTAAGCCTGGCTGATCTAGGCATCTCCTTTCTAGTTTGCATTTGCAATAGCAGTGACTAAAAAAAAAAACTGATAAGGGCCACAGCTCCCAGAAATCACAGTTATAGAACAGCTGCTTCTAAATTTAAAAAGTACGTATTTTATGCCAAATGGATACCCTCTCGTCATCAATGCTGCTCCGTATGAGTAAGGGACACTCACAGTTTAGAAACTTACGTGAGAGAAAGGAAACATTGAAAAAACTCCAACCTTTGGCTTATGATTTTGCTCTGTGAGTTGAGAAAAAGAATAGGAACAACAACATAAGCAGTGCAGGTTAGCACTGTAACATACGCTTTTTCAGGTCAGGGTTTGAGAACTGTTCTTGAGGGACAGACTTATCTGGTACACTAGACCTCAGAGTGAGTCACTCCCTCTTTGACCCCTTGACTTATCCCCAGCCTCCTAGACTGTCCCTGTGACATCAGGCTGTGGCCAGTGCTTGTTCTCTTCAAGGGGCTTCAGAGTCCACTCCTCTCCCCTTGTACCTCCTCCCATTTCCAGTCTTGGACCTTCAGATTGTCAAGGTCCTTCCATAAGTCAGTTGTCCTCTAGATTCCTTCTATCCATGGCTACAGGATTGTATTATCTGTGTGGATCAGGGAATTACATCCAGCAGAGCACATTCCTCCTTTGTAGCTCTTCTTGGCCTGAGGATGGTTTTATAAACTCTGCAAAGGCAGATATTTTCTTTATATCCAGCCAGCAATACCTAGGATTGAAGGGGATGCCAGCAGATAATGTCAGCGGATCCTTAGTGGAACAGTTTCTGGCACACAGAAGGTGTCCATAAAATATCTATTGAATGAATGTGTGTGACTGAATAAAAGAAAGAACAGAAGAATGAATGAATGAGTCAATGAATGCATAAAAATTGAAGTATGACTAACAATTAGAATAGGTGAAAATGTGTGGAAATGAGCAAATGAATAAGTGAGAGATGCATGAAGGACCGCAGTCAAGTTGACATTTTAACTGCAAATGAGCACAGGCTGGTTTTCCACCGAGGCCACCTTAGGCTGGGCTGGCATGTGTGGGCCTCTCAGGAACCCTCCTCAAAATGTCCATTAGAGTAGCAATTTTCTACTCTATTGTTCTGAATTTGGACTAGATCATTGTTACCATTTGTCCTCAAATGATTAGACAAACATTGAGGCGGAAAAAAGAGCTTCTCCAATTTTAAGCTCTCAGATGAATATCCATATAACTCAGGCCAGATTTCCAGAGCTGATCTGTCATTATGTCAATCTGACCTTAATGAAAATGCTAATTGGAAGAGAGTTTTCAAATAGCCTCCCTCACTGGGCAAGTGCACCTTCCTGCTGGGCTGATTTTGGAGGGAGAAGCTGGCAGGGGTGGGATAGGAAGGTGCAATGGGTTCTTTTAGGCCCAGAGCTAACCCAGGCATTTGAAGCTCTAGCGGGGTTCAGATAGCAGTTTAATATTTAGGTTTAACTCTGATTCAGTGGTCTGAGACTCAGGGAGGTAACAGGAAGAAAAAGAAAGAAAAGCCTTGGTATTTATAGCCCAGCTGTAAGGGCCAGCATTCTCATAGACCCAGTGTGTGATTTTGAGCAAATGTCTTCGGAAGAGGTCCTTGAACAAGACCACTGAGACTCAGTTTCCTGATCTATGAAATGGGGTAAGGACATTTGCCTTACATTGCAGCATCACTGTGAGGGGAAAATGAGACAAAAGTAGAAGGGCTTCATTGGCTCTGGGGTGTAGTAATGCTGGAGATCACAGTCTTTGGTGTGACTCTCCAGAGAGGTTTGGCCAGGGTTCAAACAAACTGTGACTGCCATGATTTAATTCAAAGTTCAATAAAAATACAAACAGGGCTCTAAACTGTATTTGGCCACTGGCTTCTCTTGCTTATTTTTGGTTCATTTAGCCTAAGCCTTGGTGAGCCATTTCCCAGCCCTCTTGGGTCTATTGCTTTCTCCCAAGCTAAAAAGGAAGGGGTGATGAGTTCATTATTTGACTGCCTGACACAACTGTCTGGCTGTTCAGGCTCCATCACATCTGTGCAACCCGTGTGGTTTCTGGGAAAGCTGTTGCTAAGCAGGATTCCATGGCTTCTCATCCTGATCTGCCTTCACATGGCTCGTGGTAACTACAGAGAGAAGGGGAGAAGGGCCTCTGAGTTACTGCAGGCCTCACCGACTGTGGGTGAGCACTGGGCTAGGCTTTGCGCCCATGGCCTCCTGTGATCGCCACTGCAGCACACACTGAGGTCCATATTAATCTTCCCTAGCAGACAGGCAGGGCCAGAAAGGTCAAATCATTTGCCCAAGCTCAGACAGAGAGGGAGAGATAGAATCAGAATTAAAACCCTAATCTTTTTGAGCACAATGCCATGAAATATCCATGAGATGGGGCAAAGGTTCTGTTCTCCTTGTAGTCTTCAGGCTGAGTATCAGCCATCTCTCTGGGGATGAGTGAGCAAGCACAGGCCAAGAGGAAATCTGTCTGCATCATCTTTTCTGCTTTGGGGAGTGTGAGGATGGTAATAGGAAGAGGGAGAGAAGTTGGTGCCCTCAATAGGTCCAAGTCCAGAGAGAGGAAAGGAATTGCGAACTTGCATGTGAAGAGGGGGCTGTATGTGGCCAGAGGAGGGCAAGAACTGGAGTTCAGAGAGGAGCTGAGAGGGAGCTAAGGCGTGACCCAGGTAAGGGGAGTGTGCAGAGAGCCTCGGACCCGCTGTCCTCCGCAGAGTACCAGGTACGGTGCTATGATCAGGCTGCTCTGTGTTCTTGCTGGGTCCCACCGAGGTGCTTCTACGCCATGCTGCAAAGGTACTTGGTCTCTGAGAGCCCGTCTGAGAGGACGGGCAGGGGGCACAGCTGTGGAGCACGTTGCTGGCTACTGGAGTGTGTCTCTGAGGTTCTCAGGGTCAAGAGCAGTGTGACACAGCCCCCAGAGCAGGAGCCTGGACTCTGGGTCAAGGTCTTAAGTGTTCTTATCCCAGACTGAATGCCTCAGCGAGAAGAATTAGCAAATTCATTCATTAAGGACCCATTGACACTTCTATTAGAAAGACTAATCATTTGTTTTTGTTGAGATCTTTTCCTCTGATTAAAGCCGTTAGCACCAATGAGTAACCATCAATCAATCAACAAGCTTGCTGCATGCCCCTGACTCCTGATTGCAGCCCTGATATAGTCAAGTCGACCTCTCAGTCACCTCTCCACCCTGTCCACTCCATCTCCCCTCTCTTGCCACCCCACTGGTCCAAGCCAACGTTTCTCACTGGGACTGTTCTGATAGCTCCCAGCTCAGCTCTATTTTATTTCTTGGGCAGCAAAGCTTTGCCCAGCTTCACTTCTGCTCCTCGGATATAGCCACTGTCCCAGCAGCCTGGTGGACTCCGTACAAATCCACTCCTTGCTGTTGCACTGTATAGCATGCTCTCCTTCTGTCCTCAGCCTTGCCCTGCCCCTTACCAACCTTTGCCTCCTCAGAGCTCAGCCCACGTGTTATTCTCAGTGAAGCCTTCTGTATGCCTCCCAGATTAGAACAGGTCCCCTGCGCACATCCTCCTAGCACCCTGCCCTGTTCCTTTCAGCACTAGCCCAGTTTGTTTTCCCTGTTCTGAGTCTCTTCCTAGAAGGCAAGTTCTATAGTGGCAGAAATCATTTCATTGCGCTCATACTCGGTTTTAGGGCTAATACTAAGATGAGGCAAGCAAGGCGTGTACGGCACATTATATAAGAAGGTTCATAAGCTCTCAGGTGTCCACACTGAGCTTCCAGCAGCCTGATAGCAAGTCCTCGCAGAGTCCTGCCCCATAGTACCTCACTCACCTACCTTGTCACAACCTTACGTGGCTTTCCAACTCCTGGCTTAAGACTTGACACACGGAACGCTGGCTCACTTTACAGAACGAACAAATGGGTTGCAAAAAAGCAAAGAGAGGGAGTAGCAAGAACCAGTGTTCAGGGCAGAGGAGAGAATTCAAGGGATCGATCCACCAGTAACTGTGGGGAGGCTGGAGGCTCACCTCTAAGAGAATCTAGGTGGTGGAGCAGAGAGGGTGCAATTGACAGTCTGAAGAGGGTGGTATCCTAGGCTGGGTGGCAGGCAATGCCTGCTGTTGGCGGGGGGAGGAAGAGCAGGGAAGGAGAAATAGGAAGAGGAAGGAAAGACGCATGGAATTGTGGGAGGCAGAGTTGAGCGGACCCTTGGCCACTTGGCTGGGAGTTTCCCCCTGTGTCCCTAGCTGAAGGCTGTAATTGTTTGGGCCCCACTGGAGGGTGGAGTCTGCCATGGTGGGGATCTCCGCTTTCTCAGTTACCCCTGGGCTCCTGTTCCCGCCATGGCCATGACACCTCTGCAAGCAGGCACTCCAGGCTTTTCTGACTAAAAGATAGTGACCCATAGTCCTTAACAAGGTCTTTTGCACTGAGAATGCTAAACACATTTGTCTTTTAAATTTTAATTTGGTTCTGTCACTGAAATCACCTTAGGCTCCACTCTACTCTTCAATGTGATATCTTTCAACGTTCCCCAGGTATGTAGCTCAAAAGGGGTCCAAAGAGTCTCCTCCTCTCCTCTGATCCCTCTCTCCATGGCTTCCACTTTCTCCCTGTTCTTTCCTCTAATCAGGACATGAAGTCTGGTCTCATCCATGCACGTCCATGGGACCCACCACCTGCACGTGATGTTCTGATGTGTGCCCCCAGGCCTTCTCCTACCAGGTAGAGCCTGCCAGACCACCCTCTGGGGCTGGATGGAACCTCAGCTTTCCCCTTAATTGCACTGATTTACTCCATGGCTTTGGGCAAGTCATTTGGACTCTATGGGTCTCAGGTAGAGCAGGGTGCCCTTGAACTGGAAGAGATGACAATCTTTCAATATTTTTTTTTGTTTTGTTTTTCTCCGGTACCGGGAACCGAACTCACGACCTTGCGCTTGCCAGGCAGGCGCTTTGCCGCTGAGCTAAATCCCCAGCCCCTCTTTCAATATTTTTATTAGAGGATCCTTGGATTCTTCTGAGGGGCAGTGAAGGGATGCATTTAGTCCAAGAAGGTTCAGGCCCTCTTACTGCCATCTGGCTGCAGCAGCTGGTCATTGTGGTGGGAGCATCTGAGGCCTCATGTTACATTCTGAAAAGGAACAGAGGAAAAGAGAGAGAAAAAGAGAGACAGAGAGACAGAGAGAGGCAAGAAGTGAGAAACAAATACCTAAGAAACAGTAGACCAGAAAGAAGGAAGTGAATGAAAGAGAAAAAGAAAGAAGCATCCTGATCCCATTTTCTCTTCACAACCCAGAGGTTGATCATCTTTCTGGGACCTGATCCGAAGCCTATATGTGGTGTTTTAGGTTCTCTCCCATTCTCTTTTCTATTCTAGCAAAAGCCTCTGTGGCCTAGGAAGTGAGCTGCATCAAATAACGAAAGTTATTTCTATGTTGGGGCACAACGAGGTCAGTTCTAGCCAATGCTCAGAGCAGGGAGGACCAGTCCACGCCCCTCTGCCAGGCAGTGCCTCTGGGCCTCTGTGTCCGTCTGTTGGTTGGAGGTCTCTGCCTTGTGTTTGCTGTTGGCACCTGAGGGTTTGCTGAGCCCAGCTCTCTGTGTGACTGGTGCGCATGATTTGAGAGGTCACTACTCGCGTGCCCACTTTAGGACAGAATGAAGGCAGAAGCTTAATCACAGTGATTTGGAGATCCTAACAGGAACACAATTCATTAATTTGCTTGTTGTCCTCCCCTCACGGAACAAATTGACCAAGATCAGACCATCCCTCAGAGTAGCCAACAGCCTCCTTTTTAAAAAATTCCCATTTGCAGCCCAGGAACAGTGGATAACTAGCACCAGACATTGCCAGTCTTCTCTCCCTTCTCCTATGGACCTTTGTCTTTGCTGTTTGGTTATTCAGTTTTAATTTTGAGGGTCCCATGAGTCCTGGAGAACACCTGTGGACAGGGGTGCTAGGGCTGGGAAGTAAGTAACCCTGGGCTGAGCTGCTAATGGCTGCAGGTGCTGTCTGTGTGTCCCACACAGTGCCTTGCCCACACAGGATGCTAGGGACGATGTATCTGAGCAGTTGCAGGGATGACAATGGCTTTTTAATAGCTGGGAGGCCCCTTCATTTCTCTGTGCATGCTGAGTTTATTTTGCCATTTGTCAAATTCTGACTCTAGGGAACCTGAGTTTAGAGTGGTTCTGGCTTCAAGATTGATGGCCCCAGTGAATGACAGGCCCCTCTTCTCCTCTGAACAGTCGGCACTGCCAATAGGATGCCCTGCAACCCACTCATCTCTGAAAGACACAGTTCCCCACCTCTGCTGGGGCTGCAAATAAAATATTTACTTGGGATCTAACCAATACACCACAGCTGTCTCCCTGCCTGTGATAGACAGGAAGCAAGCTTCAAAAGGAACAGACAGTTTAATGGCTCAACAGATTCTGTTTGCCAAAGGGAGGAACAAAAAAATAGAAGATTCCAGTCCTCTGTTCAGAGAATGGCTGTTGCTTGGGCAGAGAGGAACTCTTCATTGGGATCCATGTTCCCCCAGCTGCTGCAGACAGGCTGTGAACCCACACAGACTCCAGTAGGGTGTGAAGGGAGTGGAGTGTTGGATGGAATGAAACACAGTTTTGTTAGGCCAGAACATCTCGTGGAATCTTTAATTCTTAAAGATTATAAATTCTTAAAAATCCGTGTAGTTCAGGTCTCCAGTCCTTGAAACCCTGCCAGAATGTTTCTGTCTATAGTTGAGTGTGTCTACTGATGGGGAAATCATGACTGCTCAAAGCAGATACTTCTTTATTTGGAAGAATTTCACTATTGAAAATATTTCTTTGATGCTCTGGCATCTACTTCTCTTAGCTTGTACCCTTGGATCAGGATTACCCTTAGGAACACATTGAATACATCCGATCCCTCTGTTACATAATGCCCCATAGCAAAAGGAAAGATGTCCTCTCATCCTCTTTGAGACTTCTTTTCATCCAGGGTGAGCTCACGGTGGGCTCTTTCATACTAGGTACTTTGGATGCAAAGACAAGTCAGCCTAGTGACATAAAGAGCATGTACTTCCTAAGGTGTGCTTTTAAGACCCTTTACCAAGCTGGTTGTTGAAGTGCTCATTCCAACACTTCCACTCTTTGGCTCATTGGCTCCTAATTCATTCCCAAGAAAAAATAGATGCCACAGGGTCCCAGACACTCATAGGGCCACATTTGACTAGTGGCAGGACCGCTGTGAGCCAAAAGTTTACCACACTTGTGTGATGTCCCCTTTGTAGTCTAGTCACTACGAAATGAGGAGTCTAGGCAGGGTGGAGTCCTCTTGGCACATTCTCTGTTCTCATCCATCTCTTCTGTGAGCTGCAGGCAGGTCACACCCCAGCATGACTATGTCAAAGACATTGGGGACTTGTCCAGCCACTAAAAAAAATGTTCCTTGCTTATCTTGCTAGTCTTCTTTGAGTGTAATTCTTTAGTTTGAAACTCCAAAGTGCAGGGTGGGTGGATATCAGGAAAGCAGATTCAAGAATTCCTGGGCTTCTGGCATCATATTACCTATGCAGCATCAAATATCATTCTAATCTTCATTTATCCTGTGCCACTGCAGGTGTGACATCCAACCAGAACTAAAGTGAAAAATCTACCTTACAAAATAAAGATGTGCTCCCTGAAAAAATATGCAGGGCCCTCAGAGACGGAAGGAGCCTTTGGCTGGCTGGCCAGGAACAGACAGGGAAGCATAACTTGCTCTCAGTGGAGGGAGTGGCCGAGGTGAGTGATAAATGTATGAGTCTCTTCCATATCTTGGAGATTGATCTATGGGCAATGAGGAGAAGCAGTTCAAAGATTGAATTGGGTGTGTGCACACAGAAATAATGTCCAGAGGTTTGCCCACTGAGGCTGACAGTTGTTCATCTGAGGAATGAGTGAATGATTTGTCCCACCCCATATTTTGGCAGCACAAGGCTGGCCTTCTTTGTCACTTCCTGAGTGTCTGGTGGAGTGAGTGTTAAAATTAAGATAGTGGCTTCTAATGCTAGGAGAGGTGGACACAAGCAATGGATAAGAATGAAGAAGCTGATAAAGATTGCTAGAGAGAGAACAGCAGCATCCAGTCTCTGTGTTTTTGGAGGAAAATGCTGCAAAATCTACCAAAATTAAAAACATGCAATCCTTTTTAAGGTATATTTTTCACAAATCTACTTGTCTATGTAGGCAAAGACTTATGTATCAGGCTACTAATTGCAGCTTTCTTGGCAATATCCATGACAGGAAGCAACTCAAATTTCTATCAGCCAGGGATTGGTTACATGAAATACGACCCATTCATATGACAAACTACCACACAGCCTTGAAAAAGAATGAAGTTGGTCTAGTTGTGTTGATGAAACTATTTTTGAGACATATTAGGAAAAAAATACCTACAGAACAGAGTACTTCCCTCTGTGCAAAATTAAAAGGTCTGTTCACAGATCCAAGTGCTTGTACATGTTAGATCTTTTATGGACAATACATATAACACTTGCCTTAGATTTGGAGTGGGATAACAGATAAGGGATGGAGAGTGGGAAGGTTTACTTCTCTTTATATATCATTATTCACTTTGTAAATTCATTATCTTAAGTATTTATTCTATTTCCAACAAAATAGTACATAATAAAAGGAAAGCATGTTTCCTGTGCATCTGGAAGTACTGAACTTCTCATTGTCCAGATGTTTATTGATACCAGTGTTGACAGAATACTGTGCCAGCCCAACTGGGGACAGAAGTGGAAAAGCATAGTTTATGATTTCAGGGAACCCACTGTGCAAGTGGGGAGAGAAAGGTATGCAGACAGCTATTCTACAAATCAAAGAAGGGAAAAATTAATCTTGACTAGGGAAGTGGAGATTTTATAAAGCGGGCTTAGAAAGTATTGATAGTGGAATTTTGAAACAGAAGATGAATGAGTAGGATGCAGAATTCGGGGTGGAGAATAACACCAACCCAAGATACAGAGTAGGTAACAAAGAGCTGTGTGTCACCCGAAATGTACCTTGGTCTACCAGAAATACTTTGCTTAGGGTTGAGATTTTGTTTGCTTTCAAGCATGTTTGTGAGGATGCAGACACTTGCTTTTGACTCAGATGGGGGGAGGATGGATTTGGGAGGGATGTGACTAAACAAACTACCTCTTCTCCCAAGAAAGGTCAGGATTTTTAGCATTTGCTCACTTCCCTGGGGTATGTATGGTGCGGTGTACCATAGCTGACTTCAAGCCACCAATACCTCATGAGAATTGAGGAGTGCCACAGTTTATATCTAGACGTCCCCTAAGAGCTTTATAATCTTAGAGACAGGGCTTTTGGCAGGTGATTGCACTATGGGAACACTAGTTAACTTGCTGTTAGGAGCTGAGGTAGGGTCAGAAGAGATGGCTCACTGGGATTGTGACCTGTAGGGTAGATCTCTCTCCTCTTCTCTCTTCTCCTGCTTTCTGGCTGTCATTATGTAAGCAGCTTTTCCTCCACTCTGCCCTTATCCCTTGCCATTTCTGCCTGGAACTGGCTGACTCTAGACTGAAACCACCAAAAACCGTGAGCCAAAATTAATCTTGCCTTTAAATTGTGAATCTCAGGTACTTTGTCCCAGTAATGAGGAAAGTGACTAAAACAGGGAGAGAAAAGTGCAATTGGCTATTCTTAGCCTGAAAGAGCCTAAGTAGAATCTTAGAGTACTAGAGTCACAATGTACAAGGGTCTTAAAAGAAAGTTGAAAATAAACCTTAGCTACCCATGAAGAAATTAATTATCTGATCAAGGTCCAAGAAAGTGGCAGAGATTGGACATTATCTTCTGGTTCTTAATGTAGTACCATCTCTGCTTTTCCTTGGAAGACACTGATGTAATAGTGAGAACGGAACATGGAACTGTGTATTTTGACAGAACAAAAGGTCATGAAGAGCTGGGCATTGTGGCACATACCTGAAATCTTAACTACTCAGGAGGGTGAGGCAGGAGGATTTTGGGTTCAAGGCCAGCCTTGACAGCATAGCAAGTCTTGTCTGAAAATAATATAATAAAAATGGTGGGGCAAGGAGGTGGGAGACAAAAATGAACAAAGTATGTTATGCACAAGTACAAATCTGCCAAGATGAAACCCATTAATCTGTGTAACCAACATGTACCAATAAAATGATATGAAAATGACTGGGGATGTAGCTCAGTGGTCCCTAGGCTCAATTCTCAGTACCACATACATGTACACATATGTGTGCACACACAGACACAGACACACACAAGGTCATGGTGAAAAGCAGAAGAGTTTCTTGGAAAGAACAGAGGTGGGTAGAGTTTCAGAAGAAGTCTTGGCCCACAGGAAAGTTCCGTGTGCTGGAATGTGTACAAAGGACCTGAGCAGGGAAGAAGGTACATAGTCAGGACAGGTGTTGTAGGAAAGTCTTGACAGAAGAAATGTTCAGTACTGTTTTGTTCAGAACTAACTTTATTTCCTTATATTCCTATATACAGGATTAGAAAGAACTGACCTGATGAGCAAATCCCGCTCCCTTTGAAGATCTATACCCACCTGGGCACTTTTTTTCTCCTCTGCAGACATCCAAGTACCCTAAATGAGATTAGGGTAAAGGGCCAAGAGATGACTTCTCAGTTCTCTTCCAGTATGACTGTGTATGTGTTTGTCGCTGGGAATCTGATGGCTCAGTGAAAAAGCCCCAAAACCTTCAGCGTAAGGAGGCAGGTAAGACTGGTGCTGCAAAGTAGATTGATTTATGCATGCATATCCAACTGAGGATAAACAAAGAAATCAGAGCAGCATGTGGCAAGAGAAAGGTTTGTTTTCTTGAGGTTATGGTAGGGCCAGGGAAAGGAAGATGGATTAGGAAAGCACAGGACAGAGAATCCTCATTATTATGTCATATATTTTAAAAATGTGACAGCCCATGCTGAGAGCTCTTCAGTGGGGGACCACTGACTTCAGGGCAAGGCCCCAGTTCCCTTGCGTGATAACAGAGAGCTCTATTTTTGCCTTCCTGTACCTTTCCTAGCCTTAGGTCCCCTATCTCAAGCACCCCACCACCTAAGCAACGCTTCAGGAGTGCGCGCTGCTTGTGAACACCATGCAGGGTTGGGGCTCCAGCCTTTGCACAGACCTGTCTCTGGAATGCTTCCCCCTATTTTATCTGCTGAACAAACCTGTGCTCATTCTTCAAAATCCTGTCCCAGCATTTTAACAGCTTTCCTAAGTCTTTCTTATATGGCAGCCTCTCCCCTGATCTGTCCAGATAACGAGAAGGATTTCCTTCCTTGAGCAATTATTTCTGCATGCATGGCATTATAATGACAACATTGTAATGTTTTGTAAATTCTCTTTTTATCCCTCCTGTTTTCCTATGATATACTCAAGTGCGGAAACTCCTGTTTTGACTCTTGAGGTTGAGACACATTGAATTGGTGACTGGCTCTCAAATACTGGGAAAGCCAGGAACAACGTAAGGAAGAGTTCCCTGTAGTCTCCAGAGCTGCATAGGGAGAGGGAGAGTGCGAACCTGCCAGCCGATGTAGACTCTTGCCAAAGGCCAACTGGTGTGCTGATGTGCCAAGTCACTTGGCTGTTTTCAGTCGAGATCCGGAGGGATATTGAGTGAAGTTCCGGATGGGGGCAGAAAGGTGGCAATGATAATGTAGAGGGGTAAATGGAAGTCCTATCCAAGATGGCTCAGTGCTGTACTCCAGTGGAATTACCCCAACTCTCTGGAAATAGGATTTTTCCTTAGCTCTCACACCAATGCAGCTCTCTGCTAAGTGCTGGAGTGGGTGCTGTGACACCACTGGGGTGCCTTTCAGCACCAAGTACTCATTGACCCACCGGTCTTTTGCTCACATAAGTAATGATTTCCAAGAGCATGTTTTATCAACTTCCTGCATGCTAAGCTCTGTCCTAGACTCAACCTATAAGGAAGCACCAGCCTTCATCTAAATGCTGCTAGGATTAGCAGACTGGATCAGAGTCAGAATGCTTGGGGGATGATCCCAAGGGACAGAGATAGTGACTGAGACTATAGGCAAGAAGATAACTTCAGCAGGGCCGCCAAGAGAACAGGGAGAACTGATAACAACAGAAGCCACTAACCTGATGTGCAGCCCTGTTTACCACACATTGCCTACCATGACCATGTGGGATAGTTTTGGCAGAGTTGGAGAAGTGTTGGTGGTAGTGTGTCATGTCTTAGATAGCACACTGGCCACAGCCTCAAGTTAGAGATACTTAAAAAATGTTGATTCTAGGACCATATCTTACTCCAGAAAGAATGGCTGTCATTAGGAAATCAAATAATAACAAATGCTGGAGAGGCTATGGGGGAAAAACATCCTTGTACATTGTTGGTGGGTATATAAACCACTACAGTCACTGTGGAAATCAGTGTGGAGATGCCTCAAAAAGCTAAAACTAGAAATTCCTTTTGACTCAGCTATTCCCCTTCTAGGTATTGTCCCAAAAGCCTTAAATGCATCATATTATGGTGATACATGAACAGTCATGTTTATGGAGATTCAATTCATAATAGCTAAATCTTAGAAGTGAACTATAAGTCCATCAGCAGATGAATAGATAAAGAGAATGTGGTATTTATACACAATGGAGTATTACTCTGCTGTAAAGAAAGATGAATTTGAGTCATTTGTAGGAAAACGGATGCACCTTGAGACCATAATGCTAAGTGAAATCAGACACACAAGCTGAAATATTGCATGTTTTCTCTTGTATGAGAAATCCAAAATATAAATAAACAGCAAAATAAAAGATTGATAATGGGAAGCAAGGAGATACATATTTTTCAGATGGGAAGGGGATCAAGATATGAGTAGGGGAGAGAGAGTAGGGAAAGAGGATGAGAAAAGTATTTCAGATGTGTTATGTACAAGTGTCAACTCTCCACAAGAACTATGAACATTAAGTACTGCAAATATGTACTCATACAAAGTAAAAACCAAAAAAAGGAGATTTTGATTTAATAGGTCTGTGGTAAGACCTTGGCTGTGATATAATTTAATTGTTTACTGGAGAATTCTGGTGTGCAACCAAGATTGAGAATTATTGGTATGATGAAAAGAGGATTAGCTCTGGAAGGAGAGTTGAGTTTAAATGAAATTTGGGGTTTAGTTAGTTTCTCTAAACTTCCATTTCTTCTCTTGTAAAATTATGTAAATATCATATATTTCATTTCACAGAAATGTCAGAATGGTGACACATTAATAATCAACAGTGTTGGCAAAAACAGGCTTCAATCCATGGGGTCATTATTATAATCATTGTTTTTACTATTTGTATTCATACTGAGGCTTTTGCCCCTCTTTCTCCAAGGTATAGAACCCTGTGGTACTTTTGTCTTCCTTAGCCTCCCTTTGTGTCTCTCCCTACTCTGGTTGCAGCTACCCAAAATCTAGCAAACTGTGGCTGCAGCAGCTAAATGCAAAATTAATGGCTTTCCTGGGGTTGACCAGATGACCAAACATTGGCCTCCATGA
Organism: Chinchilla lanigera; assembly: GCF_000276665.1. Taxonomy (NCBI): domain Eukaryota; kingdom Metazoa; phylum Chordata; class Mammalia; order Rodentia; family Chinchillidae; genus Chinchilla; species Chinchilla lanigera. Next base: position 8,220,983 of record NW_004955481.1, read on the forward strand.
CCATCTTCATTGTATTACACTCAGAATAGCACATGTGGCAGCTCCATCCTCCAAGATGACACTGCCAATGTGTAGCTGTCTGTGTATGGAAAACTAAATAGGCTAGATTTGGCTCAGGCACACAGGGAGCAGCAATGCTTAGGATGTTAAATGTCTTCCTCAAAATTTCACCAGTTACTGTGCGGTTTTGGGTAAGTCCTTTCTCCTCTATGTGCTTCTGTTTCTTGTTCTATCAAACACAGTAGCTAATATGAGTGACCAACTGTTTAGTTTGATGCTGATGATTCTGTACTCCTCCCCTAAATACCCTGGGGTACTGCCTTCCTACTCAGACAGTCTGACACTCCAATTTGGGCTCTGAGATATGCTACATCAAATAGGGCGCCTAGCAGTCCCTCCTGATGCTGCCTACCCTGAGTTTTCTTATCCCCACCCTCCAAAGACTTGTAAGTTTCCTCATTTCTCTTTCTGCCATCTAGAACTTTAAATAGCCTCTGGCACACTATGTGGCTGCCAGAAGTTGTAATTAAATAATGTCCAGCTGTCAGAAAAGCCGTTATAAATGGTCGTTTTGTCTGCACCACTGTCTGGAAAGCTAAGGAGAAAAACCAGAGGATTAGAAGCAGTAATGAAGGAGTTCAGTGGGGAATGTGTGTGTGTGTGTGTGTAGGGAGGTGACAACTTTTAGACATCCTGAAAACCACTGGAGGAACTGACAACAAAACATAACTAGTCCATGTGAGAGGTCTCAGCTCTCCCTCTGTGATGATAACCTGAAAGAGATTTGGGGAGTTCATGTCTTAGTCGGGAGCTGCTTCTTGCAGGCTGCAGTTAACATCTCTCCTTAAAACCACGATGGGGAAGGAAAAAGAGCACAGTGAGTGCTGGCATTGCAGAGAAAGTTCTTAGATCAACTTTCATCATTTTCTCCCTCTTTTCCTCCTTTCTTGCTAATGAATACTCTTGAATCTCCACCACATCTGAGATTTTCCCTAAATGAGGAATATGCAGAGGAAATGTACATTTATTGAGCAGGTATTAAGTGCTAGATAATTTACGTTCATGACATCATTTTAGTTTTACAATACATCTAGGAGAAAATTATTATGCAAGCCAATTTTTTAAGTGAAGTAACTGAGGGTGAGATTAAGCAACTTTCCCAAATTATCAAGCCAATAAGTAAAGGATGGAGTGTAGGAGACTGTGGCTGACCTCCATTGTATATTAGTAGCCGTCTTAAGCATTAAGTTTCTGTTGTCTGAGTTAAGTTTCTGTTAGATGTGCCTTTCCCTTTAAGTCAGGACTGCCTACCGTTACCTAGCTACTCCCGCCTTTGGGGCTAGGACTGCCCACCGTTACCTAGTTACTCCCGCCTTTGTTGGGTTACTTGGTTACTTCCACCTTAAGAACTTCCGCGTTTTTCCATGCCCTATATAAGCACGGTACTTCCCGCCAATAAAGGAGACTTGATCAGAATCCTGTCTTGTCTCCATTCTTCGTGTCTCTTGTCCCTTTATAATCCCCACTCCCCTTCTAGGGTCCTCATTGACTGTACCCATGGGCCGGGACAATGGAGGACCAGAACTTGGTTAGCATGAGTGCTTGGAAACTAGTCAAGGACAAAGTCTCTGTCTTCACTTCTGTTCTTTATTTGTCCCCCAGCATCCTGCAACCTGACTCCCCCAAGCTGCATAGAGCACCTGGTCCAATGCCTGGGGACACAGGAGGCTTGTGGAGGTGTATGTTTTTCCTTCATGAACCCATGAGAGCAACAAGAACATAGACCATGGAGCAAATGTCCCAGTGGTTTAGGGGAAATGTTCAAGAATCATAGCCAGTGCAGTTCACCTTTGTGGACTGGATGCCTGGAAGCAGCCACAAAGACCAGATGGAAACCCAGACAGACATGGATTCTCATAATGGGATTCAAGGTCAGTTGGAAAGATACTCCCCACTACAATGCAAGAGCCCAGATCCCACTTTCTGATGAAGGAACCAACCCTTGACTGCCCTCATAATTTGGCTGGGAAGACCTTGGAGCCAGCTGAAGAGCCAGTGGTATAGAGTTCTCCACATGATGTGATTCCAAGGGCAGGATGGACACTAGGTATAGTGTAGAGTAGAGATTCTGAATTGAACTTTGCTTTCTGGAACCAGGTGGGTGTCTTATTATTTGCATGACTGGTGGTAGGCATATCTCTATATGTTTCTGGAACTTGGTTTTCTATTCACAGTCATTCAGCAAGCATCCTGTGAACCCTGACTGAATGCTAGGTGCTGAGTTATGAGCTTGGAGAGTGGGCAGGCAGCAGAGAAAGCTATGTGATCTTTGGGCTAATGGAGGTTCTAGTCCAGTGGAAATAAACAGATAATTGCACAATTAAGTACATTATTCCACTTTGTAATAAATGCTGTGAGGGAGCAGAATAGAGTCCCATTGGAAAACCTTTTAGACTGGCATATCAGGAAACATCTCTTTTGAGAAGTGATTTATCTTTGGTAACCAAAGGGTAAGTACATGTTATCTGAACCCGAGTTGGAGGCAGAGCCTACACAAGAGCCTTGCAGAGGGTAATGGTGTCCAGTAGGTGTGGCAGTTAAGCCTGTGTGTCCAGAATGCAGGGAACATGGAACAAAGTGGAGGGACAGGAGGCTGGGGATGGAATCTAAGAGAAGGGCCATTTATGCTGAGCCCATTGCCTGTAAAGAGGATCTGGGATTATATCTCTTGATTATTGGGAGACTATTGCTCAATTTTGAACAGTGGGGTGATTGATTCACAGGCTAAAAATAAACAATAAGAAATGGAAAAACAGCTATATAAACCACAAAATGCTTGGAGACTTACTATACAGGGGCAAGAAAATTTGAACAAGTATTTTCATGTTGCAGAATCTATCTTATGGGAATAATCTGCTAACATAACAAAGAATTATGTACAGAAGTTTTCATTATAGTTATAAAGACCCAAAACATCCTGGCTGCTTGCTGTGTGAAAAGAATAAACACTAATAACTCTGGCTTGCTTCAGAATCAAGTGAGAGCAGGGTATGGAAGGGACTTTGTGATACTGCATTGTGCACATTTAGGAGAGAATCAAAAGTCGCTTATCCTCCCACTGCTTACCCTCTCCCAATAGCACCTAGAATACCCAGGAGCTTAAAGCTTCACAACTATTACAAGGGAAATGTCCCAGGGAGGTTCATACTTTAAGCAAGGCAATTGTAAGGTCTCAACCCCAAAGGGATTAGAAGCAGTGATTTTCGATCCTGGTACATTTTAAAGTTGCCTAGCATGGTAGCTGACTTCAAGAATGGTCCACCGTGAAGCTGGGTGTGGTGACACATGCTTGTAGTTTCAGCACTTGGGAGGCTGAGGCAGGAGGATTTCTGCAAGTTTGATGCCAGTGTGGGCTACATAGTGAGTTCAAGGCCAGCTAAATTGCATTATGAGAGACCCTGTCTCAAAAAACAAAACAAACGAAAAGAAAAGAGCAAGCAAGTGAGCAAGCAAACAAAAAGAGTGGTTCCCAGTGAGACTTACTTCCTGTATATGGGCCCCTGCGCAGCCCCTCCCATGTCAAATGGGACTACTCATGTAACCAAGAGTGTATTGCGGAGAAAAACTCACTATGGCTTCTGTCTTGCTTGCATTTTTTTTTTTTTGGTCATTTCTTCTGGAGCAAGCAAGCTGCCATGTTGTAAGGATGCTCAAGCAAACCTATGGAGAGATCCATGGGTCAACAACAGCATCATGGAAAGAGATCTTCCAGCCTCCAGCTGACATCTTGCCTATAGTCTTATGGGACCCTCTGAGACAAAAGTACCTAGCTGTATCCCTCTTGGATCCACAGGAACTGTGAGAAAACACATGTTAGTTGTCTAAAATCATGAACTATTAATTTGTTATATGGTGTTAGCTAACTAATGTTCCCAAGGAGTTTTAAAAATATTGACGCACAAGTTTTATCACTGGGGTTTCTGATTTATATGATCTGGAGCAAAGTTCCAGCATTTGGTATATTTAAAAATTTCCAGAAAATGCTAATGCGCAGGAATGATTGAGAACTGTCAGGCTTGAATATGGGGTGGTCAAAGTAGGAATTATGTACAAGGTATCACCTCAATTTTCAGAACCAGAACTTGGGTTATGCTGAGGATTCCACATGCAGAGAAGTCTAAAGCCCAGCTTGTGGATCAGAGTGCAGGGTCCCAGTGGGTGGACAGGTTGTCCTTCAGTCCACAGCTTCTGACAGTGGGATTCTTACATTTCCCTAGGGAAATGGCTATAAAGGGAATTCAGAGGCCTTAGCTGAGGGGAGAAGAGAGGCAAAGATCCAGGTAGATGAATCTACTTTCTGTAGACTATAGCTTTGACCCATGAACTTTCTCTGTAGTCATTCACCTTGGGACTGAGACGATGCAGGATGCCCACCCTTCCGCTGATGGATGACCTTCCGCTCTCCCTCACTGCCCTTATGGTTTTTGTCCAGACCACGTCCCAGCCTCTGGATGTTCTCTTTGGAACTTATGAGCAATGATGACAGCTGACTGTGAAAACCTTTGTCTGTCCTCACATTTTCATGAGTAATAGGACATTGTTCCCTTCTCTGAACAATAACTCAGGAAGCCTGGCTTTCTCTTTGTGCTCCCTCATGTTGTCTCCCTGATGAAACTGGCAGTAAAATAATTAAAATGATTAGAAAGGGAGTCTTAGAAGATGAATGATGCTGAGGGGACAGTCAGATATTGTAGCTCACCTAGGTTGTCTCAGCAATACATGTTGGAGTGTGTCACTGGTCTCTCCTGTCTCTTGTGTGTGGGGGCCCTAGTACGAACTTCCATCTGTGTGTCATCTCTGATTGCAGAAATGGTTCAAGATATTATCTGAGCACCTATAACATGCTAGGTGTAGGAGATACAAAATTTTTAAGATGCCTTTTTTACTTCAAGGAGCTTTTAACTTAATAGAGCCAAAGAAAGAAAGAAATAATACCCCTGAGAGCACAGAAGAGAGACAGGCACCTCACTCAGCCTAAAAAGACCTCGGAGAAGGTAAGGTCTGAGTTGTTCTGTTGTTTGGACAAAGATGGAGGGACATCAGTGAAAAGAAACAGTAGGTACAAGGACATTTTCAGAGCACTAGAAGCAACTCTGCACGTCTAAATATCTTTTTGGGAATTATGGCTTAAGCAGAGTGATCCAAAGGAATCTGGTGAGTAGTGAGCTCTTAAAGTTGAGCACAAAGGATGCAACTAGAGACCATACTCATACGTGAAATAAATCGGACCCACATGTGTGAACATCATATTGTCTCCCTAGTGTGAGAATTTGAAAGAGTAAATATCACTGAAAAGGTACAATAGGTATTGTGAAAAGGAAAGAAATCACTCAAAAGTAAGGAACAACTGAGATGAAGGAAAGTGAAAGAAAAAGAAAGAAAAAAGAAAAGGAAAAAAATATATATATCTAGGATATTTGTACTGCTGATATCTAATGGTTTATTGAAAGGAATAGCTAATGCTTAATTTTTTGACTAATTTTGCATGCTTGTATCTGGTAATCTGAACAACTAATTTGAAGACAACCATATGCAACATGACAACTATTGGTGAATTCCTACCATCTTGTCTAGTGAAACCTTGTATTATTTCTAATTTTTAAAAATTTTTTATTCTCTGTAATGCTTTGATCAATCTTCCATTCTTACATCTGGTAAGGTGAGCAACTTTGTTGAAGATAACAATATGTAATACAACAACCACTGTCAATTCCTATCAGTTTGTTCTGAAACCCTGTATCATTTTTGTTTTTGTCTATGTTGTTATTTTGTTATTGTTTTTTAAATTCTCTTTAGAATAAAATAAAAAATAAAGTTGAGCACAAAAAATGCAGTGGGAAGAAGTCACTATCAGCAAAATGCATCTTTGACCTGACCTTCCTCAGTCTCCAGATCCTACTCAGATGTACTTTTCAAGACCACAGAAAATGCTTGTCTTTTTTGTCCCAGCCTAATGCTTATGCTAGCCTTATCTCCAGAACCAGGGCTTTGATGTGTTTCCCCCTCTGTTGTCCTATCTACTTAAACTCAGACTGGCAGACTTCACTCTCCTGTCTCATGCCTACATCATGTTAAAACTGGTCTACTGTGTTCACCTTATTAAACTTGTGGATGGGCATTGGGACCTTCTCTTATGACTTGTGAGCACGGGGAGCCTTAACATTTTCAAGCGAAGCTGGCAGCTGAACAGAAGAAGCTGGGAATGTAGAAATCCAAATGCGAGGATTCTAGGAGGAAAATCTAGAAAGAGCAGAGGCATCAAGAGTAGGACCCCTGAGATTCAGAATGGGATAGATGAAGTGTGAGGGAGGAACAGCAGAAAATATTGTGTGAATTGGCAGTTAGGGGCTCCTGGATACATATTTCCTACTTTCCTAGTGTCACTGACCCCAGAAGAGAAGTCACAAATGTTGATGCCTTTATGTAGATGTAGAGCGGGGAAAATTATCTAAACAAGTCAGGTGATCAGGGAATCCATAGAATGGCTGCGACCATAGCAACCTGGAGAGCTTGCGGTCCATCCCATAGTGGACAATATCATTGAACTCCAGCCAGTGGTTGCCAGGTGGGGATGTGGCTCCAGTGCTAAGAAATACTGGAACTTCTCCAGATAAATCAGTAATCTGGATTTTAATGGGAAATAATTGATAGTCTAAATAAAAAGAAAAAAAAACCTTTATACAGAGAAAAGAGGACAGGAGCATGGTTCTAAAATTTCACCAGTTCTCCACATAAAGACAACACAGCAGCTAGAGTCTAAAGCTCTTAAACTCCCAGACACTCAAAGCAAGCTAGGTGACAAACAAACCCCACGAACACTGAAACACAGCAGGGTTTGTTGGGGAGACAACCTGCTAACAAGCGCAAACCTTGCACAGTCTCAGCATCTGTGTAGGAGGATGCAGAGGGAAGCAGTGAAGTATTCAATGAGGCTCAGGTTAGGCAACCCTCAAACAGCACATAGATTCTTACTTGGGAGCACAGCAGGCAATGCAATCATAGCAGCTAAAGCTGGCAAGGGGACCACCACCCCACTGGTGGGTCTGTGGAAACTTCTGAAAGGATAAAGGACTTCAGACCTGCTGAAGGCTATACAGTGACCACTGAGGAAAATAAGACAGCCTATGTAGGGTGGTACGTTACCCATAATCCCAGCTACTGGGGAGGCTGACATAAGAGGATCACAAGTTTCTTTAGGGCAAGCTGGGCAACATAGCAAGACCTTGTCTCAAAATAAAGTAAAAAGATCTGGGGATGTAACTTGGTGATAAAGTGCCAGCTTTGCATGTGCAAGACCCAGGATTCATTCTTCATGGGGAAAAAAAGAGAGAATAGGGCAACCTGTCTATAGACAGTAGAAGTATGCCAGTAAGAAATGCCACCCAAACAGAGAAAACCATAACCTGCTATTCTAAAATAGGTTAAGAGATACTGAGGAATAATGCAAGAGCAGAATAAGTGAAAATTTAAAAACTACTCAGAGACTGTATGACAAATTACAGGAAGGAATTAGAAAGAGAAAGTCATACCAGAAATGAAGACCAAACTAAGAGGAGCACAAGAATAAAGAAATGCAACAGACAATAATGCCTGAAGAGTAACAGAAAGTAAAAAGAAGAAAGTTTTTTAAAATCAAAAAGAATTAGAAAGGAGAGAAAAAAAGTATTTGAAAGAAAACTAAAATATTGTACAGAGGTATAGAATATACATTACAACAATAAGAGTCCCTGAAAACGAGACTCAAAGCAAGGGAAGACAAAATACTACAAGTTATAATTCAAGAAAATCTTCCTTGAAATAATAATAAAAATCTGAACCTGTATATTGAAAGAATACAACCACATAGTGTACCTGAAAAATGGATCCTGAATGGCCAATACAAAACTGTATTCTGAGAAAATTACTGCACTGCCAGAAAAAAAAATTATTCAACATTGAGCCAAAAAGAGAAGGGAAGTTTATAATGGAAGGAAAAATTTGATTATCCTTAGATTTTTTGACAATAATGGTTTATGCTAGCAGAAAATGAGGTAATATTTTTAAGATCCTGAAGGAAACAAAATGCAAATAGGATAATATATGTAGAAAAACTGAATTTTAGGTAGAAAGGACATGGACAACTCTTATCAGTATGCAAGAAATTATGAAATTCTGTTCTTACAAGCTCTTCTTGAGGGATTCACTAGAGAAAAAGCTTCAGATGAGCAAAACAACCAAGGAGAATTTGACATTAAGAACTGGTAGCAAGCATCAAATATATAGCCTTACACTCCTAAGATCAAATGAAGGCAAGAGGAAGAGAATATTATAAGCCATGGCCCTATGATGTGGAAATATATAGTATAACTGCAAAATTGGAGGGGGCAATGAGGAGAAGATATGCAGATTTTTTTCTACTTATTTTCAGTAATCATATTTGTAGTAGTATTTGTATTATTTCTGTGAGACTATTGAGTGGATTGCAGGAGATAAAGCAAATGCTTAATCATGGGATATTTTACTAATATCATCTCTCTTGAGTCCTCAAGAACCCAGAACACTTAGTTACAAGGAAGAAGATACAGATTTGATGTAATGGGGAAGAGATTAAATAAACCCCATAGCTCTGAATTTGCATCAGAAGTAGAAGTGTCACATCATTTCTAGCATAACTGATTGAAAAGACTAGACACAGTGACCCATAAAGTAGCAAAAAGCATCCCTAGTCTATAGTTCATGGCCATGAAAAATCATTTCCCACTAGAAGGAAGTGGGGCTTTTCGAGACATGACGCATTCCAGGTCATGATGATAGTGACTCAAATGTACAAGTTAAGTCTGGAATATCTTGTCACACTGAATAGCAAAGAGATTACCAAAGAGCAGCAACATGTTAAAGGATGCAGGAATGGAAAGTGTGTCCACTGGTGAAAGATGAATCCATTTGAGCATCAGTAGAGGTAATAATAGAAATGGATTAAAACCCAGAACATACACTAAAATAATGTATTCATAATTACATTTATATATAAACATGCTTATGATATTTATAGATTTATATATTAATATTTGTTAAATATGTATTTATAATATATTTATGAGCTCAGAAACATGATAGGAAGCCAGTCATTATCTTGAAATTCAGTAAAGAAAGAGGACAAATCAAGCATTTGTTCTCCCTTTCCTGGATGGACTGCCGGGGATATATCTCTTTACAGAAGTACTGTAGCTTCTACAGAGGAAAAAAAATTGACCAGTTTAGGCAATTAACATTGACATTTCCTAAGAACATACTGAATCTAGGTATTGAGCGTCCATAGCTGCTAAAATTGTATAGAGAAGACTAGACCTTAGTGGCCTCCTGACATACTACTTGTGATCTATTCAAAAGTGTCAAACCTGAGTATGTTTAGACCTCTGGACCCAGCTGCTCATTTGCTGAAAGAACCAGCCAGCAGAATGTGTTGACCTGCACCTAACATGAGTAATCAACAATACTCAGATAGTAGAAAGATCAGGGAGGATGATTCAGGTTCATGAACAGATAAATTGTGGGAAAAAAAGACAAGCATAGGAAGCAATCTGTACTGTCTTCAAATATATACCAATACTTTAAATGGTCAAGACTAAACTATGATCTCTAGGAATGTATGCTTAAGTGGTAAAGCTGAAGAAAATGTAGAGTGCTGTTTATTATAAATGTCAGAATATAGTTACTTTGTAGTTAGGGACATATGGAAAAGACTTGGGATCAGTGGTAAAGTTCCATCTCTTGACTTGGGCAGTGGTGATGAAATTTTTACCTTCAATAATCTTTCTAAACATACATTAATTTTTGGTTTTATTTTAAAATGGAAAGTTTTTATTATATATACATGTAAATACATACATGCCAAAGAGAACACATCTACCAGGTGACCTTGAGCATTAAAACCTGCAGGCCTGAATTCTGCTGAGGAGGATTGGGTTTTGAACATGACATGGACTCCCAACCACGTCTTTCCTCTGGCCTGTAGACATTTAAAGAGTTTATCCAATGAACAGGTAGGGGTTGGGAGACTAAACTGCAGGCTTTTATTAGACAGCCAAGAACGAGCTGAGTCATAAAATATAACTTGGCCCAGAATAGAGAGCTCGGTGTATTTGACATTTCTACTTTATTCTAACCAGAAGCCCTCTGGGGTCATGTGGAGACCCCACAAAATGTCATGAGAAATGTATATTTATAATGGTGACTCCATATTTTAGGCAAATTCTACTTTGACGATACCCAACATGCAAAATTTCAGGGTAATTTTGATATTTCCATCATAAAAGATTGTTCCCTTTAAAAAAGAATTCTGCTTTAAGACTCTTTAAATAGCAGCTTGAGGACAAGGTAAGCATGTTTACAGAGCTGTAATTGCTTGCTGGTGGTGTGGGGGTTTCAGTGACTCTGCCAGCTCCAGGGCAAACACGGAGAATACCCATGGTTGAGGGGGCCGTGATGCTTCAGATGAAGAAGAGTTAGGGATTATCAATTATTGCATATTCCCCTGGCCCAATTCTCCAACTTTCTTCTTCAATAAGCTTGAATCTGCATATAGTATGACAGTCTGAGGCAATTGAAGGCAATTGAATTAGAGTTTCTGAATCATTTACTTGAGCAACCTATACATCTACCTATACATCTAAATAATTATTCAAATTAGCCATAAAGGCAGTTTCACTATTTGGGGGCTACCTATACATCTAAATAATTATACATCTACTTATACATCTAAATAATTATTCAAATTAGCCATAAAGGCAGTTTCACTATTTGGGGGCTCCTTAACATCTGAATTTCCTTCCTGCATTCCTCTGTGGTATGAATATTGGTGAGAAAAGACCATCTTTCCCTACAAAAGCTAAGAGGGCCAATTATGGATTTCCCAGGCTCCTTTGAGTTAAAGAGTAGGCACATGACCTGAACCTAACCAATCAGAAACATCTATACCAGAAGTTGCAAAAAAAGAATTAAAAGTAAAACAAAACCAACAATGGTGGGGAGTTCTTGCAGCCACAGTGGTAGAGGGCAGCAGCATCTTATTTCTAGATACATGGTGGCAGGACAGATAGTGCAAATTTGTGTCCAGTGTGCTGTGTTGACACAAGCAGGGTCTTTGCCTGACTAGTTCTAGGATGTGAGGCATACTACACAGTCTGTGTCTCAGCTTATTTTTTGAGAGTGAACCTATAGTTTTGTTGGAAATTCTTTGGGCTACCCAACTTTTTTAAACAAATGTCTTCCATGCTTAAATCATCTGGGGACCTTTCTGTGTGTGAGTGACTTTCCATTTGGAAACCTAGTACCACAGTTGGAGACAATGTCATGGTAAGTAAGCCACATGGAACCAAAGGTAGAAGGCCTCAGACAAGACTACTAAACTGATCTTTCTGAGACAAAAGAGAAATTTATTTTTGAACCAGGGGAGAAGAAAAACTGTACAGCTGAAACTGAACAAGGGAAAGAGCCTTGTTTTAATTACATTCTTATTGTTGGGATGAAATACCTGACACCCAGAAGTTAAATGAGAAAAGGTTTATTTTGGCTTATAGTTTGTAGAGGTTTCAGTCCATAGTTGGTTGGTTCCAAAGCAGGATGGTGAGTGTGGCAGAGGAGAAAGAGCTCACGGCATGGCAGACATATCCCTTATACCTTGGTTCAGGAACTTGATTCTTTTTACAATACTGTTCAGAAACAGAGTTGAATGAGAACCAAATCAAATTTGATGTTTATGTTCCACGTTGACCTCGAAGGAAGACTTGATTTGATTCTTGTCCAATTCAATTTGTGAATAAATTCCATGCCCACAATGACCCACCTCTTCCCATCAGGTCTCTCCTCCCAGCATCACACCCATCTATAAATCCATCAGTGAACTAATCAAGTATCATGTACCCATGATCCAGGATCACATACCCCTGACCCAGTTACCTCCCCAAATCACCACTTCTGAGCACATGTGGCTTTTAGATATATGCCATAACAGGCGTGTAAAAAATCCCTGAGAAGCTTAAGGACATGTTAAAAACAGGGGGATCCAGTGTTCCAGGTCAAGTTGTTAAAGTGCCACCGTGTAAATTACCCTTCTCCATTCTTTTCTTCCTCAGCTCTAGGAGGTGCCTAGAGTAAGTACTCTCCACAGTCATCCATGCTTTATGTGAGTGGGTTTTGAGGCATATTGAAATCAAGGATAGACTGAGTTTCTGAATGGGTTATGTGAAGTCAAACAGAGGACTGAAGAGAATTGTAATCCTCTGGACATCTGCAAACTTCTTTAGGAGAGGATTCAACAAGATATTGAGAAGGAGGCTGTCAGACCTTGGCTGACCTCTGGATCCACATTGGAGCAGTGGAGGAAGCATGAGTGCCAAGGAGGAGGCTGAGGGCAATAAACTCCAGCAATGGGCGTGTGGATGGGGGCCAAGGGTGGGAACTAACAAAGGCAAATGAAGCAACACTCAACTGGAAGAAGCAGATGCAGAGTAGGGTAGTGATATTTGGGAAGGCTTTTGTCTTTTTTTAAACAGATATTTTGAGGTATAATTTACATACCATAAAATTCACGCCTTGTAAATATACAATTCAATGACTTTTGCATTGTGCAACCATCATCATAATCCAGCTTTAGAACATTTCCATTGCCTCAAAAGTTCTCTTATGCCCATTTGCAGTCAACCCACATCCCCATACCCAGCCTCAGGCAAACACTGATCTGTTTTCCATCTCTATATAAATTTGCCTTTTCTGGAGATGGCATACAAATGGAGTCATGCAAAATGTATACTTTTGGATTTGGCTCTTTTTTCTTAGCGTGACATTTCTGACATTCTTCCATGGTGCAGCATGTATGAGTAATTTATTATTTTTTATTGCTGGATAATGTTCCATTGTAGGAGCATATACATTGGTGTATCTATTGGACAGTTAACAGATCATTGGATTTTTCCACATTTCACTAGTATGAATAATGTTGCTATAAACATTTGCAGACAAGTCTTTGTGTGGATATATGTTTTTATTTCTCTTGGATAGATACCTAGGAGTTGCTGGGCCACATGATAACTCTATATTTAACCTTCTGAAGCGATACCAAACTGTTTTCTAAAGTGGCTGCACCACTAGACTCCCACCAGCAATGAACAAGTGTTCTGGCTTCCTCACATCCTCAGCAATACCAGGAGGGGCCGTCTTTCTTCGTGGAGGCCTCTTAGTGGGATATGAAACCCTGATTGTGTTTTTAATCTGAATTTCCCTGAGGACCACAAATGTGAAATATGTTCTCATGTATCTGTTAACCAGTAGTACTTTCTCTTTGCTGAAACATCTGTTCAAATATTTTACCCAAAGTCTTAGTCACTTCCCCACAGTTGAGACCCAATACCTGAAATCCTCAACTTAAAAGGGAATCTTATTTTGGCTCACAGTTTAGGAAGTTTCCGTCTATGTTTGGCAAGCTCCAGTGCAGATACATTACAGTGGAAGAGGCCTTGGTGGAGGTAAGTTGCTCCCCTCATGGCAGCCAGGAAGCAGACAGCAAAGGGAGGAGCCATGGAAGGAGATGCAATCTTTCAAATTACAGCCTAGTGACCCACCTCTTCCAACCAGGTTCTCCTAATGGCTATGGACTCATCAGTGGACCAATCCACTGATTAATATAGCAGCCCCATGTTCCAATCACCTCACCAAACTCAATTGCTGGACACGTGAATCTTCTGAGGAATATTCTAGATAAAAAACATAACAACCTAAAAAATAAGTTGTATGTTTTCATACAGTTGAATATGTGCTCATTATGTATTGATGATCCAAGTCTTTATGCTACTTGCAAATATTTATATCACTTGCACATAGCCTCTTATTCTGTGGCTTAACTTTTCATTTTCTTAACAGGGCCTTTGATTTGTTTTTTGTTTTTTTTGGTTTTGGTTTTTCTCCGGTACCGGGAACCGAACTCACGACCTTGCGCTTGCCAGGCAGGCGCTTTTGCCGCTGAGCTAAATCCCCAGCCCCTTAACAGGGCCTTTGAAAGAACATGTTATAGAAGTTTAGACAAAGTCCAACTTATCAATTTTGTTCCTTTATGGACTACATTTTTGATGTTATATCTAAGGAATCTTTGCCTAGTACAAAGTCAGACAGATTTTCTTCTATGACAAAGTTTCAGTTCTTACATTCAGGTCAATGATTCATTTTGAATTAATTTTTGTGTATGGTATAATATAATGTAGGGAGCTCCAATCTCTTGGCCATGGACTAATACGAAGCTGGCTTGTTAGAAACTGGGCCACACAACAGGAGGTGAGCAGGGGCTGAGCTAGCAATGCTTCATCTGTATTTACAGCCACTCCCCATCTCTAGCATTACTGCCTAGCTCTGCCTCCTGTCAGTTCAGTGATAGAATTAGATTCCCCTTTGAGCTGAGCTCCTCCTGGAACCCTACAGTGAACTGCACCTGGGGTGAGATCTCGGTCACACACTCCTTTGAATCAGGCCCAGACCATCTCCCCTCCCCCACCTCACCCTGTGGAAAATTTTCTTCCATGGAACCAATCCCTGGTGCCAAAAATGTCAGGAACTGCAAACATAAGGTGTAAGTTTATTTTCTTTTATACTGATGGGGTTCAGTTCACACCATCTCAGAATATGACAGTTTAACATCTGAGAAAACAGCAAAAAGGAGGTCACTCTCAACTTCCCCGTGCCCTTCTCCCCAAGCAGGCTGAGACCGAGATTACCTTACCTGGAAGAAGATCATATGATTTTAAAATTCCACAGGTACCTTTATTATACCCAGAGGAAAGGAATGTCCTTATTTCTGAAGACATACGGACACAGGGAAGAATCTGAACATATAGACCTTGTAAAATTCCTTTGTTTGATACCATTAGATGAAATCCTTTCGTCTGCCAGTTATACTTCTGTGTGGCTGTTTACTCTTCAGGAAACCTGAGTATGAAAATACACACAAAGTTCCTTGTTTCTTTGGGTGTTTGTTTCCTTTTAAAGATGACTGCGTCACACAAAATTGCTATAGTAAATAGATGTGCATGTTTGTCTTAAATTGTCTTTTATTATGGGTGTCTTAGCCATAAAGCTAGCAATATGTGAGAAAAGGTATCTTTGAATCCTACAGCATATATCTATATTCAGCGATTTCAGAAGGATTTATTGAAAAATCATAATTCTCCCACTAAATTGATTTGACACCTTTGTCAAAAGTTAATTGATCATGAATGAAAGGATTAGTTTTTGGCCCCTCACTTCTCTTCCATTGATCTAGGTGGCTATTTTTATCTCAGTGCCACATATCATTGATTTGTGTAGATTTATTAAGATTTCCAATAGGCTAGTTTAAGTTCTCCAGTGATTTATATAGTGAGTTTTTAAATAGGGTAGTTTAAGTCACCTAGTTTTGTTTTTATCTTACTGAGATAGTTTTGGCTATTTTAGATCCTTCAGATTTCCATATAAACTTTACAATCATCTTGTCAATTTCCTTAAAAAAACCTGATGAGATTTTAATTGAGATTGAGATAAATCTACAGATCCTCTTAGAGAGAGCATGGAATCCTCTAATCCTTGAACATGAACTACATTGTTATTTACAAATATGTTTTTAAATTTCTCTCAGCAATGTTTTCTTTAGCATTTCTTGTGAAATTTATTCTCAAGTACTTTACTCTTTTTCATGCCATTGTGAATAGAATAATTTTCCTAATTTTAGTTTTGGATTATCCATTGCTAAGATACAGACATGCAGTTCATTTTGAAAAATTAATCTTGTATCTTGCACCTTTACTGAATATATTAGCTTTGGTAGTTTTTGTGTAGATTTCATGGGCTCTTGTACATAAAGGATCACATTTTCTGAGACAAAAGACTGTTTTGCTTCTACTTTATTTTTCTTTCCTCACTGTACTGTTTAGAATTTCTAAGGTAATGTCAAAGAAAAGTATTAAGAGTTGATATCCTTGCATTTTTTTGATCTTTGAAACATTTAGTCTTTTATCATTGAATATTATGCTAATTGTAGATTTTCATAGATGCTTTTTATCCAACTGAGGGAATTCCCTATTACTTTAGTTTATTTAAAAATTTTTATTAGCAAAACATGGTGGTACACAGGTGTAATCCTAGCACTCAGGAGGTGGAGGCAGGAGGCTCTCTCTGAGTTCCAGGCCAGCCTGGGCTACATAGTGGGTTCAAGACCAGCCTGAACTACATAGTGAGACCTTGGATGGTGTTGGATTTATGAACCTTTTCTGTGCCTATTGTGATTATGCAGTCTTTGTTCTAATCTGGTCCATTGCACTGATTAATTAATCTTATATTCTTGGTACAAGTACAGCTATATCTATATCTATATGTATATCATCTATATCTATATTTATATCTATCTAATTTACTGATATGTAAACAAATTTTGCAGCTAGGTTTATAAGGGCTAGTATCTTGTAGGTTTCCTTTTTCATGATGTCTTTATCTTTAATTCCAGGGTACTACTTGTCTCATCAAATGCTTTGAGGAGTGTTCCCTCCTCCTCTATTTCTTATTTATGTAAGATTGATATCATTCCTTATTTAAAAACATGACAGAATTCATCAGTGAAACCATCTGGGTCTGAGCTTTGTGTTTATATGTGTGGGGAGTAAGATTTTAAATTATTAGCTCAATTTCTTTACTTGTTAGAGCGAAGCCTATTTAGATTTTCCATGCCTCCTTGCATCAGTTTTAGTCATTCATGTCCATTTGCTTGGACTTAATCTGCAAAACTGTCACTCTGTGTTGAGGCAGCTACTCATGTCTTTGTATAGAAATATCATGTCTTTGTATAGAAATATACATATTTCTATATATTAGCCTGGCTTCCTAGGGTCTTTCCCCTTCTCTGACTAGCCTGATGATCAGCCAGCAACTGGGCAAAGCTTGTGCTCAAATATCTCTGGCCAGTGAAGCTTCCCTCAGTGGGTGCATTAGGAACACATGAGAAGCTTGAGCAGTTTTCAAGTCTACATGGGTTGGTATCTTCCAGTCTGCCCTCCTGCACATCTGAGCAGCCTCTTGGTTAGGGAAAAATCTGCAGAAAGCTTAAGAAGTAGTCTATAGTCTCTCATTTCTAGGACATCTCTGTTAAATTTCTGGGGAGCCCTCTTGTCTGTAGCTTGCCTCAACTGAGATCTCCATCTGAAACACTTAAAGCTGCAGCCTCTGTGATTACCGATGGGCATGGGTTTTACCTCTTGCATCTTATGGCATGAGATGCACCCCGGACAATGAAGGTCATGGTCTATGAGAATGTTGCTGACTCCTCTGTTCCTACCTGAAGTTCAGAAGTTTCTCATAAAGAAACGATTCTCAATTTGTTGTTTGCCTTTGGCCAATTTTCAGAGCTCTGAAATGGTTGTTTTTGACAGTTTTGTCTGGCTTTATAGTGATTTTTTTTCAGAGAGGATTTATCAACTTCATTTTTCTACAGCCAGAAAGTTGCCTTCATTTTTTTTTTTTTTTTTGAAAGTGCTGTGCATATAACCTGTCAGCAAGACTTCTCCTTGTTTGAAAAGTGCCATAGGGTATTTGGACATCTAGGAGGATAAGCCCTTTTGAAAAAGTCAGGATTATAAATGATGCCAGGAAAGGTGTGAGTTAGGCAATGAAGGAATGCAGGGGTGGAGGGAAACCAAGGGGTGATAGAGAGACGGAGAAGGGGTGGGATAGGAACACAGAGAGAGATGGAATCAAAAACTGAATGTACTTACAACTAGAAAATACAGAAAAAAAGTTTAAAAGCTTACCTGACACCTAATGTCACAGCCTCACAGTCACTGTTTTTCTAGGCATTTCTTCCCTGTCTCTTCACTTGTTTGGATTTCTAATCCTCTAGGGTATAGGCAGGTATTGGGATAGTGTAGGGATAGGGTTGGTCAGAGAGAGACAGGAGTACATTCACTGGCTGTAATGGCTCATATATTGTGTCAGCTTGAGAAGTTTAGAAGTTTAATGAAGCAACTCAGCAAGGGGCCAGGGTCCTCACTTTGCAAACATCCTGAGCAAGAGGAGGGCATGGAGAAGCATGAATGCTATACCTGCTCCAGGGGGTGGTAGCCTGCTTACAATACAAGGAAGGAAAAGAGGCTTACTCTCTCTCATTTTTTGTTCCTGTTGCTTTTTCTATCTTTGGTCGCCTTGAACTGTTGCCCTGCCATGACACCCTGCTTTGGAGACAGCTGATTATGGACTGAAACTTCCACGAACTGTGAGCTAAATAAACCTCTCCTTTCTTAATTTTGGACATTGGGTATTTTGTCTCAGCAACAAGAGAAAAGTAACTAAGACATTGGCCATGTCACAGAAAGGTAAAGTAACAGTGATCATATGCTTCTAGGAAGTGGAGGCAACCTGCACGTCACCCCAGCTGCAGCTCACTTAACTGACCTCCAGCTCAGTTTTAACTCTCACGTAAAGATTTGGTGCTAATATTTTAAACCAAGGCTTGGCCAGTTACAGCATGGAGGCTGCATCCTGCTCATCAGTCATTTTTGTCAATAAAGCTTTATTGGTACACATCCACACCTATTTGTATACATGTCTTCTGTGGCATTATCCATGCTATGTTTTTTCACACACTGAGTAGTTGTGATAGGAACTGCATGGTTTGTAAAATCTAAAGTATTTACTATCTGGACCTTCACAGAAAAAGTTTCCCAACCTCTGTTGTAAGTTACAAGTATAGTATCTAAACCTCTTGAGACATAATAATGTGCATACATCTTAACATATAAAATTAGAAGATATGGACTCAAGGTTGGGTTCTACTACACACTAGCAGTGGCACCCACAGTAAGCCATTCTCCTGCCCCAGATGCAGGTCTACTGTATCATTTGAGCTTGCTTCTTAAAGAATAGGAAGGTGGACATGAAAGCATGTTGTCAACTATGCTGCATATGTGCTGTTCATGTGCTTTTTTTTTTTTTTTTTTTTTTTGGTTTTTCTCCGGTACCAGGAACCGAACTCACGACCTTGCGCTTGCCAGGCAGGCGCTTTTGCCACTGAGCTAAATCCCCAGCCCCCATGTGCTTTTGATGTTTACAGAATATTTATTTTTGACTTGAACCACCTATTTGGATCCGTTCTTCTGTGGATTGTATGCTGTCTCACTTACTTTTCAGTGCCTGAGGCTGGGATATGCAATGTTCTTGGGCACTTTTCCTTGGTTAGCACAGGGAACAGTAGATCATTTCTATCACTGAAGAGAGAGAGGCAGGCTGAGAGTGCTCTAAGAAAATGCACTCTCCTGAGTGGAAGGCATGCTGGCCAGCAGTAAGAGAATGATGTCAGAGCCACCTTTCTCCACAAGCACATCTTTGGTGCGGAAGACCATCGCTTAAGCCTTGATCATATGAATTATTTCATTTCCCTTCAAGAGTCTGAGCACTGTGAACCCCATTACAACAGAGAGCATAATTTAGCAGTAGACATGAAACTGAAATTTGGATGAGAGTTTGTCAATAACTGTAACATGGGAGTTACAAGAACCTGGAATTTCCAACCCCCATGGTTAATTTCTATAACAAGGAAACATGAATTATCAGGATGTTAACCAATTTAAGAGCATTTCTGGGCAGCACAGACTAGACTTCTTGGTGTGGATTCTCTGTTGCAGTGCTGAAGGCATCTGTAATCACTCAGCTAGGCTGCTCAGCGGGGAGGTTGGGGGTTTTAGGTGCAGACGGGCAGAAGGGCAGAGGCCACACTTCCTCTCCCACCTCAGTGTCTGCATTTGTATTACCTATAAAATGAGCTGTGATCTCTGCTGTTTTTCTGCCTGCCCTTGTGAGTTTCTGGTCCTGGTATGTGAATGTCCAGGACCCAGTGGATGATGATTGCATGTAATTGCCTACAAGTGAATGGCAGGAAGAGAGGACCTCTGAGAGCATCACAAGGCCAGAAAGGTTAAGGCTAAATGCATCTGAAGAAAAGCAGAGTCACAGTCTGTCTCTGGTGGCAGCTGTGTCCCAGGAGGCTGACCCAGACACACCATTAGCCAAGAAGAAAAGTCAACGGGGCCTGTCAAAGAGGGTGTACTCAGCAGCATAACTATTTGTTGGAGTACTACCAGAAATGGAGAAGTCAGGGGATTGGAGCGAAATAGCTAGAGGGAGGAATGAGTGGTCACATCTCATAATTACAAGGGTCAGGGAAAAGGGAAGTGCAGGAGATGAGTGAGCACTGGAAAGGCAGGGGAAAGCCAGACAAGCTGCTGGGAAGGTACAAGGCAGGACCTTTCAGAGTTAGCACTGGAATGTGAGTGTGATGAGCTAGTTTCCATTCAGTTGAAAACAACAGAAACTACCTGATTCCAGCTAGTTTCAAGGGAGGGAAATGTGGAAGTTGGGGGTTGGTTATTGAAAGGATAAGTGAGATATCTTATAGAATAAAAGGACAGAGATCCTTGCCAGGGATAAGCTAGAATGGGAATGAGATTACTGTAGAGAAGCCAGGCATCGTTCTCTCTCTGTCTCTTGTCTCCTTCTTCTCTTTGCGCCTCCTTTATTCCCATTTTCCACTGCCTGTGACGTTTTTGACTGAGAAGGCTGTGGCTAGGCTGCCCATAGCTCTTGAGTTCCCATGCTCTCTGTTCTGTTTCCCTGTAGAGATTGAATTCCTGTTCTCAGGGTTAAATGTTTTGGATTCATTGCCTCATTGTGGTTGCTGAAAATTGGTTAGGGTCATAGGGAAGGGTTCTACAATAAGAGGCAGGCAGTTTCTTGAAGAAAATTCATTTCTAGCAAAGAGAAGAATGCTGCATAGAAGAATAATTGTTAGCCTTCACTGAGGCCATAAGTCCTTCAGGGTAGAGGAAGGCAGCATTTTAAAAGACTAAGAAGAGAGCTCAAATGTAGTGAGCTTGTCCGCCCTACTCTTACCGGGTCTGTGTCCACAACTTCTTGAGAACAAAGTGGTCAGTGTGGCCCTGGAGAGGACACAGTGAAGAGGGGCTCTCTAGGAATGGAGGGCTCTGGAGCAGGTGAAGCTGAAGCCCTAGATAAAGGGAAGACTGAGTCAGTCTCACCCTACTCATGCTCCAACCAACTGGCATTTTCCCAGGAAACACAAATTTGAGAGTGGAGAATTTATAACCCCTAGCAGTAAGCATGTGGGTGGAGGATCTAGGAGACTAGGAGAAGAGTTCTTGGAATGGGCTCTTTCTCTTCTTTTACTTTCCCTTTATGAAATAGATTTGGGTATGTGCACTTTGCTTTTGTTGCTCCTTCAGATTTTGGAAGGCTGAATAGATCACATGAGGGCCCACGGGAAAAACAGCAAGCTGCTAAGAGCTAGCCCTGAGGATAGGGGGCTTTCAGGGATTGGCTTAAGTGGGTCTTGTGTAGCCCAGCTCAGCTTGGAGGAAAATTGACCTGGACTTGGGCCTTGGGGCGCTGGGTGTAAAAAGAGATTATATTTGGCCTTACTGTCTTCTGGGTTGTCCATGTGTGAGGATTCCTTAACTTTCCATCAGCTTTGCTTCACATCCAATATAGCTCCCATATATAGCTCCCAATATAGCTCCTGACACCAGGCAAGGGGCAGAGGAGCAGAGATAAAGGAATCATAATGGAGACCACAGGGAAACACATGCAGAGGATCTCTCTTGAAGCAGAAGATGCCCTGTTATGCTGTAAATGTGAAATGAAATCCATTTTGCCTCCTCTGGCCATACCATTGTTGACTGACTTTCAAAAGGTGAGAAACCATGATATTTAGGTTTGGCTCTGCTGCTTTCCTCTGACTTTTCCATCAAATAATTTATAATGTGTAATAATGCCACTCAGTAGTCTCATTTGACACTTCTTGGAACAATACCCAACTCCATTGGTTCACCTGACTCATTTTCACTCATCTTGCACATCTCAGCCTCAAGACTGCTGCCACAGGGAAGCCTTCCTAAACCCTTATTCTTCTTACTGTGCCCTTGCAGTGTAGCACATAACCCACTGTATTGTCATTCCTCCTCTGTGTTACCGTCTTCCCCATTACACTGACGATTGCAGGGCAGCATGGGGGGTTGAGTGATGGCTCTATGGGTGCCAGTTCCTGACCCCAGGACCTGATGAAGTATTTGTGGATGTGAGTAAATTAAAGATTTTGAGATAAGGAGATAATTCTGGAATATATTGGGCTTGTGAGCCTTAAATGCCATCATAAGTGTCCTTCTAAGAGGAGCAGAGGGAAACTGGATACATAGAGGAAAGGATGACATGAAGACAGAGGCAAATATTGGAGTGATGTGGTTATAAGCCAAGGATTTCTGTCAGTTTCCAGAAGCTGGAAGAGCAAAGAATGCATTTTTTCTTATAGTCTATAGAGAAATGCACTCCTGTAACACCTTGATCTCAGACCTGTGCTCTCCAGAATAAAGTAGATTAATGTTGTTTTGAGTCATCCAAGATTGTGATAAATTGTAGAGCAGCTATAGGATACTAGTACAGGTAAGGGCCATACCTTTTCACACCAGCACATATCTAGTGTAGTGGTTAATACATTGTGTCAATTTGAGTAGTTTAGAAGCTTAACTAAGTGACTCAGCAGTTCTACATCCTAGGGTGTAGAGGTCATGCCCTAGGGTGGCTGTTTATGCCCTAGGATGTTCTATTGGTTGATTCATTGTGTCAACTTGAGAAGTTTAGAAACTTAACTAAGCAACTCAGCAGGGGTCAGGGTCCTCACTTTGTGAACCTTCTCAGCCTGTGCAGAGGGAGAGCATGGGGGTCATGCTTGCTTCTCCACACACTGCAGGTTTCTGTTCTTCTTGTTTTTGCTGTCTTCTGCTGCTATGAACTGTTGCCACTCTACCACATCACCCTGCTTTTGGGCCAGCTTATTATAGACTGAAACCTCCACAGATTGTGAGCTAAATAAACCTTTCTTCCCTTAATTTTGAGCATCAGGTATTTTGTCTCAACAGCAAGAGGAAAGTAATCAAGACATCCAGGATGAACTAGATTTACAATAAATTGTTATTGAATGAATGAATTGTTAGGAGGACAATATTTAAACCTGGTCAGAAGAGTACTTCTCAGGATGCTTATGTAATTCTTGACTGTGCCTCTCAGTCATGGCCTAGGCCTGAGCAAGCCATTTTACTTCTCTGCACCTCAGCTTTCACAGCTGTACAATGGATCAATAATGTCAGTCTGATAGTATGGTTTAAGTGAAATGAGATGACACATAGGAAAGCAGTTTTACAAGGAAATCACTATTGATCTTGTTCCTTTTTCTTGGCCCAAGATCTTTAAGGTTGAGAATAATAACTAAACACTGGCTGGGTAGAGGGATATCAGTATCTACTCCACAGTGTATCCAGATGTGAAAGATCTTGATGATGGTTTCACTGTCTTGGTCCACTAATATCATTGTGATCTTCCAGAACCAACTGCCTTCTTTTTCCCTTCTAACCATAGAAATTCCTGCTCCCATGGCAAGGACCTGCTCTAAGGTAGACAAGATCTACAGACTCATGGGTACCATGCTGGTATTTTTCCTCTGTCTTGCTGGTCTCTCATAGCTTCTCCACCAATCATAATCATCATCTGCTTTCTTCTTGTTCATTGCATAGCACACTCCCAGCCAAGGTATCTCATTCCCGTTCAGCATATCTCTTACAGATACTGGAACACAACTGTTTTCAAAGCAACTCTTTCCATCAGTTTCCCAGGGAACTATGTGGTCCATAAGACTTAGTGCTCTAGGTAACCAAAAACCACCCCTTTAGTTTGAAAAAATCATGGCTGCTGGTTGTAATGGAAAGCTTTCTAAGCATAGAAAGTTTCTTATGTCCTTGACTCAGGAATTTCACCTGTGTTCCAAAGCTACACAAAAGGACTCACAGAATAATTTATATTGTAGCGTTATCTGAACAAGCTTTAACTAGAAAAACAGCTGAGATATCAGAAAAGGGGCTAGCTTAATAAACTGTGGAAAGCAACTAAAAATTATTCCAAAGACATTAGGATCATTAGGATATTTTTTGATACACACACACACACACACACACACATATTCAGTGAAGAAATATTTTAAGTGATAGAACAAAGAAATTATTTTTTAATCTCAAAATGCATTTTCCCCTTCTTCCTAGTGAATGAACTCTGATTTTATTTAGGTACAGTTGTACCTGAGCTCATGAACTTAATTTTTTTCACAATTCTGGTTGCAAATCATATTGGATGAGAACTGGGTCAAATTCAATGGTTAGGTTCAATGTTGACCTTATGGGGAAATTTGATTCAGTTGTTGTCCAATTCAGTTTGTGACCAGAATCATGGAAAGAATTAAGTTTGTGAACTGAAGTACCACTGTATAATCTTTCTCATGGGAGGTGACCCTGTTTTCATAGTGAGACTTGACTGCCTAATCCTGTCATGGCTACTTTGTTTCCACTTTTCACTGATTGGTTTAGGAGTGATCATGTGATCCAAAAGTCTTATTCTGGAGAATTCTGGGACAGTTTTCTCTATTTCTAACAAAGGTGGATAGGAAGATGAAAAAATGTTACATGTGGATGATAGCAGTGGTTGCACACCAAATAAACAATGTGAATGCACTCAGTTCTACTGACCTGTGTATTTAAAATGGATTAAAATGGTAAGTTTCATATGTATTTTATTACAATAAAATTTGGGAAAAAATAGAAAGACTTGTGAAAAGTGACCTCTACTATTTTTGTTTCCTCCCTGGTAGAGGTATTGTGTCTGGATGTGGAAATAATTACTACTCTACACACCCCTACAGTCTCTCTCCCTGGTAATATCATAGGCTGTCACAGTGTCTATAGATCTGTGTGTGGATATGTGTACATGCAGGTGACTTCTACACAGCCTCCTCATCAGAGCTTCATGCCTATACATCCAACTGCCATCTTGACATGTTCTCTTAGTTGTCTCACCATAGTAGTTTTGAAATTAACATACTTCAAATGAGTATTTTTTTCTATTTTGAAAAACTGTCAAACTTGCAGGACATTTTCCACAGTCATAGAAAGAACTCTCAAATACCTTTCCCCAAGAGTCACCAATTTCTAACTTTCTGCCTTACCCAGTCGATGGTTTGATCTCCTCTGACCCCTCTTTCTTGAAGTCTACCTCTCTCTAGTCCTCAGTACCATTATAAACCCAGTGTTCTTGTCAGACAAGTGGGAGTTTTTCCAGAAACTTCCATCATCTTCTTTCTCCCACATGAAACCAAAGGCCTACTCCTATTAATTCCATTTCTCTCCCTGACGGTTGCAATTGTATTTTAACTATGACTCTCTTGCCCTCTCATTAATCCATTTCTATTCAGAGTAGCTAGAGTTGTAACTTTAAAACACACTCAATTGTATCAGTGCCTTGCTTAAAATCGTCACTGGTTTACCCTCAATGGCTCATTAGTTTCTGTCCCTGACCTCTTTAATTCCATCCAGCCCAGGTTGGTTCTTTGTTCAACACCCACACGGAACTCTATGTTTTTCTTCTTAGTACTTTTAATAATTATATTTGTAGAGTAATTCTTGCACATATTTGCTGACTGTCCCACATTCCTATAAGCTCATGATGGTGGGGACTTGGACTGTATTTGTTATTATTGTATCTCCAGAATCTCTTCCAGTTATGTAGCAGGCATTCAACACACATTTTTAGGTGAATAAATACATTAATGAAATAATGCATCATTTCCAGGCAGCAGGTTTTAATCTGTTGTGAAATGGAAACTTGGAATATCAGGTTTGAGCTGCATGTAAACTAAAAGCCAAAAAGCACTGACTGCTGACCCTTTGTTGAGTATTTGCCCATTAATATTCAGATTTTGTGGCATCTACCTGCTCAGAGGTAGTGGAGACCAAAGGAAAGACTAAAATTGTCTGTCATGCAGATCTTCATTTTCTTTGACCCTGGTCCTTGTTGTAAATCCTGGCTGTGTTCTTGGCCAATCTTAACCTGTTTCCTAATGTACAAAGTGGATACATTCAATATCTGTCTCAGAGTGCTCTTGGGAGACTTGAACAGGTATCCCTGTTCTCATCACATCGTTGCCTGGCACCTTGTAAAGAGTGCTTGGTCCTCAAAAATCCTACTCTTACTCCAAAATCTCACTTTCCTCCCAAATCCTACTGGTTTAAAACCGGAGGAAAAGGCAAGTTTGATTGTCACAGCTTCTGTTCTGCCTTTGAGAGCAGAGAGTTCCTCATCAGTGGGCAGATGGCTCTATTTCATATGTGTTTCCTGGTCTGAGGCATGGTGTGGAGACAGCAAGAGAACAAAGTGGACCTTCTAGTGCTCTACCTAGTAACACCACGTGCCACTTGTAATTTGGCTGGGACAGCTGTGCTAATGATGGTGGGGTTAGGATTTATATGCTACTGTCCCCAAGGACTTTGTTGGGAGAGTGTGTGCGAGTGCGTGTGTGCACTTATATGTGTCTGTGTAAGGGGCTCGAGTTTGCAGGGCCAGAACCAAGGTGAAACGTGTTTGTTGCCAAGGCCATCAGGATCTTTGTTAATGAACCCCCTCCAACCCAGACAGCTCTAAATACAGCAGTATTTAGCACAAGAAAGGTAATGTCTCATTAAATGACAGGGCCTTAATATATTTCTGCACAAGCACCGTGATTCCTTTCAAATGAATGTTATTAACACTCCTTTCAACAGTCTCTGGGAGAGTTGCTAACTTAGGCCTCTGAGTTTGTCTCTTTTTGCTGCTGAGGACCAGTCTACTCTCCCTCGGCTTCAAGTGTCTGAGTACGTGTGTGTGTGTGCACATGGGGAGAAGGAGCCTTAGACTATACTCATTCTTAAAAAGAAAATCCATGTCATTGGATGTAATGGGAAGCTGGGATGTGATAGCTTCTTCTTCATGTTTGCAATGCAGTTTTTAGTAGTTGAAAAGGGTGATTTCACATTCTGAGTCTATGGTCTTTCTTCTCCATGTTAATGCTTTGGGAAATATTCCTGTCCATTGGATTTTTCTGAGGAAGGATGATGGAATCTAGGCCCAGAAGCCTTTATGGATTAGGATGCATTTTGAAAAGAGGCAAGGAAGGCCCTGTGGGTTGTAAAACAGGAGGTGTTCTCAGCAGAAAAGGGAGCAAAGTGGGGATTTATGAGTGTACCCCAACTCCCACAAAGGTTTTCTAAGTTTTGTATTTTTCCCTTTAGTGTATGAGGCAATCATAGGGTAGCTATAGTTTTTAGAAATGGCTGTCTTGAGGCATAATGGATTTATAATAAATTGCATATATTTAAATTGTGCAATTTGATATGTTTTGACCTAAGACTACTCAGTGAGACTATGACCAGAATTAGGAAGATGTCCATCATCCCTAAAAGTTTAGTTCGCTCGTTTGTAATTCATCTCTTTCTATCCCTGTAGATTACTTTGTATTTTCTGCAATTTTACATAAATGTCATCATGCAGTGTGCACTTTCTTTGGTCTGGCTTCCTTCATTTGGTAATTATTTGAGGTTCATCTACACTGCGGTGCATATCAAGAGCTCATTCCTGTTGCTTTTCCTGTATGGATATAACAGTGTTTACTTATTTGCCAGTTGACGGACATTGGTGTTGTTTCCAGTTGTTGGCTATTACAAGTAATTCTGCTACAAGCATTTGCATATAAGTGCTTACATGCTATAGTACCCAGTCCTACACATTTCTCCTCCCTTGGGGTGACATTTTTTTTTTAGCTGTCCCCAACTTCTGTAAAGTCCAACACAGCCATCCAGTCTTCAATGGTGATATTGTAAAAAATAAAGGGGTAGAAGGGGCAGTGTGGCTTGGCTCATGTTTCTTGTTTACCGTGCTGATCCTTGTGGTGAACAGCAGCTCAGCCAACAGTGATCCACTGAGGCACATGAATGGCACAGAGAAGTGCCAGTACCAAGGACTCAACTCAGAAACAAGTGCAACACAAAGTCTCTTTATCCATAGCCTTGAAGGGGCAGGCAGCTACTTAAGATGCATGTAAGAGAAATTAGACCTATTGCAGGCACCCAGTGCTAAATTTCCTTCTATTCTCTGTGCTTTCTTGATTGCTATAAGTTTTAGGTTATTTTCTTGATCATCAGGACTTTAAACAAGAGGCACTTGTCTATTGTTACTCTTTAAAAATCTTAACTCACACATTATTATAGTATCATCTCAATTCATTCCTTCTTCTGTACCAAAATACCTTAGACTGAATAATTTATAAACAACAGAAGTTTATTGTTCACAGTTTTGGAGTTTGGGAACTCCAAGATGGAGGTGCCAGCAGACCGGGTGTCTGGTGAGGACTGTTCTATATTTCTAAGATGATACCTTGCACTTTTTTTTTTTTTTTGGTACCAGGAATTGAACTTATGACCTCATGCTTGCCAGGCAGGCACATACCACTGAGCTATATCCCCAACTTAGATGATGCCTTGAGATTTCATCTTTACATGTTGAGGGATCAAAAGAGCAATGGAGGCTGAGGCATGCCCTTTAATCTCTTTCATAAGAGCAATTCATGAACATTCAAGACTTAATCACCTCCCCAATGGCCTCATCTCTTAATAGTGTCTAATTGGGTATTAGGTCTCAACATAAGAATGGAGGGATTCTTACATGCAAATGGTAATAATAGTATATGCAGATCTTGTGTCTGAGAGCTCCCAAGGTGTCCTTCTAACTCACAAGACCTCTTTAGGGAGAGGGGACTTGCAATATACAATGATCCTGATACATAAACACTGCCCCTGCTTTCAGACGGGTTGCTAGTACCCTGCAAACAGCCTCTTTGCTAACATATGCCTATGAGTTTCTTTCATCATCAGTTCAGAGTGTCTCAAAGTGAAATTCAAGCTGCTGGGGCTTCATCTACATCTCACAAACACCTGGACATGAGGGACTAGCTGAAAGACTCCCTGAATGTCCCAGCTTGCCTTTAATTGCTTAGTCCCATCTATGTGAGACTAAGCTTTTGTGCAATCCTTTGTCTCAGACTTAGAGGAGACTTTACAGGTCATGTTGTTCAACTATGTCATTTCTATGAAGAGCTAGCAGCAGCTCAGAGAGGCGAGGTGCCCCCGCAGAGTCACAGAGCTTGTTAGAGGCTGGGCTGGATAGAGAACCTCAGCTCTCCAGGCTCCTAGCCCATGGCTCTCCCCATCCCAATTCTCCCAACCCCCAGCTCTCATTTAGTTTTTCTGTGCTTAATATATTTTCCTTGAATTGATTTTTCTCCTCTGCCTCATCCATTACCTTCAAGGTTATTTTTGGTGCTCTTTTCTGTCTCTTTCCTTTTGCAGACTGATTTCCCAAGCTTTGCTGAGGTTGGCGGCACTGCCTACCCCAGGGTCTTCAGCTTCATTAGTGCTTAGTTTTCTCCCTGTTTACTGTCTTCTGAGAGCTGTTAAAACACACCAGCCACAAGACCCCTTATCTCTCCTTTGCCTCCTCTCTGCAGCCCCTAAATGGTTATATTTCCCATCATGCACTATCCCTACCCCCCTTCCACCTATTCCCAGATGACAAAATCTGCTCATAATGACAACCCTTGGAGCACATCCTTCAGTGATAATTCAAGGCTGCACCAGCTATTGGGTGGTGACTACCGATACATCTTTCTGATGACATTTCTTTTCTCTGCTATGTTTTCACTGTGTGGAGATGTGTCTATTTAGAACCATTCCTTCTCTCTTAAGTATGTAGTGGGCAGGGCCCCTGTCAGGTGCTTAGCAGGTGCTGATTGCTGGAGTAAGGGTGTGTGGAGGTGGAAAAAGAGGATTGAACATCACTCAGGATACCAGGCTTCTAGTTCCAGACACTGGAGTATCATTTTTTATCCAAACAGTTTTAGATAGGGCAAGACAACCTTCGTTTCAAAGCTCTGACCTTGATTGGCTTTGTGTATAGACAAGCCTGAGTTGCTTCCTCTGTGAAATGGGGGTGATATTCAACAACTTCCAGGTTTGAAAGAACTACCAAAGGTGGTAGAGTCTCTAAATTGCCTAGCTCAGAGCCAGACACTTTCTACTGGTGCTGAAAGAGGATGGGCTCAAGTCTTGGGCTCCTACACTGTACCTGTGACCCTGACCACGTCCATTAAGTTCTTTAAGCTCCAGGTTCCTTGACTGTAATCGGGAAAGAATGAATGCCTATCTAATAAATTGGTCACAAGGGTTATTACACAAAAGTATGTAAAGTGCCTGGTGTGCGGTAAGTGCCGAATATGTGGTGGTAGTTTTAAAGTGTTCAATAAATGTTACTTTCATTTTCTTTGTAAATTTAACATTTAAAAAAAAAAACAAAATAAATGAATGCATGTCCTGAGGATCTCATAAACTTTGAGAAGTTTGTGACATTAGGGATTTATTACTTAAATAGTTTAAATATACTGAGTATATTTACTGAGTAGGTATAATTTTCAGGGAGAAATACCAAACTGTGGAACTCAAAACCTAATTAGGTGGCAAGGAGGTAGGCAAATGATTTCAAAACAACTACTCACCAGAGCCAAAATAATAAATTGCAAATTGAACAGCTGTTTGAACAATTCAATTCTATATCCATTTATTAAGCACTCACTAAAGGTCAAGCATAAAGATGAGCAAGACTAGGTCTCTGTCTTCCTGGAGTTTATAACCATAAAGGCACTATTAATATGCTGCTGTTGCTGCTACTGCTGCTGCTGCTGATGTGATGGTGATGATGATGGTGATGGTGAAGATGGTGGTGGTGGTGGTGGTGGTGACAATTGCACCTCAGTGCTAATAGCTAAGATGTATAAAGAGCTCCAAGCAAAGTAGATACTGGTTGAGGGCTTTGCATACATTTTCTGATTTGATTTTTCCAGCAGCCGCTTGAGGTCAGTGCTATGATTCTCTCATGGGTGAAGAAAAAGAGGATCAGAGAGTTGGGGAGTTATTTGATGCCACACAACTCCTAGGCAGCAGAGTTAGAGCTTAAACTCAAGGCTGATGTTGACCTTGCCTTTACCCACTACATAGCACTTCCTTTCCATCTCCTGCAATTGCTGTGACAGAGCAACGAAGTGCTTTGGGAAGGGAAGGCATGTCCTGATTCTGATGTAGGTGATTGCTGAAGTCTTCACAGTTGGTCTTAAAGGATAAATGGGTGTTCAGAGGTAGGCAATGAAGTAGAGGGATTTCAGATGAAAGGAACAGTTTGGCCAACAGCGGAAGGCCTCCCAGCTCTAGGTGTGCTGGGAGAACAGGTGCAGGGGCAGAGGGCAAGAGCTCTAAAGTTGAGAGAGATGAGAATTGCCAGGGGGCCTTTGGAGGCTAAGCTTCTGAGATGTAGCACAAAGGCTACAAGGTCTCATATTACTTTTTTCTTTTGTCTGTTTAAGTAATTTATTCTAGATTGCTAGGGAAAATGTATTTTTCACTTTGATTTTTTTCATGTTTGACTAGAGAGCTAGGAGAGTTGTTTTTCTCTGAAAGGCCAAACTGTGATGGACTCAGGTTGGATCCCTGGGATTGAATCTCATCTCCATTGCTTCTTTGCTGTGTGTAGTGGGCATGCTAGTTGGTGTCCCTGTGCCTCATTCCCCTTCTCTACACAATGGAATTGCTGAGAATCCTGAACAGATGAGTATGTGAAGCATTCAGACCTCAGCCTGGTGCCAAATGAGCACTTGTAAATAGGTTAATATTGGCCATGTCTCAACTATTGATGGGTCATGGAACTTGCCTTATATTAGTCTTAAAATCCATTAATGAGGGTATTGAATAATATTTCTATGATTCCCTTCAGGTATGAAATGCTTCATTTCCAAATGGTTTCTTTGTTGAAGACTCAGAAAATAATGCTTTTAGTTTTCCTTTCCTGATAAAATGAAGAGCTAGAAGAATTCAGGGGTTCTGACCTGACAGAACCAGAGTTCTGTCCCACTGAGCCTTCTAGGAGCTAATAATATTATTAGGACTATTGGCCCTGTCACTGGACATCTTCCACGTTGTCAGTAGTGAGGGACAGTCAACATCTTCTGATTGGATGGCTGAAACACCCTCTCAAAACTGGTGACCACATTGGCTTAGCTTTTTGTTTGCATGGGATTTCTTTCATTAGTACATGTTAGGAGTACATGATGTTTGCCTTCGTTTTAGGGAGTGGGTAGAGGTACTTAACATATCTTGATTCTTGGGTTTTTTTAATGACCCAGGGGCCCTACTATTATTCAAGTATTTTGCTCAGTCATGGTTTTGCCTTTCTAAAGTCTGTTCCCTGCTTGGTTAGCCTCAGGGTGAGCACTGAGTGATTCATCACTTGCTACCTGTCCACATTCCGGTCACTCTGTGCTCTTTCTTGTTCAGTATCCGTCATGTTTGTCATGCAGGCAATATGGTTCCTGTGTACTGTGTCGGAGGCCCATCTCACCATGGAGAAGCCAGCTCCTTGAAGATGCATGCAGGATCAGTATATGTAATCCATCCGATGGATATTTAGCTCATTAAACAGCAATAGATTCAAACAAAAAAATGAAACTGTGCACATCATTAGAGCTAAATATGTTTCCTTTCTTTGTCTTAGCTTTATCTTCTGAAGGGAAATGCAAGGAGCTCTGCATAATGAGAGGTTCATTGCTGGAGAAGGGGCAAGAAAATGCAAGCATCCAGGCAAAGAGAGATAAAAGGAGATTGGCTCCCAGCAATATCCCTCCTCGCAGGAAGTGAGCTATGATAAATCCATATTTCTACATAATAAGCTGTTCTGCTGGGACTGGAGCATCCCTTCCTCAGCTCAGGGGAGAAAGTGTTACAGGCCTGGCTATGCACATGGAGATGTGCAGTCTGTTCCTGCCAGCCTTGGGGGCAGGTGGCTTGCCTGTTCGGTCTCCCCAGGTAGTATTCCTTTGCCCTTTCCAGCCTGGGCTGAGATCGTGATGTGGGCTCGTTGTGGGCACTCTATGGTGAGTGCCGCTTTTCTTTTTCAGAACATCCAGGACATCAGAGGGCATCGAGTTCATTTAGTCTTTGGTTTCTTTACAGCCCAAAACATCTTCTGGAGACTGTGATGTGGTTAAACTAAATTTCAAGTTTTCACTACATCCCAAGATTTTGCTCAAATTTCTGTGCCGAGAGTCAACTTACTGACTCACCCATTAGAGTAAACGTTTTTCTTGCT
This sequence comes from Chinchilla lanigera, assembly GCF_000276665.1. Taxonomy (NCBI): domain Eukaryota; kingdom Metazoa; phylum Chordata; class Mammalia; order Rodentia; family Chinchillidae; genus Chinchilla; species Chinchilla lanigera. The sequence goes on from NW_004955481.1 coordinate 8,254,193, forward strand.
TCCCACACGTATATTTCCCTCTTTATCCAACGTCCAGATTTGCCTTGGGGGACCACCTCCTCCTAGGATTAGCCTTGGGTATTGACCATGCTCCTAAACCCTAGGGGTGATCTTTGGTTGTCCTGACCCAATTAATGTGTCTTTTCCTTGGCTGATACAGTTTTGGCAAATGACATACAAGGTGTCCACGCAGGGTGAGGCTGGTGGTCTCCAATCCTCAGGCCCAGGAGTTGGTAGAAAAGAGACCCACTTCTTTCTTTAGATAGAGAGCTTTGAGGCCAGGAGCCTGGGATGAGTTCAACACTTTTTGCTTCCTGATGAGGAGGGGGATCCCAAGGATGAGATTGGTATGCAAAAAATAAGCCAGAATGGAGAGAATCAGGGCTGGCTTCCAGGTGACAGTGTGACTCTGGGATAAATTACAAGCGAGGTCAGAACCACTTCCTGATTTTTTTCTGTTACATAAGCTAATCAGTTTGTTTTATTTTGGGCCAGCTTCATGCTTGGTTGGAAAGAAAGTAAGGAATTTACTGGCAATTGATAATCTTATCAGCTTCAGAAATGAGAAGATCAATGGTCAAAGATACTTTATTTGGTCTTATCAACAAAATGTATTCATTTTTGTTCCAAAATTATGGATTTTTTAACCACTAATGTGTTGATGGAGAGGATGTGCTGGGCACGAACTTATATGTTACAACTTTTTAGGCTTTCACATGACTCAAAGAAGTGCATCTTGTCCTTAACTCCAATTCACAGATAGGAAAACTGAGGCACACATATGCTAAGTAATTCTTCTAAGGTCAAAGAATCAGTAAAGTAGCACGGCCCAGATTTAATAGGACATCAGATTTCTCATATTTCCTTCAAGTTGTATTCTACAATGCTACAATTTCCAGAAACAAAACCAGTGACTCTTCCCACTGGGAACTATCAACCATCCAGTCATTTTCACTGCCCAGAGCTTTCTCAGCTTTTTTCATTTCCATCTCCCTTGCCCAAATGGTAATAGTCTGCTGCATTCTTAAATCATCTCACCTCCTCCCCCAAGTCTGCCACTTTGATGTCTGTAACATACATCTCCACAGCACTGTATCAGATTATAACCAACCGCTTTCACCTACCTTTCAGCACCTGCTTTTCCAGACTAGTGAGTGTCAAAGGCAAGGTTCACAGCCCAGGGAAGAAGCGCACAATGATTAGATTAGATTTGATGAGATCAGATCAGGGAGTAGGTTTTGTTTAACATTCCTTCAGGCTTAGATTACAAGTTTTGAAATCTTGTTCAGCCTGCAACATTCTGATCTTCCCCAGGTCATGTCTTCATCCAGCAGCCTTAGGCTCATTCATTTGAGCAAACTCATACACGTGACTGTACATGAGAGGATGACTTTACAGCTCACACAAAAAAACCTTCAGATCCATGCCTGTGTTAGATCTCAATTCCATTCACTCTTCAATTGAATAATGTATTGATCCAACCACCCACCCATTCATCTACCGAAACTTTATTGAGTACCTACATGGACCTCAATGTCTGTTGTGTAAGTCAGTGAGGCTATGGAGATGAAAAATATATATTTTCCCTTGGAATTCACACTTTAGTGGAAAATAGAAAAATAAACACATCATTTCATTATGCTCAGTTAAGCATTTTAATATTGTTAATCACATAACAGATTGGTGTACATTTACCTGAGTATCACAGAGGATGTAATACACATACCACTTTAGGATTTGTTTTTCTAAAATGTTTTCTTCTTATTTTTCCAGTAGAAATAGCCCAATTCAGTACAACATGAAAAACCAGATTTGTAAGTTTTGAAAAAGGTAAAAATTGAATCATCAGCTTATTCATGCATGTATGATGAAGATGACACATTATTATAAAATACATGTTTTCATAACAGAAGAGTGGTGTGGGTATATGAGTATGATGATGATGATGATGATAACTTTGACACTAGCTATGTAAGTCAAAGTTCCTGTGACACTGAAATGGAGCAAGAATCGACTGAAACAGACATAAGAAATACAGATCTCCTTGATTCAGATGACAAAGAAAACAGCAAAGTGAGTACATATTTGATTAGTCAAAATATTACAAGATGGTTGCACAATCAAATGGAACAATCCAATATTAGAACTAGACCAAAAAATATAGTGAAGGTCTTGGAAGGGGTGAAACATATTGGACAGAATGTCAGCACTGTCATTCAATGTTGAAAATTGTAACAGACAAAATGATACAAGATGCCGTGAAATATACAAAGGCTGAAATATAAGTGATATGTTCTATTTGCACAAATAGCCATGTTCAAAAATATATTTATTATGACACCTCACTAGCTGATCTGAAACCATTCATAGGTCTGCTGTACTTAGCATGGATTTCTCATGGTGATTGCAAGAATGTAAAAGACATATGGAAGAGTGATGAGTCAAAATATGGCATAAAATTTATGCTCTTAAAATGAGAAGACTTACTATGCTTTCCATTTAGGAATTTTCTCAGTACTCAGCCATCAAGTCCTTATTCTTATGATAATAAATCAAATGATTTTGTAAACAGACTTGTTGCTCCCACCTCCCAAACTAATCAGAGTGTGACATCTGACAATTGGCTAACCAGTTGCAAATTGATGTTACATTTGCTAACAGAGTACAAGTTGACCAGTGCAGGAACTGTATAAAAGAATAAATCAGAAATTCCAAGTGAAATGTTCCAATTTCAAAACAGATACTTGTATAGTACAGTCTTTGGATTTCAGAAAGATTTATATTGGCCTCATACATGACAACAAAAATCAAACTGGTACTGCTGATGTCTACATTGCACCATGATGGAAATATTGATAGGGAAGCCTCAATAAAATGGGAGCCTGAGATAAAAACTTCGTACTACAAAACCAAATAAGGAGTAGAGGTTGTTAATGAGTTATGCAGTAACTATGATGTCACTCAAAACACAGAGCATTGCCAATGATTGTGTTTAACTTGATCCTAAACATGTGTGGCATAAAGAGTTTGACAGTTTACAAAGAAAATAACAAGTGCAAAGTATCATGGAGAAATTTTCTTAGAGAATTGGGACTGGAACTCGTAAGAGATCATTTACAGCAGAAGAAAAACAAACACGGGAAAAGCACTGAAGACTAGTATTTCCTGATGTTTGCTCCCTTTAATTCTGCTGTCTGCCCCTTTTAAGGCTGCACCCCTAATCATACACAGTGATACCTAGGAGTAAGAAGTTATCACCCTCAATAAAATTACAAAGTTGATTTGAAAAAATTTGTGGACCACATTGGTGAGCTGATAGGTGAACAGGCAGGCACCACATCACAAAGACCTACTACAACAATAGGAAAACCAAAAAGATGTCAAATGTGTTATGGTTTGTGCCTCAGTGTCCTCCCAAAGACACATGCAGTCATGGGGCAGGCTTTTAGAGTTTATGATTGATTCATGGGTGTGAGTGCTACACCCACCCTAGGGTGGATAGTTTGCACATATAAGGGAGAGAAAGAGGCTGCCTGCCACCACTCTTCCCTTTTGTTCTGGCTGCTTTTGCTATCTTCTGCTGCCATGAATTGTTGCCCTCTGCCATGTGCCACCCTGCCTTGGAGCCAGCCGAGTATGGACTGAAACCTCCACACATTGTGAGCTAAATAAACCTTTCCTTCCTTAATTCTGGGTACTAGGTATTTTGTCTCAGCAATGAGAGAAAAGTAATCAAGACAACTGTGTCCTATAAGAAAGGACATGAAGACAAAATATTTGTGTTTTCAGCATAAATGATACTTGTATAAGGAGCATGTAATTTTCATGTGTGAAGACTTCCCTGGGTGTGCAAATTGAAGCAAATATTATTTTTGTTGTAGAGTTCTATTGGTATTTTCATAACAGCTCACATAGGTTTTTATTTCTGATGTTATCTCTTAGATTCTGTAAGCAAGTACACATCTGATGTGAGAATATTGATGTCTATTCTAAGTACTCATTACATTTGATATTTTATTTTATTATTATTTTATTTTATTATTTTTCTCCTAAGTGCACATTGTTCAGCATATTGGAAGCTCAAGACAAAACAGGAAGAGAAGAGAGGTGACAAGAATGGCCTGCCACATATGTAAAGAAAGTTAAGCACATGTGCTGTCAGTGTAAGTGAGATGTGTGCATGGAACATACAGTTGTCATGCTTGAAGACTGTCGGGTGTGACAGTTGAAGCAAAGATTATTTCTGTGATAGACTTTTGTTTGTGTTTACATTGTAGCTCACATAGGTTTTATTTCAATAATATCTCTTAGGTTTTTTAAGCAAATACACAGCTAATATGAAAATGTTGATGTTTATTCTAAATGCACAAGAATTTAACACTTTATTTTATGGATATTTTGTGTTCCTGTTAACTGCACATTGCATAATCTAATAAGAACCTCCTGAAGAAACAGCAAGACCAACAAGATGTCAAGTATGCTCTATAAGAAGGCCAGGAAAGCAAAACACACGTGCTGTCAGTGTAAGAAATAAATGTATATGGAACATGCTGTTGTCATGTGTGAAGACTGCCTCAGGTGTGATAACTGAAGTAAAAAATTCAGCCTTTTGGCTAAGATCAAGTGTAGATTTTTTGGTAGTTTTATTGATATTTCATTGTACTTCAATAGGAATTTATTTCTGTTGTTCTTTTTTAGACTTTGTACACCAAAAACCAGTAGATGTTAAAAATTTTGATGCTCTTTTATAAACACTCAATGAATATTAAAAATGCAATGTTATTTTTGTGACTTTTCCTGTTAAACACTCATTATTTAACATAATAAAACTCATAAAATTAAAATTAATAGTTCATCATTAGAAATATTCTAAAGACTAAACATGAGTTTGACACACCCATGTTTATGAGACTTTATGACCAAAAAAATATGTTATGTGCTGTGCTAATTGTATCTGCAACTGAGATATATCCCTGGAACTGGCCTTTGAACCCAGTCATAAACTCTCAGTGCAGCTCCTTAAATTTAACCAGTTCATTGAGGAGAGTTAGATGGACCCAGCATCTATCCATTGGGACTGGTTCATACTTGGTGCCCTGTAATGCTTGTCCCCCAGAGGGAGTTTTAGTATGCTTTATAGCTAGCAACACAACTGCCTCTATAGATCATGATCCTTCATTTTCCACTGTTGCTGCATTGTCTTTTTCTTCCAAGTCACATGGCCCCAAACTAGTTTCTGAGATGCATATGAGCAATTAAAGAATGACAAAGACCAAGAGATGCCTTGAGTCCTTCCTAATATTTCCCACATGCTGTCAGACAAAGAACTAGCAGGCTGCCTCTCCCTCAGAACCTGACTATAGGCAATGGGGTAGGTAAATTTAGCATCTCTAAGGGGATCCCTACTCCATGAAATCTACTCCAGCCTTTAAGGACCTAAAAAGAGACACAGGAAATTCTCTGAGAAACAAAGGATAAATTATCATCAGATTATTATTCTCTTAAGATTTTTGTCCCAAAGCCCTGGATGACCTGGAGCCTCCAACCCAGAGGCCTTGTCTCTTGTGACTCATTCCCCCAGCCATGGTGCACATCTCTATGATACCATTGCTCACACTATGCTACTGTGACTTGAGAATGGGCCTCCTTCTCCCTTAAGATGATTTCTGTATCTTTGCAGTGCCTGGCACATAGAAAGAGACCAGAAAGAGTTTATAAGGTAAATGGATTCTCCCAGAGCACAGTCAATACACTAGTTACAGACGCTTTGGGGAAGCATCTGAACACCACATCACAAGACAATCTGGGTGGGACATTCCAGGCACATCTGACATTCCATCCTTCTCCTTTACACACCACACTGCTGTGTGTGTGGTCCACCACCTTGTTACTTGTTGATGCTCATTTTCCCTGTCCCAAGACTCCTAACTCTAAAGTCTGTTTTCCACTCAGTGACTCATGGCTTTCTCTTTGCAGTCATTGGATTGTGACAGATCTGTTGACCTTGGTGGTTCAATGGCTTCTGGCATCTTGTGTGAAGAGGCACTCCTCATTTCCAGGGAGAACACAGGAAGCTTCTTATTAGCCCAAGGCTCCCTTGGGGAGGTGGGAAGGATTTGGATGATATAATATTTACCAAAATGGGGAGAGGGGTCACTTATTATGACATACATTTTGAAGACACTAGAATAGGAATTTACAATGAAAAGACCCTTATCCCTGATTTCAGACTTCTGGATGCCTTCTTCCCCTTCCTTCCCACTTCCCTCCCTGCCTGCCTCTCCCTCTTTTTCTTCCTTTCCTTCTTTTCTTTTTTCTTTTTTCTTTTTTATAACATTATCAGGTAAGTGCTTAGAAATTAAGCCCACATACTGGGCCATTACCTGGTAATTGACATTGAACCTTCACACACTCCTCATGCCCCAAGAATTTAGATAAAGTTCTAGGTGACCCCTGAACCATTTGATTCCTTGACTCATGACTTTTCACAGTTCAGAAGTACCAACAAGGCACTTTTTTCTGCTTAGGAAGAAACTTTTCCCTTTAAATGTTGTTTTATCTTCAAGTCCATTTGGATACAAAAACACAATGAATTCCATTAAAATGATGTCTGGGCTATGAGACACCAGGATAAAAGATAGGAAATTGTCCTATTCTTTATGCAGGACTCCATGAGGAGCTGAGAGTTCCTGGATAACCAAGGGAGCAGGCTGTTAAGAAAACAAGCGGGCCATATTTCATGCTGGCTCCCCGCTCCCCTGACTGGTTTTATTAGGAGCACAGAGGACTGCTAAAGAAATAATACGCCCAGTTGGCTTATAGTGCATTCTGTCCGATGCTGAATTTTCTTAATTGTTCAACAAAAAGATTGTTCTCTGGCTGAACAAGCATATTCTTAAGTCACTTCAGAAAAGGGAGTGAAATGAGGAAATAAAAGATCTTTGAGGGTAAACTTTGATGATAAGTAAATTTGTAAATGCCAGAATTTCCTCCCATGAAATATGAATCATCTAGGACCCAGGGAGGGAAACAGATGAGCACCCAGCCACACAAAACCAAGGCACAAGCCCAGCCATTGACTGGTAGTTCCCTGGCTTTCTCTCTCTCCTTTTGTGCTTATCTTATGTGGGGATGTGTTTTAACTTTCTATCTCTATAACAAAATACCTGAGAAAATTAACTCACAGAAGTAAAGATTTCTTTAGGCTCATGATTTGAGAGGTTTCAGTCTGTGGACATTTGGTTGCTTTGCTTGTGGACCCATTGTGATACCAAACGTTATTGTGGAGAAGGTGTGGTGGTGTAAACCCATTTATCTCATGGAAATTAGGAAACAAAGACAGGCAACAGGAAAGGGGATGGTGACAAAATATACCCATCAAAGTGATTCCTCCAATATCCTCCTTCCTCCAACTAGGTCTCACGTCCTAAAATTTCTGCCTCCTCCCCATAGCCCTTTCAACTATGAATCTATCGAAGGATTAATCCATTGATGAAATTAGAGCCTTCACAATCCAACCACTTTCTAAAATCCACAGCTCTGAATACTGCTGCCTTGAGGTGTTCAACATATGGACTTTTGTGGGTACATTTCAAATCGAAACCATAACAGGTTGTGTAGAAATTTTCTATGTCAGGATATTCATCTTGGCTGTTATTGGATGCAAATCTTAAAGAAATGTTCCTAGGCTAAAGCCACAGAGAATATAATCAGGTGTTCAGGAGAACTTCTTGAATATTTAGAGCACCTGAATTCTGGGATAGAAGACTTCAGTAGGGCAAGGATTCTTTGTACTGACTGTATCATATTTTAAAAGAAGTTCTGGGGTTCTTAGATTGCCCTCTTTTAGACTTACCAGGTAGCTCTTCTTTAGTTCTCAGGACTGATGCCTCAGTGGTCTGAGCCACGTTTGGAGAGAACTGGAAAACCTCTTAAGTGGATTCCATTTTTGTAATGGATTGACAACTGGTGGTCAACTTATAACCCCCAGCTGAACTGAGTAAGCATGGTGCTGGGTGTGGAGGCCCACTTGGGGATTTTTGCCAGCGGCATAGGAGGCAGAAGTGGAAAAGAAGTTGGGCTGTTGGGAGCAGAGAAAGGCTGTTGGAACTGGTAGAAGCTCTAAGGAGCTGTTGGTTCAGTTGGAGGAGCTTGTCGTGCTGGCTTTCCTGATGAACTTGGTTGTTTTCATCCTCCAAGGAGCTCAGGGCCTTGTTGGCATTGAGAATGGCTTCAGTTCACTTTGGGGGAGCTCTGGTCCTCACTCTGAGCATTGCTTCCTGGCTCCAGAGGGAAAGAAGGTGCACAGCTCAGTCTCCTGGAGAAGCTTGCTGCTTTGGCTTTCCTGATGGGAACTCAGCTGTCTTCACCATTGGAGGAGCTCCGGACCTCACTGTTGCTGAGGATGGCTGTGATACTTTTCAAGGGAGCTCTGGTTCTTTGCGCGTTGCTTCCTGGATCCAGTGTAGATACCTCAGTCTGCTAGCACAGATCCTTCATCCCGCTGGCACAGACTTCCTAGATTCTACCACTAACCTTTGGGCCTTCCCAGCACAGATCCTTGAAACAGGCCTGCATGAGACATTGTTGTGGGCTCTGGGCCTCTAGGTGGATTTGTGGGAGGCACTGTTATGGGCCCTAGGTCCTCATACAGGACATTAACACGGTATCCAGGCCCTCAGCTGGATTCCTGGTCTATAGTGTGTGGACAGATTCCCTGCACTCGTTTGTATATCATTCTTTGAGTGACTACTATAAATAATCATTTAAAATATGTATCCTGTATTATATTATTTTTCCCCCTTGCAAAAATATCCCCCAAACCAACAATTTCCTATCTGTCCCCTCCTACTCCAGGAGAGGTTCTGCATTTCCAGAATATTATTGGATAAATGAGTGAATAAACCAGTAATCAAAGCACAGTTAAAGAGGGAAGTGGTGGTGATGGCTGTGAAGACAAACCACCTCAGGTGGTTCTGCATTTCAGATGGCAAAATAAACAAACAACCAATTTAGTCATGAATGAAGATTCTAAATGCATTAATATCCAGGTGAAGCATAATTTAGCTCCTTTAGGTATAGGAACATTTTGTTCCTTCAGTAAATCCTAATTTGGAAGTACGGTATATTACGTACTTCCAAATTAGGATTTACTAAACAAAGTCATCTTTCTCTCTGATTCAGAACAACAATAAAATATAATAATTCCACAATAAATTTTTCCATAGTGCTTTGTAATTATGATGTAACTTTTCCATATATTATCTCTTTTTAATTCTCACAATATTATACAGTAGATTGTGTATGTGCATATATGTATGTGTGTATCTCTCATTTAAAGAGATAAAATGAGGATTAAAAGTAATGTTTTTCAAGATAAGATAGTAAAAAATCAAAATCAGCTCTCAAATAGACATTTTTTGGTTGCAAATCCTTTGCCTGAGGTGAAAGAGAGAATGACTTGACTTCCTCTCAGGACAGGGCTAACTGCAGGATTAGCAGCCTTGAGGAACTTGGGCATCACAGATTTGAGCAACAAGTTAGTGGGTAAGGGAAGGAGGCCAGCATAGCTCAGGGAAAGAGCATGGGCCCCAGGGAAGGCAGAATGCAAACAGCCAACTGCACACCCAAGAGAATATGAAAAGTTGGCTGAGTCCCTTTTTGCTGCTAACCCAGGGGGCCCAGCAGAAGGAAGGTCTGGGCAAAATCAGGTGTTATGGATAACCTGAAGGTGTCAAAAACAGACTCCATGGTATGGCCTGAAGGGGGACTATGTGGGCCAAGGGCAGGCACTGTGGTTTAGGGCAAGGCCAAGTTAAGGAAAGGGCAGGAACCACGCAGAACTGGGGCACCTGACAAGAGTGTTGCTCTGGTGTGTTCAGCTGAGGATAAGGCCCTGGGTCTCCCCAGCACTGCAGCACCTGGAAGCAGAGAGTTATGGGATTCTCATCAGGCTCATTCCTTGAGCTTCCAGTGGCTTCCCTCTACCTAGCTATAGGAAGAGGAGGGCGCACGGGGAGACACGGGCGGGGAGCGCCTGTCTTCTGGCTGGCTCACTTCCTGCCTCATAGGCCCCCGGAGGGAGGGCCCCCAGCACATGGGGAACCATGGGGGGGGGAACGCCAGTCTTCCAACTGGCAGCTTGCTCCCTGCCTCGTAGGCCCCCAGAGGGAGGGCCTCTGGCACATGGGGAGCCATGCGGCCGAGAGCGCTGTGGCGCGCCGGCCTTCAGGCTGGCGGCCGCTGCTCAATTGAGAACTATCATGACACAGAGAAACAATGACAATTGGCCCACCATGCACCGGCTACAGATGCCCACCTAAGGACGTGTGTGAATCATTCAAACACGGAAAAACCCCTGGGAATACATGCCATACAACGGGCCACTCTTGCTCCTGCCATTGAGAACCAGAAAGGTCTAGAGGCAGCAGAGGAGCAGCTGCTGAACAAGGACTCAGAGAACATGAGAATGCAGACTAAGTCCCAGGGGTCAGAGGTCCTGTGGACTGGGGTTGTGAGAGCTGCTCGGAAGCTGTAAACCAGGAGGACCTTGCACAATACATGCGGAGACTCCCTGGAAGCCATTCTTCCCCTGACAGTACAGGCTGTGGTGGAGCCCCAGAGAAGGCTGCAACAGGATTCCTGCTGCCTGTGCTGACAGTTGGGGAGAGGACACTAACTGGTTGTGGGGTCCCAATGCGATGGGAGGCTGGAGAGAAAACGCTACAAAAAATGGCTTTGGCCCCAGACAGCTCACTTGATTTTTGACAACCCTTAGGCTGTAACTACTTGTTAGATCCTTCTTGCATATCTCTGTCTTCCTGAGAAACCGCTTCTAAGATACCAACATGTATTATAGCAGTCATTGATATTTTCCTACTAATCTATCCATAACTCTCTAATGTTTGTATTGTTCCTATCCTATTTCATAAATGGATGCATGTTTATTATTATGTGTTTCCTACAACAACCATTGAGAATAGTTAATGATTATTCAATAGGTCACTCATGTATAGTTCTATTTTTTTTTTTTTTTTGGTTTTTCTCCGGTACCGGGAACCGAACCCACGACCTTGCGCTTGCCAGGCAGGCGCTTTTGCCGCTGAGCTAAATCCCCAGCCTCCTATAGTTCTATTTATTGTCTTTTGAAGATACCTAAGTAGAGTACAACAACTATTGATAATCTCCTACCTCTTTTGTCTGTAACTCACTATTATTTGTCTATTTGTTTTCCTGAGAAACTATCTTGCAGATAACAATATGTAAAATAACCATTGATAATTTCCTACCACTTTGTCTGTAATTTGGTAAGCCCCCCCACCTATTATTGTTATCCTTCTCTTACTCTTTAAAATAAAAAAAAATAAAGGAAGAAGAAGTTGGGGGATACAGACAAAAGCTACAGCAGAAAAGACTATGGCTGCATTGTGAGTAATCCCTGGGTGAGTGTCCCCTTTGGAGACAGCAGAGAACACGAAAGAGGCAGGAGCACTGTTCGGAGATTGTGTGATACAGTCACATTGGTGGACTCTAGATTCTCATACAGCAGCACCCTCAAGCAGAGGGACATGATCTTACCAAGCAACATAGTGAGAATAATAGCACTCACATATCCTTTCAGTGTTAGTTTAAAGATCTTATGTGATGTTATATTTAAAAATACACAAGGCAGCTTATATTTCACCCTCAAAGAGGAAAAAATGGCCAGTTGTCTGTTGTCTACTTTTTTAGGATAAAGAGTGGAGAACTTGGGTTTTTCAATATTTTTAGTATAGCAGCTAAGGTATTGTACATCTGTGATGGGCCAGGCACCATCCTAAGTGGTGTAGGAAAACAGAGATGTTTAAAAGCTTGGGTTTTGGGGGCAGCCAACATCCAGTCTGGGTGACAAATGCACAAACAGTTCTAATGCAAACCATGAAGTGGGTGGATGAGAATGGAAAGGGGCAGGGAGCAGCTGTAGGGACTCTGAGTAAGAGCTAAGAATGATTCATTTTGGCTGAGGAGGTCAGCAGGGAACTCATGGAGCAGTTGGTGTCTGAGCTGGACCATAGAGGAGAGTTATAATTGAGAATAATAGTAGTAGAAAACCATAGAGCTAGAAAACCATAATAGAGCTAGAAAACCATAAACGGTGGATTTGGGTCTTCATCTACTAGACAAGGCTCATAACGAGTACTTGCAAACTAAATTTGCGTTTCTGAAGCACCAAGAGCACAGTAGATGATTTGCTGATGATCAGATCCCTTTGAGACTCTGTGGCTCAGGAGTCTGAGAATGGGGGACCAGGCGTGTGCATAGTGATACTCCCCAACCCCAAGGTTAGTTTGCTGAGCATCTTTGGTTGAGTCAATGCTTTTATTCCAAAGTTGCCATGTGTTTAATAATTTCCTGGAGATCTTGTTAAAATAGATTCTTGGAACTTCCTCTCAAAATTTCTGATTTGGGGTGAAGCCTGAGATTCTACATTTCTGACATACTCAGGAGAAGCTGGTACTGAGGTCTGTGGGTCACATTTTCAGTAGCAGGCTCTAAACCATCACCTGGCCCTTGCTGGATAGTTTGACCCAGAGTAATGAAGCACCTTTATTTATAAAGTGGTTTTGAAAGCAAATGCATCCTTCTCTACCCTGGACCTTGAAGGAGTCACACCAAATCACCTTGAAACTGTCTGCAGAAGTGAGATAAGGAGACTTGCAGAGGAGTTCATAGAGCCCACCTGAGGCCACTGCACTCGCTTCCACCTAACTCCAGTTCTGCACTGGCCTCTGTTCTCAGTTATATCTGGTTTCTATATCTGATCCATTAACACTCCTGACTGAGCATCTTGCCTTCCCCAAAGATTTTCAGGAAAATTTTCTGTACCTCTACATCTGCCTCTTTGGAGAGTGCAACCTATGGCCAGTCCACCTGATGCACAGCAGAGAGAGGAGACTGGCACACCAGACTCGTTAACTACGAGAACAAGGCTGAGTGTGCTCCGCATGCCTTCTCTCCAATATTTATTCTGAGAAGAGTTCTACAGTGACATACGGTCATGCTTGTCCCTTAAATGTTTTTGATCAGCTTCATTTCTGAAAAAAAAGTCTTTCTCACAGGAGCAATTTGTGACTATTAGTGTGAGGAAACCCATCCAAGCCCTTAGGGGAAATTACCTGGATGGACCCAGTCTGCGATTTGGTCATTTGAAGGAGTCAGCTGTTGACAGATAACACATAGGTTGTAAAATTCCAGCAAAATAGCCTTTGCACTGTGGGTCCCCATTATCTAGTGGATCTTGGTCGGTTCCTCTCCTGTGGCCCTGAAGAAAGGTCCTAACCTCATCAAACTGCCTTGCAGAATCAACATCCATGCATGTTTCAGTGAAAATATACACACTGTATTTTTTTTTCAAAAATTTCTCTCTCCTGTATATGCAGGATAGTTAACACAGGTGTTCTACTGTCCTGTATTTCCTTGCTGAAAGAAACTGTCAGTGAGGCGTTGGTTGATTAGCTTTGTATGTCTATATGTGTTTTCATGAGAAACTACATTGAAGATATCAATATGTAATACAATAAGCATTGTTAATTCCCTACCATTCTGTTTGTAACTCTGTAATGTCTGTACTGATCCTTTGCTATTTTGTAAAACGTTGTCGATCTGTTAGTATTTTCCTCCTTTTATTTCTAAAATAAAAAAAAAATTTCTCTCTCCTTTCTTTCTTTTGTTCTTTCAAAAAATCAAGTCTTTTGGACTAAGAAAAGTGCTAGAAAAGATGCTCAAAAGGAAGACATAAATTAGATTTGATCACCTGTACTCAGACTACTCACAGGTTATTGGTGAGTGAGACACACTTTGCGAATAGCTGTACTACAATACCATATGCTGTTAAGAGAGGCGCCTCACACAGTGAAAGTGCAGAAGAGGCAGGGTTGACTTTTGCTTAATGGAAACCAGGAAGCTTTGTGGAAAGCTTTTCTCCCTAGGAATGGTCAGACTTTGAGGGGCTAACAACACCTGAATAGACCACAAGAAATAGATGGTCATTTGGAGAATGCTAATGCATCACATCTCTTGGATATCACAAGGAATATTTTGATAATACCAATTCTATTAGCCACAAATTTCTGCTGAACACTTTCCATATGCTAAGCACTATGTTTAAACAACTTGCATGCATTACCTGATTTAATAAAATCCTCCTAGCAAGCTTATGAAATCATAGTACTTTCCCATTTTACTGACGAGGAAACAGAGGCTTACAGAGATTACATAATTTGCTCAGTCTTAGCTGGAATTTGAGCTGAGGAGTTTAAGGCAGTCATTTTTTGCAGGTATTACTTGTGTATCATCCATTGATGTAGTGGGAACTTTATTTTTAAAACAACCTTAGAAAGCAGGTACTATGGCACCATTTTACAGTGAAAGATGGATATGCCAAGAGGTGAGTTTTGCATAGCCACTAAACAGAAGGACTGGGAATAGAGACCAGGTCTGTCTGAGCTCCCCCCACTCATCTTTTGACCTTGCCAGATCCTTTCCTCTGAGCTGGATCCTTCCATGCTTGGGAAGAGCCTGTGCCTTTTGCAGTGAGAGAATTACTTGCATTTGCTTAGGGCTGGAGGTGCTTGCTTGGAAAAGGGAAGAGTTAAGAAAACATGGAATAGATCCATAGAGGCTAGGATGGAGCGAGACATTGAGGCCATTTTGGTCACTGAACAAGAGATGGATTTGGGGAGGTGGTGGGGTTTGGACTGGGGTTTCGGAGTCTAAGAATTCTGAATCCTAATCCTGATTTCTACTTCTGGCTTCAAAGCTGTGTGATATTGGTCTAGTTATAATATCCTTCTGAGCTCGGCTTTCTCAACTGCAAAATGGGACTTCTAAGAGCGTCTTGCAGGTGGCCACAAAAACAAAATGAGTCAGCCCGAAGCACAGTCTCGTCCCCAGGCTGCAATAATCAGTAAGTAACATCTTCCTGCCTGTTTATTCTAGCTCCTGCTGGCTTTGATCAGGCCAGAGGAAAAAAAAGAGGCTTATTTCTTGAGCAAGAAGACTATGATTCCAGCAGGGGGGCCCCAGGACAGAGGCTGGAATGGGGGACTGTGGCATAATATCCATCTGTTTGATTCTTTCTCCAGGCTGGAGCTTGGGTTTCAGGAGCCTTCATCCAAGCACTAAATCCATCTAATTGGTTTGAAAAGCACGGGTAGATAAACGTCCCATCAGCTCACCACTGTAATAATGGCAGGGACATTTGCGCCTGAGATGAAGGATGCAAAATGGATGGAGATGGGACTCCAGGTACCCCACCACAATGACAGCCCAGAGGAGATACCTGCTGAGCCTAAAAATACAAGCCTGAGGGGGCAGGCCAGGGGGTGCAGTGGGCCGAGATGAACACCATCTGGACACTTCATGAAGAGGTGGCAGGCTGAATGAAGAAGTAGCTCAGATCTACCCATGGCATGGAGAAGTAAAACAAATACCAGAATGCTGTGCTGGGTGAGCTATTTAATCTCTGGGCACTTCTGGTTCTTGCATGATGAACACATCATGGTGCTTTGGATGTAGTATGAGAAAAAGGAATGAACAAATCAGCCCTGTTCCTGCACAGCCTCAGGGTCCCAGAAATGTTGGGTCCTTTCTCCCTGTGTGATTTTCCTTTCTGAAGACTTTCTTTTTTGTGGAACCATCTTTTCCTTTGCTCTAAAGACCTGAATGTGCCCATTCACATATCCAGGTAGACACCCCCTCATCCACTCATTAAGACCATCAGTTGGCATCCACTCATTATCATGTTCTGGTTATCCAAATTGGGCCAGGCCCTAGCCAGGTACCCAGCATATACAAAGACTCATCAGACCTTTCTTATGCCCTTGAGTTGTTCAGAAGTAATGAAGGAGGGTTGCATTGTGTCAGAGTCCCAACAAGAAAGAGATCGCACATTCAGATTAAGACAGTTTCACAGGATTTCTTTACAAAGAGACTAGTTATAAATGAAAGAGTGGGGACAGCAACAGCATGGCAAAAGAAGCAAGGGAAGGGACAGATCCAGGAAACTAGCAAAGTAAAAGAGGCCTGTGTACAGTGGATCACCAGGGGAGAAGTGGTCATCTTTAGTCAAGGGACACAGCCAGCCCAGGGCAACCTCATGGGAAGGGAGTGTGACATTGATCTTCTTCCCTCAGACCTTTGTGTATGCTTCACATTGGCTTGACCAGCAGCTCAAGGGCAAGTGAATACATTGATGTGGTCTAGAAAGTATGCGCAACCTATGGCCCATGTTATCATAAAAATACATTTTAAAAAGATGTCTTATACTTACATACATCTATTCTATTATGTTTTATAGAAAGCCTAAGACAGTTCCTCTTTGCTTGATGCGGCCCAGGCAAGCCAGTTGTGTATGACCCATGGGCCTCAATTTGGACACACCTGCCTCCCAGGGCAGAAGGCAGGTTGGGGAAGAATGGAGAGGAGGTCTGGAGGGGTAAACATATGATATCCATTATGTGCAAATAGAATATGACTCCAGAATTGTTAAGAATCAAGAGCCGAGAGCCTGGCAGGTTTGAAATCATTCTCTATAATTCTTTGGTCTAATTCCACTCTATTCCCAAATTCACAGGGGTGGAGTCGATCTTGCCACAAGGATTTTCCACCTCTAATCCTCTTCAGAGTCATTTCTTGTTACGCCTCTACCTTGTCCTCCCACTTCCACCGTGACTCAGATATCTCCCTTTCCAGGAAACCCAACACACCCTCTTCTTCTGGGTTTTGCCAGTTTCCATCCCCACCTACACCCAGCTGGAGACGTTACTCCTGTCCTACTTGCCCTGATAACTCTCAGCTGACCTTAACAGCATCTCGACTGACTTGAATATTAAGATACAGAGAAGAAAAATACACCCACAAATCTGCCGCCTGTATTGAATAAATTTTGAAATTTTGCTATATATGCTTTAGATCTTTTTAAAGAAAAGAAATAAAGCATCTCAGACACAATAGAAGCATCTCTTGTATTTCTACCCCTCTTTGGAACAGTATTTTGAAGTTAATGAGTGTTCACTTCTCTCTGTTTTTACATTTTTGCTGGATATCTCTGCTTTAAAAATAATCATCATTACCATTATGTTATAAAGATCATTTTATAGCTTGCTTTCACACTCAACATGCTGTGGGTGTTTTGCTCTTTTGGGTTTGTTGATTGGACAGTCTTAAGAGATCCGACTGCTTTTCCTGTAATGATGGGGGTTAAGTAATGATGTCTTGCTCACTCTCCACTTAAGAAGAATAGCTTTCACTGAGATTTTATAAGCATCAAACTTATAGTCACTATCAGGTCTTGTTACAGTCCTTCATTTCCCAGTACAACAATATGACTGATCATATCCCTCTGATCTGATTAGGAGAGAAGGTAACCTTAACAGAAAAAGGGGCAAAGAAGGTTGCTGCTACTCCAGTCTTTACCCTCTCCATTTCTGGTGTAAGTGCTTGCCATTTGACCACCTCCAGCTACTGTTCATAAATGCTAAAAATTTTTTGCAGTTTTGATCCTTTTCTTATGTCTGTTATCATTATAATCTTTTTAAAACTTTCCAGAACCATAGAGACACTACTTTTTCAATGAGAAGAAAGATCAAAAGCTTGAAAGGTTATTATTTGGTAGTTCTTTTCACTAAATATAGGAAAACAGGGATCCATCATCAAATATCACCTAGTCCTGGAGCATGTTTGATCTTAGATTCAACATTCCATATGCTTAAATTCATGGCCCAGAACACTTTGCTGGTTCTACAGAAATCATTCTAATGAGGACTGGACTGGAGAATCTAAGGAACATCATGCCAGGGGGATTGTTCCTATTACCAGTCCCAAAGATTTTAAGAACACACTTAGCTACAACCTACCACACTTATAATCAACATTATGCTTCTGAGCTACACCTGTGGTAACATATATAGATCTATTTCTTTTATGCGCTGATTATATTGCAACTTATTTTTCCATTTCTTTATTGAAGATCATTTAAAATTTTCAACCTTCTGCTATTATCAACAATGCTGCAATAAAAAGCCCTTGTGCTCATATTAAAACATCTTCTGCAGGATATAATTGTGTATACAGTCATGCACTGTGTAATGATGTTTTGTCTAATATGAACCACATATGTGACACTGGCTTCATTAAATTATAATGGAACTGAAAATTTCCTATTGCCTAGTGACACTGTAGCCATTGTAATGTCCTAGCACAATGCATTACTCACCTGTTTATGGTGATGCTGGTGTACAAATCCAACGGTGCTGTCAGGCATATAAAAGTGTAGCTCATATAATTACATACAGTATATAATACTAGGTAATAAACCACGGTGTTTTAGTGTGTATTATTATATATTTAGTATGCTATAATTCTTTTACAGAGAGTAAAAAAATAACAACATAGACTAAAACAATGAGGAATGGAAAATATGAAATCACTACAGATCCTATAGAAATTCAGAAGATCTTCAATACCTACTTTCATAGGAAGTATGCTATATTTTTAATTGTTGTTTCAGAGTGACTCCTACCACATGATAAAAAGAAGAATTTGTAAGTAGCCTCAGGCAGGTCCTTTAGGAGGATTCCAGAAGGTGTTATCTTCATGGGAGGGGGCAGCCATTGTCACCTTACTGCCCCTGGAGATCTTCCAGCGGGACAAAACATGGAGGTGGATAACAGTGATATTGATGATCTTGACCTTGTGTAGGCTCAGGTGCGTGCATGCGTGCGTGTGTGTGTTTATGTCTTAGTTTTTAATGAAAAGGCTTACTGAGTAAAATAGAAAACAAAAATGAAAAAAGTTTATAGAGTAAGGATATAAAGAAAGAATGTTGGCATGCTGTGTGTTTGTATTTCAAGTTCAGTGTTTCAAGCTTATCATAAAAGAATCACATTTAAAAAATTAAAACACTTGTAAGTTTCAAAAGTTACAGTGAGCTAAAGTTAATTTATAATGGAAGAAAAAAAAATTAAGTGAGTGAAGCCAAACTGTGCACAGTTTGCGAATTCTACAGCAGTGGTCAGTCATGTCCTTGACCTCATATTCCCTCTCTGATTCATCAGCAAATCCTACACCTGTGAACTCCAGCCATGTTAAGTGCCCCATGCAGCTGTGCCAGTTTTTGTCTTTTACACCATATTTTTCTATATCTTTTGCAGAGTTAGACATGCTTAGATAACAAATACTTATCATTGTACTATACTAACCCACAGTGTTTACTACAGTACCTGCTGCACAGGTTTGCAGCCTATGAGCCAGAGGCTATAACATGTGGCCTCGCTGTGCAGTAAGCCTTTCCATCTACTGAACATACTCCATGATGTTCATGCAATGAGAAACTGTGTAATGATGCATGTCTCAGAGTGTAGCCCTTTTCTAATGTGATGTATGACTGTGCTCAGTATTAGCACAGCTTGGTCATATGGTATGTAGCCATCTATGTGCATAATATCCAAATTCCCCTCCAAATGATGGGTCTGTTCACATTCCACCTATTAATATCGAGAGTTCCTATTAGAACTTCATTTTTCAAAATTTATGGATTTCAAATTTGGAGGCTGTACACCTTTGTTAGGAAGCTGCATGTTGTGGGAGAAACAGCCCCAAACCATTGAGAGGGTCTCTAGTCACTTTCCCCATGCCTAGCAACAGGACTTGTACAAGGATGTTTGCCTCTTGCAGCCTCTGTGTCTTCATGTTTAAATTGAAGGCATGGGACTAAAATGTCTCTTAAGTTCCTTCCAGCCTTAGCTCTCTGAAATCTATGCTTTAAATAGTGGCTGAGCAAACGGGGTGAGGAAGCCTGCATTCACTCTTGCAAATCCTTCACTCTTCAGATCCTTATTGCACCCTACTGCATCCTAGACCTTGGATATCTTTATAACATGGCCAGCATCCCTGTCCCATGCACCTCACACTTGAGTCTCAGAGATAGACCAGCAAATGGAGATGCCCAGGCCCATGGAATCCCAGACCAGGGGTGGTCAGGAAAGAATTTCTTGGTAGAAGTTATACTGTATATTAAGGATGAGTAGCACCAGACAGGGAAAGTTCAAGGAAAGTCATTCCAAAAAAAGAAAGGCCTGGGTACTGGAGGTAGTCCTGGGCATTTAATGATAGGTGAAATAATTCAGATTGAATTTATTGCTAAGTGGGGTCTGAGATGATCATAGAAAACCAGGTAGAGGCCAAACTGCACATGACTCTGTGCTTCAAAATCTTGAAGTTTCTCATGCTGTCACTCCAATCATTCATGAGATGCCTACTGACCCAAGGAGAACAGATGGTTTATCAGGAGGTGAGAACTGAGGTTCAGGGGTGCAGCTGGCTCAGCAACATTCCTTTGTCAGATAACACCAGTGGCAGAAAGTTACACCCCAGGGAGCTCCAGTCAGAAATTCTTGGACATGGTGTGGGGGGCAGGGGGGTTAGTGCATTTCCCATCTGGGACTCCAAGATATAAGAAGAGAACCAGCTAGCAGCTGTTTGGATGGCAGCTGGAAGCTTCCTGAGCCCCTTTGGGGCAGACTTTTCCATATCTCTGTGGAAGCAGAGAAGATGATGAGATATAAAGGACATCTGGATAACCCAAGTTTAGTTTCTATCCCTTCACTTCTCACTTCAGGTAGCATCAAATTTGGACTCCAGCAGTAACAAAGAATGCGCAAAGGCTGAAAGTACTGGATACAAACCCTGTCTGGCTTCACTCTTGAGTGGTAATGGAAGAGGGAACTCACTGGAAAGACTGATCAGGGTCTAAGAGCTGGATATCTTTTTTGCAGTTTCCCTCAGTCCTTGTGGGGAGGAAGGTAGATTGGTCGGCCAGGCTCTGTTGCTTTCAAAGTCAGCCTGGCTCTAGTATATTTCCGAGGTGGCATTTTACCCAAGTCCAGACAATTGCAGCATGGAAGGCCAGAAGGGGTAGTAGACTTTTGTGGTCTTGGCACTTTTGGTTCTGATAAGGAAACAGAGGCCCAGAGAGGACTTGGCTTACCCAAGGTTGCATAATCAGTTGGCGGGGTTGGGAGGTGGTACTTGTGATCAGAATTAGAATCTTGTGCTTCTTATTCTGTGTCCATAGCTGCTTATGCTAAGTAAAATTCTTCTGAAAGTTAATCTCAAACCATTAATGAAACATGGTTTTTTTTCCTTCACAAGAAAACTTCATGAGCAGTTCAAATTTCAGAGTAATGCTGTTAGGAGGTACATAGAATCTACCAGGAGATTCTAGAATCACATTTTCAGCTGTTTCTAAACGTGGTAAGGGAAAGTGAAATTTAAGGAATAAGGAGACTGGAAAGACTAATAGATAGGGTTTGGTTGTACTTCAGAGAATGTTCTGAGTTTGGTCTTCTGGCTCTGCTTGGCTCCAGCCGCTGAGGATGTTTGCCAGACCTTGTTTGGACTCAGTGAGTGAGAAAGACATGGTTTGGCTTGAAGTTAGAAGTGTTCAGCTAAGTTTCTTTGCTGTGCTCTCAGGAGTTGGAGAGATCAGAAGGAGTGCTAGATGGAGTGTGTTCCTCCACCTTGGGATCTTCTAGGTGCTTCATAGGGGCCAAATATCTTTTATGCTCACAAAAGCCATTGGTTTAAGCCCTGGGCATAGCTCATGCTCAGGCTGCCTGCCTAGCTGCATGTGTGCACACAATCCCCCACAGGATGATAATGGAGCAGCCTGCAAGCAGGTCTTCCTGAGAAGCCAGGGTCTTCCCTCCTGAGCTTTCACTCCAGCGAGGCTCTGTGCTCCCACCCCCAGCCCAGCCTCTCCCTGTGGGTCTCCTTTCCCAGCTTTAACACTATGCACTCTACTCCTAGTTCAAGGCAAACAAATCCTCCATGGCCCCAGCTCCCTGTGCTTTCCTATGTCCAGTAGCAGGGATGTCCTTCCTGATGTCCCTGCCTGTCATGGAAGAGGTCTTACTTTTATACCTCAGAATCTCAGGGCCCCGAGTAAACTCTGTACCCTCTTCACTTGCCCAGTCTTTTCCACACCATTAGTCTACCCATACCTAAAACAAGCTTTAATCCTTCAAGGCATATTTTAAAACTCAACAACAATTTGCTAGGCATCATTTTGTACCTGGTACTCTGCTAGGACTGAGGACATAAGAAAAACAAAAATGTCGTGGTTCCTGCCTCATGAAGTTTTTTGTCTAGTGGGAGAGATACACATTAAATAAGGACACACACATATACACACACATATATGCACACATGTGGTAAACATGGAAGTACATCCCTGTGATCCTAGGTACTTAAAAGACTGAGCCAGGAGAATGGCAAGTTAGGGCAACTTAGAACCTATTTCAATAAAATTTTTAAAAAGAGCTGGGGGTGGTAGAGAGGTTCAGTGATAGAGCATCCTTGGGTTCATGCCTCAGCACCACAAAACCAAACTAAAACAAAACAAAACAAAACAGCAGAGCACTGTGAGTGACAGTAACATGAGGAATTAATTTAGATGGGTTGGGGCTAAGTATTCTCTAAAGAGGTGACAATTATAATGGCGACCTGAAGAATAAGATGGAACCACACATGAAAAGAGAGTGAGATAGATCCTGTGGAGAGGCAGAATGCATGGAAACAGAATGGGAAAGTCTTCATAAGTCAGAACCTGGAAAAAGTCTGGGATATGGTAAAGAGGGTAGAAATAGAGAAGCTAGGAAGCAAGAGACGAGATTGGGAGGGAGGCTGGATGCAGGCCGTATCTTTTAAGAAAGAGTGAGGTGCTGGACTTTTCCTGTTAGTGAGGGGAAAGAGTGAGTTCTGACCACTTCCTTCCTTCCTATAAAGCGCCCTTCCCCTGCTCATCTCAAATGGTGAGTCTGGGCCTCTGATTCAGTCTGACTCTCCACTCTCAATCCAGCCATCCTCCTGAAGGGCTATAGAAATGGTCAACTCCAAAGTCTTCCCTCAAATTATCTGATCCTCTACTCCTAAGCTCAGACCTTGACTATCACCAGGAAAGCCCCCCCCGTGACATCACACCCGCACCCCTTCTTGGCCTCATCTTACTAGCCCATCACATCTGCCCTGCTTTCCTCGCCATTGTTATCTTCCTTGTGCCTGCCCTGAAAAATTCCAACCCTCCATGAATGTAGCCCTTTCCATCTTGTCTGGTACCTGGGTTGCTCAGGACAAATTGGCAGGCATATTTCTTTGTGATCTCACAATTTCTGATGCTGAATATACCTAAAATATGGCCTGTTTGGGGCTGCCCTTTCCACCTCGTTTTCTCTTGCTTGCTTATTCTTCCTTGTGATCATTTCAAAATTTTATAACTTTCTCCTCAACTTCCCTTCCTTGACCTCCCACCCAACTTTCATGAGATGACCTCATGTTCTAGTCTCCAGTGAAAATGAAGATCATTGGATAGAAGCTTTCTTGACAGTATGGCCCCAACCTGCAAATTTACCCATGTGGGGGCTCTTTTCCTCTTTTTTCTGTGCTGACCGGTGCTCTGAATCCTAACATCTTCTCCCTCTAAGAGGAGACTATTCCATAGATTATCCATTCACAAGAAAGTAGAGTCCACAAATCTTTGTTCTTTGCTTTGTCCCCAGTGTCTAAAACAGTACAGGCACATAAAAGGTGTTTGAGAAACATTTGTTGAATGATTTCTCTCTTCTCTACCTTCAACCTCTGCCTCTCTATTGATTCACTGCAATAGCCATTGAACTTGCTCAAGATTTTTCATCATTTAAAACAAAAACAAAACAAAACCACAACAGAAACCTTTTGACCTGGTGCACCTTCCCCCTGGCTATAGCTCTGTTCTTGTCTCTGTCTGCCAGCATGTACTAGGAGGACTTGCTGAGGCTCCATCACCACTGCATCCTGCCGCATTCACTCCTCCATTCCCTGTGACCC
The DNA here is from genome assembly GCF_000276665.1 of Chinchilla lanigera. Taxonomy (NCBI): domain Eukaryota; kingdom Metazoa; phylum Chordata; class Mammalia; order Rodentia; family Chinchillidae; genus Chinchilla; species Chinchilla lanigera. The sequence continues at coordinate 8,278,094 of NW_004955481.1, forward strand.
TTGCAAGGTAACTGGTCTACCTGAGGACCCCATTTTTGCTAAGCACAGCACATGTTGTGCATGCCTCCACAGAGCTGACCTCTTGGCAATTGTTGGCTCTGCCTGCCTCTCCTTTCTCTGGAAACGCTCTTCTGCCTTCCATGACCTCACAACCCCTCAACTTTCTGCTGCTTTGTTCCCCTCAACAAAGATCCCTCCTCCTAAGTACGCCACCCTCTAGCCACGAAGATCTCCCAGATGCAAACTGGATCCTGTCACTGTCCCTCCACCCTCTGTGGTGGCCTGACTGTCCTCTGGATGAGGTGGTTGAGATTCAGCCTGTTGGACCTGTCCACGAGGAGCTCTGAAGCCTCATCTTGGTCATTGTGTATTCCAATCTACTAGAGGATGTGACACATTCTCTCTCTCCTAGACCTTTGCCATGTTGTTCCCTCTGTTTCTCTGACCAACTACCATTTTGTTCCTAATACCTCACTTGGCTTCTGGACCACAACCCTAAGTTCAGTCCTAGGCTTGTCAGGTCTTCTGTTGTTTAGACCTAATCATATTATGCCTGGACTATATTTGGCACTTCTAATCCTCTGCCAACTCTTAATAATATCTCAGATTCTTGATAAGTATTTTATAGCATAAAAAGTGTATTCCCATTCATTTATTCATCTGATTTTTTCAGTGGTCCTCTGAGGCAGGAATATCCACTGTTAGTTCCATTTCACAGACAAAAAACCTGAGGCGTGGTGTTTCAATCACTTGTCTAAGGTCACACATTGGGTAAATAATGGCTTTAGGACTTGAATCCAGATCAGCTCCCTTGTAACCTTACTGAATCCTTGTTTACCATTCAGGGTCCACACTCCCTCTCCACTCTCAGTGCCAGCTTTATAGAGTGTCACCCATCTCCAACAGCTCAGCCTTGGTTAGTCTCCTGATCTGAGACCACAGTTTCTTGCCAGCCTACCCTCAAACACACCTGCTTAGAAATGCCTGTCGAGGATTGCCAGGGAACAGATGGCAGGAATACACCACAGGAAAGTCTCCTTGCTACTTAAGATGAAATATTTTCTTTTCCATGACTCTACTTCCACAGTGAATGGTGGCTCATCTATGGACATGACTCAAAATAAGTGAGTAGGCAAGACAGAGATGAATTAGGTGGGAGACTGTGGGAAACATGGCGAAGAGTTAGAAGTGGGCAGGGACCCTTTAGTCTGAAGGAAGACCTGTCAGAGAAGAAAAGCTATGCTGAGTGCACCTCCTGTGTCCCCACGCCACACATCCACACAGCTTCCCGCTGCCTCTGGTCCGAGTCACTCCCTCCTGTCCCTGATTAATAAAACCAGCGTCACTGTCCCTGGCATGTTGCAAACTTTGGTGCGAGTGCCATCAAGCTCACCATCTGCTGTTCATCAGCTTCCCACTACCCCTTTGATTGTAGCTTTGCCTGAGCCTGTCCTGATGGGTCCCCTGATGCAGCTCCACATCTGGGCTGCTTCCAAAGGAGCTGGAGAACATCACCCGAAGAGGGTCTATGAGAGTGGGCTCTGTCCTTGAACAAGGTAACTGAGTATTTTTGTGTTTGTAAAGAAGGGGAGGAGGCAGGACAGCAGGGCTCTGCACCAGCAAGTGGGAATGAGGTCTCTTTCCACTGTGGGTTCTTCTTTGCTGAGTGAGGTAATACAGCTATTAAACCTCTCTGAGCCTCTCTAGCCTCACCTGCACAAGGGTTGGGATTATAGGACTTTACTGTCCCAAAGTGAAGAGTTAGATAAAAATATTTATTCTTTTCCTTTTCCAGGACTATAACTTATGGTGCTAGTGTTTGGTGACTATTCATGTTTCATATTATGACCTTTAAATTTGAGGCTGGCATGAAATAGGTAGGTGTGGCAAGCAGAAAAATAAATCCCAAGATGTTCATATCCTAATCCCTGGAAGCTGTACATATTATTTTATATGACAGAAGGAGCCTTACAGATGTGACTAAGGATTTTAAGATTGAGAAAAGAGCCTGGATTATCTAGGTGGGACCAAGGATTCTTTTAAGAGAGAGATCAGAGAGAAGATGTGATGACCAAAGCAGAGTTAGAGACCAGAGTCATTTGAGGCAATGATCTGGAATACAAGTAGCCAGTAGAAACTTGGAAATATAGAAATCAGATTTCCCTAGAATTCCTGAATGAGCCATCCTTGACAATAGTCCAGTGAATCTGACATTATACTTTTGATCATCAGCACTGTGAGAGAGTAGATTTGTTTTAAGTCATTAAGGTGGTGGTAATTCTTCATAGCACTAATGGAAACTAATATAGCAGAATTAATTTTTTCCATAAGCAAAAAGAATAATTCAAGACACATAGCAAGGCCACCCTGTTCAAAACCCTACTCTGGGGGGACCTCCTGATTAGAGACATTCTTCTGGGCCAGGCTGGGGACATCCCCACTGAAATGCACTCACCTCCAAGCAGTCCTGACTGTTATGGTTGATACATTGTGTCAACTTGGGGAGTCTAGAGGTTTGGCTAAGTGACTCAGCAGGAAGCCAGGGTGCTTACTTTGTATACATCCTGAGCCTGTGGAAGGGGAGGGCATGGAGATTATATGAGAGCTACACGCCTCTTAGGTGGGGGTAGCCTGTTTACAAAGTAAGGCAGGGAAAGAAGCTGCTTGCCGCCATTCGCCATTCCTCCGGTTTGCTCTGGCTGTTTGCTGTTCGGCTGCCTTTCCCCCCTTTGCTCTTGTTGCTTTGCTGTCTTCTGCCTCAGAGCCAGCCAAGTATGGACTGAAACCTCCACAAACTGTAAGCTAAATAAACCTTTCCTTCCTTCATTTTGGGTGTTGGGTATTTTGTCTCAGCAATGAGAGAAAAGTAACCAAGACACTGACCAATAGAAATATGACAATACTTAGGTCATAAAATATTACAAAGAAAATTTTAAAATTTCTAATAGATACACTAAAAAGACTGAACATAGGCAAAATCAATTTTAACAAAATATTTTATTTAATTCAATATATGCAAAGTGTTAGCACTTGAACTAATTACCAATATAAAAAATTTACAAAGGTACTTACATTCTTTTTTTTTTTTTTTTTGGTACTGGGAATCATAACTCAGGACCTCATGCTTGCCAGGCAGGCACTGAACCATTGAGCTAAATCCCCTCCTCCTTGGATTGTCTTTGTAATCAAATGTATTTTACATTTATAGCACATCTCACCTTAGATCAGTCACAAGAGGCTACGATTTGATCTTAGGCCCAATCAGCACAGTTCTTAAAGATTAAGGCTGTCAACTTCTAAGAGGCAGTTCATCAGACTTTTCTTCACTGACCTTGAGTGGACAAAGGGCCTTGGGAAAGAAATGCTGTGGAAAGTCTGTAAAGTACACAGGAGACTGTCTTATAAACGGTCACTCCTGGTCAAGGCAATGGCTAGTGAGGAGTAGGGCTAAATTCAGTGGTGTTGCCTCCCCTGCCCAGCACAATAACAGGACAGTGAGGCTGAGCACAATGATTAAACTCCACTGGACACTCTGTTCTCTAACTTGTTTTTCATCCTCTTGGCAATGTACCTAATTAGTATGCTCCAAATTCTTTAGTATTCTTCAAGTACCTAAACTTAAGTGACAGCAAGGCAATAAAACATGAGATGTGCACACATGCTTTTCTTTAGGTCATTACATCCTTTATTCTTAATTTTAAAGAGAAAAAATGATAAAGAATGAAACCGAGTTTCGAAGCAGGTTAGTAGGGCAGTTACCATAGTTGATATATTGCTTATTGTTGTCTTCATAGTAGTTACTAGAAGTACATGATATCTTGCCTAGGTCATTATGTCTTTGATTTGGCACACTCTGTGAGCTTCCTGCCTGCTCCGAGAGCTCACTGAGGGGGCTCCACCCCCCCCCCCCGTGATATGTTCTTTGCTGCTTCTCAGGGTCCTCGTCATTCCAAGGACTTTGCTTCTGATACCTTCTGGGAGACATACTAGGAACCACAGAATTCAAAAGCATGGGAGATGTTTTGGAGTTCAGCTGGAAATGCCTGACCCAGAGCAGGGCAGATAGACAGTGCCTGATCCTGAGCTAATGTATCAGCTCATGGCCCATAATAAATGACTGAGGTGACTTCGCTCCAGCCTTCCAAGGTCAAACTCCCGAGCTGGCCCTGCTCTATCCAGTTCACTGTGTCCACTGCTTAGTTTGGTCCTCCTCTTGCTTCTTATTGCTGTCACCAGGCCCTTGGTTCACGGCTTTGCAGATGGCTCGCTGCCTCACCTGCCAGACCACAGCTGTCTCTTCTGTCCCTTCCTGTTTTACCATAGCTTCCACTGCTGCAGACTGATGCCTGTCCATTGTCCCCTACAATATCTCTTATTGTTTCTGCCCCTCATCCTGATCCAAGAAGCCTCCAATGTCATGAAGACAATAGTTGACACCTGACTAGTTTTCACACCTGCCAGGCAATATTTTAATGACTTTTCCCATAATAATTCCAGATATGGTAATTCTATGATCTCTGTTCTATCATAGATAACACTGAAGTACAGAGAAGTTAAGGTTTCACAGCCATTGTGGGAGTCAGCTTTGAACCCAGGTAGTCAGACTTTAGAGCTCACAAAATGTGACACCAAACTGCTCTCCTCGGGGCTGGGGATTAACTCAGTGGCAAAAGCGCCTGCCTGGCAAGCGCAAGGTCGTGAGTTCGGTTCCTGGTACCGGAGAAAAACCAACACAAACAAACAAACAAACAAACAAACAAACTGCTCTCCTCCTACTGTTTCATGGAGCCTGATCCAACCCTAGTGCATGGTTTGAGCTCCATTGGAGCTGGTTGAAGGAAGGCAAAGAGGAATCTCTTTTACAGTTCTGATTCCAAGTGTCAATATTCTTCAACATCCTGACAAAGTGGCCTCATCAGTCTCTGCTGGGAATTCATGAGGGGACAGGAGTGGGGGGAATATACCTGTTTCCATCCTCCTGTGTGATAGCTCACCTCTCACAAGAGCCTTGCCTTGGTGAAGACACAGGCAGTGTGAAGCGCTCCCCACCTGACCTGTGGGCCCTGGACACTGACTTCTCAGCATTCTGAGCACTGGTCCAGGACTCTCGAGGGGATTGCTGCTGTCCTCTCCACTCCTCACTGCCAGGGCCAGCTCTCCCCACAGTCAGGCTTTGCCACCTTGCTCTGCAGTCAGGAGGAGCCCGCAGAAGGGCAAGGGCTGGGCTGCACTGCGCTCTATTTCCTAGGGCGGGTGTCAGGGAGTAGGACTGTGGCACCAGTCCCCAACTCATTCAAGGCGAAGGTGTATAGGATGGACCCACAACCCCATCCTAGAGGGGTTCTTTGTTCTTACTTCCTAGGAGACTCTTAGGAAAACCATTCAATATTATATTGTGAGGCTTCCTTTGACAGCCACTTTCTGACTGGTATTTCAGGCAAAGCAGAATTCATTTTTACCTGGGGCTAAGGAAGAAGAGAGTTTTAAAAACCAAGCACCAGGTCCTGTTGTCTTTTTCTTGTGCTGATTGGTTAAGTTCAGGGCCTTCCGCTGAGCATTTTAAGTCCTTCAGGAGTCACCTCTCCATTGTCACCTCCTACTATGCCTCAGCAAGGTGACTAGGAAAGCTGGAGTCAGAGGGAACCCGCAATTAACACTGATTAAACCAGGGCTCAGAGAGGTTAAGAAATCTGTCTAAGGTCATACTGGCTTTGGAGTCAGAGGGTCTGATTCCAGTCTTGGCCCTTTCACTTAGGAGCCATGTGACTTAGTACCATGACAATTTCTCTAAGCTTTGGCCTCTTCATTTGTAAAATAAGGGCAATAATAGTAGCTCCCACAGGACTGAGAACAATAAATGAGAAAATGCATCTATTTCTCTGCGGAGCTAAGCTATGAGTTAGAACGTTATGTATTGATTTATAAAGTGAGAACAGTGTTGGAAGCTTGGTCACTGACAGTTCTCTCTCTGCAGTCTTGCCTCTCTGCTGTGCCTCCAATAAAGAGAGACTGGTCCCCTAATTACGGATTTTCTTGCCGCTACACTTTTCCATATACCATCTACTCACCTTGGGAAATGAATTTCTTCCTTGCCAGTTGACTGATGCTGTAAAAATATGCTATAAAGCACAATGTGCATATCTTTTGTTGTTAGCCTTCACATCAGGGCCAACTTTTATCAAATTCAGGAAAAGATTCTTCTCTTCTTTTAAAGTCCAGGGATGTATTTATTTTAATGCATTTTATTTGCAGGGCATAAAAGTGTGTTTATTTTGGTACTTGTGCTCTTTAACGCTACCTTGGGTGAATATATAGTTGGATTTTATTTTAATTTCTCATTGTAGGTAAAAGTACACACCACAGAACTTTCCATGTTAACCATTTTAAGGAGTATGCTAAAGGATTCTTCCATAAAGAATCCTCGCATAACCCCTTCACATCCCTAAATCTTGTTCCCCATCTCACTCCAAGCCTTTAGCTCAGGCCAGCTCCTCCTGCCTACAGTAAGAAGGAGTTCTGGACACCCAGATCTCCTCAAAGTGTGTGTCCCAGATCTTCCAGCTTGGCTCTTAGTCCTGGAGATGTGCTCTGTCTCCATGGCAATGTGACCTTGACTCACAGCTGGCCTTTCTGATGGGGGGTTTTCTTGGATCTGATGCTACATTTCTTAAGGCTTTTTCATTGGATTTGTCTGGGAGAGGCTTCCATCTGGTCTGACCTGGACACCAGCATAGCCCCAGCCCTTGCCTGTGTAACAATCCCTTTGGCCATTGTGCTCCCATCCTTCTGCTTACAAAGCCTCTGTCCTTCCAGCCTCAGAGAAGAAAGCACACACCACTCTTGGTGGTCCAGTGTCCAGAGAGAATGCCACAAAGAAGCTGTCATGGCTGACCTTAGCTGACCCTTGGGGATGGACATCTTTGTTTGGTGTGGCTTATTTTATCAGTCTGACCTCTGCCCTGCCCCTGTCTAACTGAGAGCCACCATAACTGTGGTCTTCCTCTGAGCCACACTGTGCTGAGAGCTCTACTTACACATTTTCATTCAATCCACACAACAAACCTACGGGGCGGGTATTATTGTCTCCATTATATACACAGTGCAACTGAGGATCAAAGAAGTGAAAAGATCCAGCCAAAGACAGGTCTGTCTAACCCCAAAACCAATGTCCCAAAGCAGAAGAGAAGTGCCTGTGGTCTCTTCCATTCCTTCTCATACTATCACCTCTTTGGACATCTCTATTGAAACCCATGGCCCCCAGCCTCCATCCAAGTCAGCTCATTGCCCCTAGAGGGGCAATGTACTAGAGGAGCCTGGTTTCCCACCACGCAGCCTCCAGGATATCAGATCCAAGTGCAGGGCAATCTCTTCAGCTAAAAGCAATGAAGCCTTAAACTTGGTCCTCAGCTAAAACTAGATTTGCTCCACATGCAGACAAACATGGCCCTTATTCTTGACTAAGGATTACAAAGCCCTGTGAAGGACAGCCATGCTAGTGTGCATTTTCTCGCCAAATCATTCATTGAAAATGCCCCCAGACTATACCACCTTTGGGACATGGGAGTTTAGACCCATCCATGTTCAGTTCTTTGGGTGCCTGTGTTAGTTATGTTAGTCCTGAATACCTGAGTAACCACAGAGTCTTGACTTTCCCTTGAAATGAGAAGTGAGCCCATCCTAACTCCACTCTCCTACCTCAGCTACCCATTCTTTGTTTCAACCAGATGCTTTCATATTTTGAATAGTTGCAATCACAATGAACTCGCACTTTTGTATTTTGCTTTCGTCATTTATACCAACCAAATCTGGCCTACTGTCTGTTTCTATGAATAAAGTTTTATTAGAACACAGTCATACCTGTTCATTTACATGTCATTTATGGCTACTTTTAAGCATTGTTGTAGAGATGGGTAACAAAAATAGAGATTTATGGTCTGCAGAGCCCTAACTATTTACTCTCTGGTCCTTTGCAGAAATAGTTTGCCAACTTCTGATGTAAAAATGCTTTCACATTGTTAGATAGTATTGCTGGTTATAATAATTAATGGCTACACAATATAGTGCTTCATTAAGTGGCCTGTGATATTTTTAACTCCACACTCCCTTGTGGTCAGATACATTTATTGGTCTTGATAATGTGTAAAGAGACACTTTGTGTTTCTGTTGAATTATTTCCTTATGAAAATTTCCCACTGGAGTCATAAATCACATCTTTTGGCCTAAGCACCAGGAAGGGCTAAAATTCCATCCATGTTGTGTGTGTTTGCCTTGGTTCTGTTTTAAAAATTGGCTTTCCACCTGGATCCAGGAACTCTTTGAAATTCTGTTCTAGGGAAGCTTTCTGCTTACTACACAGGGGGTTGTTCTTTACCATTGGTCTTGGCCATTCTAGCATTTTCTTCATCCCTCCTCCTCCAAGCTTTGATCCAAATTCCATTTCTCTTCCTCTGGTCCTCTTCTGCCAACCCCACTCTCTGGAGTTGTTCTTGTTTCTCTGCTTACCTCTCATTTGCAATTCCCTGCCCTCAAAGGCATCAAGCATCCAGAATAGATCTCTTAGGGAACAACAAAGAAGGGTTCACATCAGTTCGTGCATGCAGATAATGGGGGAGGGACCTGCCCATCTTAGCTTTCTTCCCTACCCTGTGGGGTTTAACACAGATTTGGGCTCCCAAATCCAAGGGCTGCTTGTCAAGAGGATTTATGAATTTCTGCTTTTGGCCCTGCCTGAAATGCATTTCTGTTTTCTCCATCCTCTGGCTCTTCAGAAACTTTCCACATATTGGCTTCTGATTTACTGCATGCATAGACTATTTCTATGGGAGAGCAGCTAATAAAAAAGGAAAAACTCTAAAAATGGATTTTTGCTGAACACTGCTTGCCAGTGAGTTTCTTTAATTGTGGCATTAGGAACATAGGCAATTACTATCATCGACAGAGTAATTTGGACCTTTGGAGAAGCTTTTTTATTCTGGAAGGCCAAGCCCCAGTGGCTTAGTGCTGTTGGCCAGAAGAGTTCATCCTTTCTAGTTACTGATGGACAGTCTCTCTCTGGGAAGCCTGGCAGGAAACTGGAGGCTGGAGGATCCCCATCAGATACCTTGCAGGGATCTCCACCATCACCACCTTGGTCTACTACAAGAGGAAGTGCAAGTGAGACTACAAATGCACTTACTGCATTTGTCCATTAGAAATGTTTCCCTTAGGACAGGATGAATTTATACTTTCTCCTACTGCCCTAATTTTGTCTTCTAGGAAAAGGCTCAGTAAGTCTGATCTGTATTTTTAGAGGAGCTTTCCAGATACTAAAGGATTAAGATCTTATAAGTTTTCCTTGCAGCCTAAGTAGTTACAATTCCTTTAACCACTTTGCTTTTGCCATTAGCTCTTGGGCTTTTGTCTGTGGGCATTGTATCTGGCTAGAACGTGCAATACTGATGATATAACAATCAGATGTATGAGGTGTACCTCACCCAGCAGGGGCTAAGTGCTGTGAATCCTGGAGCTCCTCATTTTCACAGCCATTCAGGGGGGATGGCAGCTATTGCTGCCATTTTTTGAATGGAAAAGAAGCATAGAACATGATATTTAGACTGAAGTTGAGTCCCAGCACAGCTATGAACTAGTTGCAGAGCCTTAATCAAGGCATTTAGCTTCACTTTCTTCATCTATAAAGTGGGAGCAATTAGCCCCATATCACGGAGATGTGACAATGCTAAGAGAAAGAAGATAAACAACCAGCATGAGGCTTTCATCACGCCTTTCTCAGGAAGGATTCTAGGGGCTGTGGTGTAGGACTTGGCTTGCACCTAACAGTGCTGGTAAGGTGGGTATTGAAATCATGGCCAGTCAGTGTGTGTCTTTGGCCCCTGCGCCCACCTTACCAGCCATAGATACACACTGCACTGTTTGTGACCCACCCACAGGTGTGGCGATGAACTAGCCTCAGCCCCATTTGCCACAGTTGTGAGCTCTAGCAAGAGAAAGTGTTGGTTTGTGGAGTGGGGCAGAGCTGCCCAGGTAACTGCTAGATTCCCTTCTCTCCTAACATGTGGCCCCTGTGGATGTGGGTCAAGGGTGCCCCTGAAGCCCTGCCCATGGAGTGACAGAAGTTTCTAGCCACAGGCAGCTGAAATCTCACTAGAATTTTAGGCTGTTTTTATGTCTACACTATCATTGACCCAGTTTTCCAAATGAGCAGTTACAGAAAACAAGCTGCTAATTTAGCAGCTACTGCCTTCTCTAAACAAACACTTCAGAGGCATTAGGTACATAGTGGAGCACTGGAGGAGACATATGTAGTCATTGGACACAGCAAATAAAGAGGTTCTGGTCTCTCTGGCTTCTTTCCTTCCTTGTGAGCTCACCTAGGCCTGTAGGTTAGATATAGGGATGAAACAAGTTTGTAGGGTATTACCTGATTGTTCTCAGGAAATCTCCCTGCTGGGTCCACGGACCCAGCAGAATTTAGCACTAGCAAGTGCTATTGCTATATTTAGAAGGGATAGAAGAGGAATAGGGTTCTGCTGACCCCCACCTGGGTCCAGGGATCTTAACCTATAGTTCCGGAGTCTCTCTCTCTCTCTCTCTCGCTCACTCGCTCTCACTCTCGCTCTCTCTCTCTTCCTTGTCTCAAATTTTCTAGCTAAGTAGCTCTTAAGCCTGACTTGAGCACCAGACTTATCTGGAATGAAGGATGGAGTTAAAGGCTTCTGGAGTGGGGTTGTGATCTCTCAACATACTGGTGAGGCAAGTGAGGTGTCCAGGCTCCAACATTTAAGGAGGCTCCAGGTCTCCTGGTTGTCCAAGGGCAAGGTCTACAGCTGAGATTGTGTCTTTCTGTGTACTGGTTGCCTGAGTTGCTTCCTTGTTATGGTTTATGTCTGCATGTTCCCCGCAAAGCCTTATGCAGTCATAGGGCAGGCTTCTAGAGTTTTGATTGGTCCATAGTCCAGTGCTGGAATTATGGATGTGAGTGCTACACATGCCCTGAGCTGGATAGTTTGCATAAAACATGAAGGAGCGAAAGAGGCTTGTTCTTCCCACTGTTGCTTCTGCCTTGTGCTCTTGTTGTTTTGCTGTTTCCTGCCTCCATGAACTGTTGCCTTCTGCCATGTGCCACTCTACTTTGGAGCCAACCGAGTATGGACTGAAATCTCCACAAACCGTGAGCTAAATAAACCTTTCCTTCCTTAATTTTGGGCATCAGGTATTTTGTAACAGCAGCAAGAGAAAAATAACTCAGACACTCCTCCTACGTCTGGTTCTGTCTCTAGATCCCTTGCCAAGGGCAGGTAAACTCCAGCCTGTTGCCTCACATGGACCCCTGATTTGCACAATGCTGACCACATGCATCTTTTGTCCTAATTCTGGACAGAGAAGCCATGTCCAATTGCCATGGCCAATTTCCATTATTATTCTCATTTTCTAGGAGCACAAGAAGGAAAAATTACCCAAATTTAAATCTTTTCATCTTTGACTTTATTTTTCTTAGTCACTTAATCAAACCAACCCTCCTCGCTCCAGGTAGAATTATAGCTCTCTGGGAATTTGCATTGACCTTGTGTTCCTACATCCTATTATCTTTAGAAAACCCCCAGTTGGGGGTCAGCAGAGCCCTATTCCTCTTCTATCCCTTCTAAATATAACAATAGCACTTGCTAGTGCTAAATTCTGCTGGGTCCCTGGACCAGTGATAGCACATCTGGTCTCTGCCTTCATGAAACCAATAGTGTTACGGAGAAGCCAGCACAGAGCCTACGAAAGTATTCTGTAAGCTGCAGTGAGCACTATGATGGAGATGCCTAGGAAGCCAAGTGAAGGTAGAGCATAGCATCACTGACCAGACTTGGGGGGACCAGATAGCAGCAGCATCCTAAGAAAATGATGCTAAGCAAAATCCTCAGGATGGATTAAGTGGAATAGGAGGATGCAGGAAGGAGCATTCCAGGTACCAAAACAGTATGTATAAAGGTTCTCAACAGGAAGGGACTATGTAAGGAGCCAAAAGTCAGTGGCAGAAGGCAGAGAATGGAGAAGAGGGAGACCGAGAGTGGAACCACAGAGGGGGATAGAGCACAGATCATATGGACATCCTGGTTTCTTCCTACAACCATTTGTCGCATTTCATACAATGTGGGCTGGTGAGTGGCTCCAGTTGATTGGCTTTGCAAGCACATTGCTGGCAGGACAGTGGAGATTTAGTCAAAAGGTGAGAAAAGCTGAAGTATAGAAAGTGGTGGACGTGGTCTAAGAAAGAAAGGTTGACAACTTGCACAGGGCTGCTGGAAGAAGATGTAAAGAGTAGAGGCTGGCAAATGTCTGCTCAGAATCAATTTCTGCCCATTTCCTTCCCACCTTGAGGCTGAGACAGTGGCCCCACCTCTATAATACCGCGGTCCCTGCGGTTAACATACTCAGGCTGCAGTCTGTTTCCCTCTGAAAGCTGGGCCATCGTAGGGATAGGAACCATGTCTTATTTTTAATTTTCACCCTGGTGCATAGCTATGCCCAGTCCACAGCTAATGCTACAGCTCAGCCTTGACAACTAGCAAATCGCAAGTACCATCTGAAAATTCAAATGTCCTTACCTTCTAAAAGGCTTCGGCATGTGGGCATGGGGTGGGGAGCAGTTGTAGAGAGGTATACTAACTATGGGTTTTTAAAATACCGCATCTGGTGGGGGTCTGAGAGTTTCCTGGGAGTGGGAGCTGGTCTACCTGTATGTACATCATGCATTGCCAGGGCTCAGCACGCTGCCTGGCTCACATGGGCACTCGGTAAATGCATATTGAATGAATGAGTGAATGAATGAATGAACGAACAAGCTGCTTCTCCAGAATTCCCTAAAACGCTTCTTGCTCTGGTTCTTGGTCAGGAATCCAAAAACGTCCTCACCCCTGTGGACCCCAGATGGGCACTTGGAGGAAAAGCCTAGAGGGCTGTTTCCAACCAGCTGCCCCTTTATCTTATTCTATCCAGGAGGTCACCTTGGGATGTATAAATAGCAGGCAATTTTCTTGATGGAACTTATTTTTCTCATTTCTACAAGAATAGGAGGTCAGAGGAAGGGCCCCGAGGGGGAGTTTGAAGGACCTCTAAGGACAGGCCCAGTAAACAATCAGTGAAAACAGACTTCCCTTGGATTTATTTGTTCCCCAAAGTAGCAAAAGCTCACGGAGAAGTCTGCTTCTTATCTAAAATTTTCTGCTTCCCTTCTGAGCAGTCTGCCTGGCCTCGGGAGTGGAGGGAGAAGGAGAGGAGGCAGGAAAGGGCCATCCAGCAGGGTGCATAACTCGCTTCTCAAACCTCGCTCTGCACAGCCACACAGCAGCCCCGAGTGAAGGGGCTTCAGTGCCATTTTTCCAACAAGGAAAGGAGGCTCGGAGAGGTTAGGTCTCTTGCACAAGGCCACATGGCTAGTTAGAGAAAACTAGGTCAGGTATAAGTACTCCTGTTCTCTGCGTGAGACCCCCAAACTCCCTGAATGAAAGGAATGTCCTGCAGAAGTGCGGGGATGACACAGGTTCAATAAGCAGTTCTCATAGAACAGGGAGCACAATGGGTCAGGGTCAGGGTCAGGGTCAGGGTCAGGGTCAGGATTAGATCAAGAATCATGTGTTCCTAGTGCTTTTGCTCCATAAAACAGTTCTGGAGCTTTAACGGAGTGGGAATCTCAGCCCACTTCCCAGACGAAGAAACTGAAACCTAGAGATGTAAGTAATGCACTCACAGTCTCCCTTAAAACACATGTGTGCTCCTGTCCATAGACCTCATTGGCTGGGTCTCATCTTCTGGCCTAGGGTTACCTCTTAGGAAACTACAGCTCTACCTTTGCTGATTTAAGTCTAAGACCATTCAAGCAGAATGTAGTGATGTCCCCAAAGAGCTACTCATGGAAATAGCTGAGAATGGGTTGGGGAGAAAGCCCATGGGTAGCCTGGCTGCAGTGGGTGGGGCATCAAAGAACAAAAGAGTTTGGGTCAGAGGTGCTGGAAGAGGGAATGCAATATCTGTAGAGACCCTGGACTACTTCAGGGCCAGGGCGATCAGCTTAGATGACCTGCTCTGGTGTGTAGACAGCAGGGACAGTGGGACTGGACAAGTATCTGTGCAGAAAGAAGCCAGCCTGGGAAGAAAGGTCAGGAGGCCTGGCTTGTCTATACCAGGTAAAGATTCACAGGACTGCTGCTCTTCCAGGTACTGGGCTGGGGTCTGGGTGGGAGGTTGTAGGAGGCTTAGAGCCTTCCCTGAGGGGGCTCATAGTCTATGGAGATGAAGAATGATGCAGTGTGTGGGTGCTGTGATGGAGACTCCACTGCCCTGGCATCAAGGAAAAGAGAAAAAGTTGTGTGTGTGCCACAGGGCTTGGGAAGAGGCTCTTTGGGAAGCAGTGTTGGGCACAATATGTACAAGATGGGAAACACTGAATAGAAGGCACAGGTGGGGTGATCCGTCAACATTCCAAAGGCAGTGGTGTGAGGAGGTTCTTTCTCACAGCCCCCAGAAGAAACTACCAGCACCTTGATCTTGGATTTCCAAGCTCTGGAATGGAGAGACAATACATTTTAAGCACCCAGTCTGTAGCGCATTGTTCCAGCAACCTTAGGAAATGGATACACCTGAGGATGTTGATTGGTTCTTGGGTGGGTGGGCGATCTAAGCGGGTTCAGCCAGAGCAACACTGAACAACTTCCACCAAGGCCCCCATACATGTGCCCATTTCCTGTCGGTTTGCACCTGAAATTAGAGCCACTTCTGCCATTTTTGTCACCATGGAGAAGAACCTTTCTGAGAATGAAGGCCATAGAGAGGAAGCGCTTTTCAGAGATGGGAAGGAAGACTGGGACACTGACCCTGGTGGTAGCATAACTGTGGTGAACCATGCCCAGAGCCATCTTTTTCTCTAGAATATTAAGTTGCAGGAACCAATAAATCTACTTTGAGCTGAAGCCAGTGTAAATTTTCTTTAACTTGTGACAGAAAGAATTTTACTGATATAGTTTAATCTTAAAAAAATAAAGAAAAGTAATCAGATGTCTCTGCAGGAAAGAATTTGAGAATGATGAGAAAAAGGAAGAAAGAACAAGTATCCTAGTAGCTTTGGAAATCTTGGGAGCTGTAAGTAAGAATATACCCTGCTGTGCATTCTCTTTTCCTTGTCTTTTTAAAATTTTGCTTTGTTTTGTTTTTTGCAGGGAGGAGAGTTTGTTCACATGACAGCACCATCACAGCACGGTGATGTCATGTCAACATGACATGACTGGCCAACATGACAACTATTCACTCTAAAATCACACACACAGATTCTGAATCAAGACTCAAGAGTTCAAAAATCCCAGGGAAAGGTTTTGATTGGCCCACTCTAGAGTATCCTGGTGTCCCACAGGATGGCTCTGACTTACCTATGAGACATGAGGGCTAGTTTAAAGGTTCCCTAAGTGTCCATTCTGGTCTGATATGTTGTAATGTGCATGGAAGACAGAATAATTCTATGGTCTGCTGGACAGTGTTTAGAAAATAAAAGTTCTGTGATCAAATAAACATGCCTAACCTTGGATTAACCAGGTAGTTGGATTTGCCACAGGACTTTTGAGAACCTCTAGTATGCTGGTGCAGGTGGAGATTTCCAGGAGGATAGGAGACATGTGAGCAACATTTATGAACCTTATCTGATGATAAAATCTCTATCCTGGTGTACCTAAAGGGCGGCATTCCTCAGAACATAATAGGAGCCAGAGTTGAATTTCCTGAGTCTATGAAAGCGTGCTGTGCACAGGCAATGCTGGCAGGAACCCGGGGACTCGGCATGGAGGAAGGTCTCAGAATCCAGTTGCCCATTGGTCTGTGTGGTGCATGAATGTGCTTCTAGCCCTCCCACTTGGTTCCCTCAGATGGTCCCACATTTGCCTAATTTAGTTGTCTCTCTGTCTTAGTCCTTGCCATGGTCTCTGGTAAGAACCCAGATTCAAGTTCTAATCTCAGCCTTGCCCCTTCCACAACTCCATGGTCCTTCAATACCAGCTCCCAGATGGGAACTGGAATGTAGATGCCTCCATGTTCCCACACAACTGCTTCATCTGCATGGCCTGCTGGTTCCCCAGTGGAAATCCTTGGGCTTTAAGGTCCCTGTAGGGCCTTAGGGCCACTGGGCTATAAGCCCCTCTCCATCCCTGGGCACTCAGAGTGCTCTGCATGGCTGGCTAGATAAAAATTTCCAACACCTAGAAAGCATCTTAGCTGCTCACAAAGTCATCCACTGTCTCCTTGTATTCCAGCCTTGTTAGCTCCATGCTCTTCATGATCTATAGCACTGCTGTTGCCCAGGCACTGGGATGCAGACATGTCAAAAGACACAGAAGAGAGAACTAGAAAATTCAAATGCTCAGAGGGGGCTTCAGGGACCATCTTGCTCAGCCCCTATCTTGCTTTTATTTATTTTACATATAAAGTAACCAAGGTACAGATAGGAAAGTGATTTCCTGAAGCCACACAGCAAATAAGTGGAAATGTCAAAACTTGTCAGTGTTAGTATTCAGGGATGAGCAAAATAAGTGTTCCCTAAAATGTTTCTAGTATGCATTGGTCTTTCAGGATGGTCAAATTTGCATTGGAAACACTGTGTTTAATATTTCTTGCTTAGAGAACACATTGTGCATGAACAAAGAGAGGTTCTGAAAAGTCCCATTAATCTTGCTTTAACCCAGTGTTCCCTGAGTTTATTTGACCAGGAAACTAGGCTTCTCTTTTTGCAAAAGACCATTTTGTAAGAAATAGCTCCTTAGGTTTTGGGTTCATTTACATAGTTGTGACTGTGGAGAGGAATAGTGGGACCAGCAAGGCGAGAGGGAGGCTTGAGGGTCAATGGCAGGAAAATCAGCACCAGGGAAGGTTGGGCCTTGATGGTCCCTTGACCAATGGCTCTTTCTGCAGGAGGGTGAGTGATGGGCACAAGCCTAGAGGATGTGTCTTCTGGCCAGAGGCTGACACCATGCAATGCATGGGTAGGGGTATCCACAGAGACCGGCAAGATAGGACTATATGATTCTGACTTCCAGGTGGGAGGACACAGAAACCAGACCTGACTCCTGAGCAATGGAGTGGTGGCAAGGACCAGTCAGACGTCATTCCAGAGGGGCACTGGAATCATTAGGTGGGTGTTCTTTCTTTGCCTGAATATCAGAGGGGCAGACGAGAGCCCTCTAAATGGGGTGGTGAATGGAGTCCAAGTGTGCAAATCTTTACAAAGGCTTGACCTTAATTACTTCCATTTCCTTCTGTGACTTTTCAGTTTTCTGGCTATACAAATGGACTAACCCAATCGACTTTCTGTTTGTGGGTTCTACGCATTCCTTTTCCTTGTTGTTTTGTAGACCTAAAGTGAGTCTCTCAGCCTGGAATTGTAAAAGTGGGAAATTACAGTGCTGTTATGTACTCACTTTATAACCCAAGGAAGGCACATTTAAGAAATACAGCTTTCCTGAGGAAGCCAAACCAATAAAGCCTTGTGAGTCAGCTGGCTCTGATCTGAGCTCAGCAAGTCATGATCCCACCTGCCCTTACATTGGTTTCCTGTAAGCAACCTCATAAGGCAATTGGAAGGGGCAAGAAGGATGATGGAAATAAAAGTAGTAATAAAGTGTGGACCACACAGTGTGCCTTGTGCTTGGGATGGGGTTCGAGTTGAGAAAACGGTGATGCTATGATGATGTTATAATTGCTAGGTTTTTTAAATTAATGAAATTGCTATGAGCAAACAAGGGTGGTTATTCAAGGCAAAACTTTACTTCCGTTATTTAATATCTGGCCGGTGGCATCTGCTGCTGAGAATTTAAGCAATGAAGCCCACCTCCCTCATCGACAGGCCAGCTTCTCCTGAGCCCAGAACCAGAGCTACCTTGTTCTAAGGGCAGCAGTGAGTGGATACATCAAGGTTTCTCCTGGGAGCCAGGGATCCCCAGGAACATTACCCAAGATGTTGGCTCATTTTGCTGAAGCAAAACAGTCAAACCTGTTGATAGGAGACAGAGTCCTAGGGGCCGGTTTTCTCTAGATCCTAAGTGTTGTGTTGCCTGCCTGCAAAGCCTGTATATCCTGCCACTGCTGCCTTCTTCCCTCCCTTCTTCACCAAAACCTGAGAGGTCAGTGAGTGGCTAGATTAGGAGAGAGAGACCAGAAGACCTTTCAGAAAGGGCACTGAGGCTAACGGGGCTCTCATCCCAGCTCTGCAGTCAAACACCTCTATGTAAGACCTTGAAACAGTCCTTTTCTGAGCTACAGTTTCTTCAGCTGTAAAATGCAGTGTTCATCCCTAAAGACACTACCAACTCCACCTTCCAAGATAAGGATAAGGGATGAGCAGAGAAATCACACTGGACTTACTACACTGAACTCCATGCTCAGAGCTTGAGATAAGAGGATTACATTTTCAGATAGGCTGGCAACACTCCCCATAGCCCTCCCCAGAACCCCATCGGAAGAAATGGGATAGGGGAGTTAAGGAAATGCCCTGGAGCTAGAGAGGAGATATTTGAGTTTTCCAGGTGGCACATCTGAAGATCTGTTTCAGGATAATCCCTTAGGGGCTGGACAACCAGGGAAAATAATAGTGTCAGGAGCTTAGATGAACTGAGTGTCAGGCTCTGCAACCCTCTCTGCACCCTTGCTCCCTACGATGCTCACAAGTGCTTCTTCCTGTTCTCCTGGGCTCACTTGTCTGCATTTTAGCTGGGTCTAAATAGTCTCAACTACCTGTCAGGTGGCCACCCGTCTTTACTCAGATACTCTATTGTCGATTTCTTGAATGGCATTGGTACTTTTTTCTTCTCATCTAGCAGCTGCTTCACACTTTTAGTGATGCTCCTTTTGGCCAGCTGCTGAGCCACTCCCCCTGGATGTTCCCTTATCATTACTGCAAATCAGCTTTCCCTACCCTGTCCCTGTGATGGATTCCTGGGCTCAGTATGTAGAACTTGACATTTATCTCTGCTAAATTTCATCTCCTTGGTTTGGGTCCATTGTTCCTAGGTGTTAAGAGAGTTTGTGCCATGTTAGCCTTCTCTTCCAGCTTTGGGTGGGGACTCGCGGGTAGAGGGTGGAGTTGGCTGTTGCTGTGAGGTGTGGCTTAGCTCAGAGGAGAAAGTGAAGGCAGCAGAATGGGGGTGTGTGTGGCTCAGAAAATGGACCTGGCTGAGGGCTGGAAAGGCTTCTCAATAGAGGAGGATTGGTATGAGGTGGGAGAGTGATAGCTACAAGGCCATTCGATATGCTAGATGGGCTGGACCAGCAGTAGCCCTAGGTGTCATACCAGAGGGCAGAGCACTGGGGTGAGACCCTCTCAGTGGCTGAGAGAAAGGCAAAAGACTTGCTCTGGGGAGGTGAAGGAATTCTGCTAAGGATTCTGGGGTCACTAACTTAGACACTCATCTCTCCTTTCTCTCTCTCAGTAGGCCAGCCACAAGAGCTGCTGGTTCCCTCTCAATTCTGAAGTTAATCTCCTTTTGGAGCCTTTGTTTTTTCCCTCCAGTTTGTGTCACTGTTTGCTGCTGGATCTATAGGCTGCTGCCTGATCTCCTTGCATCCTCAACCCATCCCCCCATGGGATTTTATAAGTTTAGCCAGACATTTCCTACTTAGAATCCCTAATGGCTCCCATCACGGTTAGCATGAAGTACAATTCCACAGCATACTACAACGAATCCCAGTGATCTGCTCCTTTTTAAGATTTAACTTAAATTCTATCCATCCCAAGTGAGATGTAGATTCTAAATCTGGCCAGCCCTCCACCTTCCAGCATTCTGATCACTCTGCATGGATCACACACTGCACTTCTCTCCCTCACCTATGAACTCTCACGACCTTGGTGTCCTCATCTGGGTCATTTCCTAAGAGAAAACCTCAGGGTGAGCAAGGCCCAAAGCCTGTTTCTCCAGAACCAGAGCTAGCAGCTCTGTCCACTCTGACATCTACTCATGACCTTGCATTTTCCTAGATGGTTTATTTGTCCACTTCCTTGCCAGACTGCATGCTTAGAGGATGGTTTTTCACTTATCTGTGCATGTAATATGTGCTCTATATTGAAAGTGAATACCAAGGTTTCCAGCTGTGAGGTCTGGGTGGTTAGGGCAGCATCTCAGATCTCAGATCTATAAGTAGAGAATAGAGCTGAAGGTGGACAAAGGATTAAAATAATTAGGGTATATGAGTGTATGTGTGTATGAGAGAGGGACGGAGCGGGGAGGGAGAAAGATTGAGCTTTGATCCTATCCCAGACATCAGTCAGTAAATATGAATTTCCTTGGTCCATACTAATTGTGTGCGTGTACATGTACACGTAGGCTTTTGTGTGCCTATGTGTGTGCATGCATGTGTGTCTGTGTCTCTGTGCACTAAACTATCCTGGAACATTATGGAAACAATCAGGCTTTGGAGGTAATAAACCAGAGTTTATATTTCTGTCACTCAGTAGCTATGTGCCTTTGCATGGACTCATTGATCTCTCTGAACATTCATTTTCTTATACACTGTATAAAAGGGGAATATTGATGCCCATCTCTGAGATAAAGTAAATTAAAAAAAAAAAAAAAGCAAGCCTCACCCAGTGCCTTGCAGTGGCAGTGAGCAACAGGCACTTGGTCCTCCTGCCGGTTTGGCTGAGGGGGTGTACCCTCAGCACACCTCCTAAGCAGAGCGACCTTTTTCCTCTAGGGAGTTCACCTGTCATCACAAAGATCCTTGGTGTGTTCAAGCAGAGTCCGACACAATACCATAACGGCCAGACCACTCAGGACTCGTCCTGCTGTCCTCCCTGGGACTGAGAGCCAAGGTGCTGGAACACGTGACTTTGTCTCAGGCTGCAGTCTCACTCAACACCAAGCTCTCCTTTTCCCCTTACTGCAGAGCTGATAGTTGTCCCCCAAAATCGCCATCTTTCAACCCCTGCTCATGAAATGCAAGTGGAACCTCCAAGTTTTCTATTTATCTCCCATTAGTTGCTTGGCAAACTTATGCCTTCTTTGCAGAGAGGCTCCACAAATACTAAGCTGAGGCTCAGGGTGGCCCCAGCCTAGCCTTATTGGCAGCACACTGATAAATCACGGCTCTGGAGTTTGCCTCCTGGGGCAGTGACTGATCTCATCTCAGGGTCTAAGGCTGATACGCTCTGGTTTCCTACTCAGGTTGCAAGGCTCATTCCCTTTGGAGTCTGCACCCTCCCGGGCCCGGAGGGATCAGTAAACTTTTTATGTAAAAGGCCAGGTAGAAAATAGTTTAGGTTCTTTATTTCCTTCTCCTATGTTCTCCCCTTTTTCCATAGCCCTTTAAAAATGTAAAAAACTTTGTCAGTTCAGGAGTGTACAAAAACAGGTGGTGGTCTGGATTTGGCCCCAAATTCTAGAGCCATAGTTTGCTGATCCAACTCTCTCATTGCTCACTAAATAAACACACTCACAAACCCGCTTCCCCTTCCTCCTTTCTTTTGCTTTCTCCCTCCTTCTTCTTCATTTACCCCTTCACTGCCTGCCCTTCCCCTCTGTTCTGCTTCCTCTTCCTCCCTGTCCTCTCCCCCGATCCCTCTCTTTCTCCTTCCCCGTGTCCTCCCACTGCGCAGTTCCTTCTTCCCTCCCACAACATTTTCAGAGCATTTACTCAGTCCGGGGTGTTGCGAGTAGCCCAGGCATAGACAGAGAAGGAAAGCAAAAGGTGAGGAGAATCATACTCCTCTCCTCCAGGAACTTCCAGAGTTGGAGGGCATCAGGCTGCAATAACAGATGGCAAAGTGTTACTAACACATCTGCCTGCCCTGGGGCCGTGGACTAAGAGTGGTGTGTGACAAGGAGGGCTCAGAGCTGGAGCCCAGCGGACAGAGCAAAGCAGACCTGCCTGCCTGGACTTCACCCAGTGGGGCTTTCCAAACAAAAGGAACACCAAGGCAAAGCGCTGTGGGCAAGAAAGGAGGGACGCATTTGAGAGGAAGCGCTTGGGGGAACCAGGTGAGGGCCGCACCTGTGCAGTGGTGGGCTGATGGGCAGCTAAGAGCTAACCTCTGGCCAGAGCTGGTTCAGGCCTCAACTCTTTCTCATTAGCCAGAATCTCTAGCCTTGCCCTTTAAGCTCCCTCAGCTTGCTTTTTTGGGCATGTCAAGTTAGAGATAATAGGACCTCTCTTTTGGGAATGTCGGGAGGAGTCTGGGAGTGAATCAATGCAAAGTATTGAGTGAGGGCCTGGCCCGGAGTAAGTCTTCAGTAAACGGCAGCTGTTCCGGGAGGGCGGGTGCTGGGCTTAGAGAGCGTGTTGGGGTCGCTGGCACCCACTTGCCTAGAACTTTGTACTCTATCTTGTAGGCCCTGTGGACCCTCTACAGAATTTACACCATGGCATCAGGTTGTATCTGCTTTAGGTTTTAATTCCCCTTCTGATTATGGACATAGGCAAAATCTGTGAGGCAAGTTTCTTGATTCCCATTTCACAGATGAGCCGAGTGAGACTTAGAGAAGGTGGAGGACTTCTTTCGTTCTCCAAGTCAACAGGCTCCTAAGCCTGTGTCTGGTCTCCCGGACTCCAAGTTCCATACTTTCCTCTCCTGCACTGCTTGCTAACCACCTTACGGACAGCATCATGCCAGCCCTGCCCGGCTTCAATTAGTAGACAAATCAGAACTGGCTGGCAGGCTCCGGGCTCACTGCAGATGTATTTATCATTCATCAGAGACAAGAAACACTGCGCCAGGCTGGTAACTCTGGCCCCCATGGAGAGAAGATTTAAGGTGACGTGGCCTAGGGGGTTGGCCCTGGGGACCATAATTTGGATTGTCTGATATGCTTGGAACAGAATATTTCAGCAAGTCACTGCAAGCTGAATTTTGCCCTCACCCAGGGTGTGCTTTGAGTGCTATAGGAGGTGGGGGAAAATAAGGCCACACTGGAAGCTGGAGGCCTGGGTTCTGCCCAGCTTTGCTGTTGCATGGGGGAAAAACGTCTTTGGTTTCTATTTCTGGGTTTCAGTCTCCTTCTATGTAAAATGAGGAGTCTGGAAAAATTTAGCTAAATGGTAGGTATTCTTGTACTGAGCTTTGGAAAAATTCCGATTCTTTCTCTTTAAACAGATCTCCAGAGGGAGGTAGCAGCTATATGTAGTAAAGAGAGTAGTGGATAGGGAATCTGTCTGAGTCTGGACTTTGCGCATAACTCGCTGTGTGACCTTATGTTTTCTAGCCCTGTCTCTGAAGCTCAGTTTTCCCACTTGGGTTGGGCAGGAGCATAGCTCCTTCCTGATGATCTGTGGACTGGATCAGACTTGGAGATGAAAGGAGTTCCTGGGCAGATTTATCTGTCTAATTCTCACATCTCTTTTAGTGAGCAACATTTGGAAATAGGTATTTTCATGTGTCAATTTGATTGGTTTAGGAACCACCTAGTAAATTAGTAAAATACACTTCTGGGTGAGTCTGAGTGGGTCAAGAAAGTGTGACCTTGGGGGCTCCTGTATATGTGACCCTTGGCCCCTTCCTCTCTGCCACTGTTCCCCTGCTTTCTTCCTGGCCGGCAGCCACAGAGCAGCTTTGTGTTTCCACACCGTTCTACCATGACGTTTCTGCCTTAGAGTCAACTGACCAAGCATGAGCTGAATCTTCTAAAACTGGGAGCAAAATTAAACCTCTCCTCTTTTCAGGCTTGGGTGGGTGGTATTATGTCTGGATTCATAAATTCTTTAAAACAGCAGGCTTGGTCCCATGGAGAACCTATCACACTGGAACTAGACAGTGACTGGTCCCTTCAGACAGGACAGATGGCCTCTGCTCATCCCCATCATTGCCACGCAGCACTCTGGACTTACTAGTATCACCTGCTTCTTGAAGTTTCCAAGGGTGCTGTCCTCTGGTAACCCACGTTCCCTGTTTACAGGTGTGCACACGACCCCCTGCTGTCGGAGGCTGAGATCCAGCCTGTCTTCCATGGTAAGGCCATAGAGTCTGTTGCTGGTATTTCCATGCCTGCTTAGGTCACTGTGTTATAATACAAAATAATTCTTGTGGTGCTTCATATACAGATGTGCATTAGGGCAGTGAACATAGCTTTTCAAACCACTAGCCAGTGTTGGAGATGTTTCTGTCTCTTTAGTAGATATGAATCTTCTCATGGCCAGGTCCCCATCCCACCCCTCCATCCAAGCCTCTTCCACTTCTACCACTCTAGGGGCTAAGGCTGTCACCCTAATTCTTGTGTTCACCAAGAATACCCAGAGTTTAAACTCCGTTCCAAAGCAGGGTGAAGGGAGACCAAGCTGGCCAGCAAAGCGTCTCAAATAGTGGGTGACTTCTGTCCAGAGACAGTCTTGTTTCTGTCTCCTGCTTTGTCTTCTTTAGCTTCAGACACATGCAGCCCAGTTCTTCTTAGGAACGGCTCTGGATAAACGACTTCCACATCCAGCTCAGGGTGTCCCCCCAAAAGGCGCAGTCACTTCTACCTGCTTCCTTGCTCCTCTCCTGTTGCTCCTCATCCCCTCTCTTTCTCTCTCTCATTCGTTTATTCTTAAGTATTGGGGACTGAAGTCAGGGCCCATACACTGAGCTACATAGCCAGTCCTTTAAAAAATTTTAAATTTTGATTTAAAAAATTTGCCCAGGCTAGGCTTAAACTTGCAATCCTCCTGCTTCAGGAGGATTCTGGGCTCACTAATTTGCCTAGGCTGGGCTTAAGCATGCAATCTTCCTGCTTCAGTCTCCTGGAGTGCTGGGATTGCAGGTATGTACCACCACACCTGGCAATCCTCATTTCAGTAAATGGTACCTCTCCACTGCGCAAACCAGGCTGTGGGGAGTCATCTTCCATTTCTCTCTGTTCTCACACTCCCTAGTCCAGCAAATCCCCCTCCACTGGTCCTACCTCCTTGGATGCATCCATCTCCTTCCAGTCTCATTGCCCACACTCCAGTTCACTTCAACCATGGGCTTCTGCAGAAGCCCTGACCTGGGGTCTCCTGGTCCACCCTGTTACCGTCTAGTCCCACTCCACAGCCAGAATAGTGAAGCTCCAACTCTGATCATAACAGCCTTTTCAGAACTTCCTATAGACTTAGGCTAAGACCCCAATCCCTAGTGAGGTGAATGTGGTTCTGCAGAGCACGGAAACCCAGCGGTCGGAGGCTCCAAGGATGAACTCTCATCCTTGAGCCCTGTGTAAATGGTTCAGGAGCTCAGCCTGCCCAAGCTCAGGGTGAAATTGCAGTTGCCCATTGTGCTGAGAGAGAAGGGTCTTGTAGCCAGCCAAGGCTCCTGAAAAAGTGCCCCTGGATTCCAGAGCCTGTCAGCATGGCAAAGGGTGAGCACATTATTATTTTGACTCCCAGTTGGGGTAACAGCCCTCCCTACAGACGAGGCTGCAAAGGGAGTGGTTACAGGTCTGTGTGACCCATCTGCAAGCATCGGTTGCCTCTGGCTTTGGAGCCTTAAGGCTGAGGATGACACTTCTTTCCACACATTATCGTTCCTGCTGGGTACGAACCCTGGACAGTTTTACCCTCAAGATGGATGAGCACTCAGAAAAAACAAAAGGAGAAAAGATAGAAGATAAGTGAGTCTGGGAGGAAACTGAATCTATCTGATTTTAAAAGAGGCCCAGAAAGGGACACTGGCTCCGTTATCTCTGTGCCCACTGTTGGATCTCACAGGGGCCCAAGTTGCAAGCTTCTGCAGGCTGCCTTTGGTCTCTGTGTTTATCCTTCTAACCTCCCTCTGCCTCTCTTGCCCGCCTTCCACAGCGCAGCTGCCAGGACAGCTTCTGTCACTCAGGGGCACCATCCCGTGACGGGTCCCTCAATATTACCCATAGGAAGTCTCCTGAGGACCTTTCACCATCATGGAGTTGGGTCCACAACTGTCAATGCCAGAAGGTAGCCTCTAGTTATACAGGTTGGTACCCTGAGGACCAGGAAGGGGAAGTGACTTGGCCAAGGTGATGGTGGCAGGATTGGTTCTAGAACTGGATGTCCTGTTGTCCAGTCTAATGCCCTTTGCATTT
Source organism: Chinchilla lanigera (assembly GCF_000276665.1). NCBI lineage: Eukaryota > Metazoa > Chordata > Mammalia > Rodentia > Chinchillidae > Chinchilla > Chinchilla lanigera. The sequence continues at coordinate 8,304,109 of NW_004955481.1, forward strand.
GATCAAAATTTCTTTTATTACAGTTCTACAACGTAATAGAATGTATCACATAGATATCAATTTTTAGCTAGACTTTCATAGGACAGTTTTAGAGGTGGGTATGTGGGGAATGTGCCAGTACGGTAGGGCTATTGCGGAAAGAAGCCAAATGAATAAGAATAAACACAGAACACTGCTGTTGTTTTTGTATTGCACTAATTTTGGCTTTCATTTTCATTAAATCACACCTCCTGTGTTGTTTTTAATTTATTTTATAGTTCTTTATCTAATTTCTTCAGTTGAATACTTAGTGCAATTATTTCCAGTTTTTCACCAAAAATAATAAAGGCATTGGAGGCTATCAAATGTCCTCTGAGCACAGCTTTAGCTGTGTCCCTTAGGCTTTGATGTGCTGTGTCTCCTTTTCATTACTTTCTGGATGATGTATGATTTACATTTTTATTTTTCTTGGAGCCAAGGATTATTTAGGAAAGTATTTCTTAATTTCAAAAGTGGTTAAGATTTTTGATTTTTTTCATAATTTCTAAAATGAAATCCCTATCAATATTGCTGCCTGGAGACTGAAGAGAGAAGTTCCAAAGGAGATAAGCAACTGGAAGCCAGCTTCTGTCTGGTGCTAGCTAAGTCAGGCATGCTGGAATCTATTTACACTGATTTAGGACTGCAGACAGGGAGAGGAAGTTAGGGAACAGGATCCTGTGTTTTCAGTTTAGTGTGTGTTCCCCGTCTGCTTCCCAGGTTGTGACCCTAGTGACTGCTCTCCCTTTCAGTCCCTTATACTCTGTCCTGTGCTTGCTTATTCTCAAAGGAAGCATCTTCCTGGGCAGTTCCTCCCATCCGAGGCTGGAAGGCACACCCACTCAGAGCTGTTTGGATGTTGTGTGCTTTGAAGCATGAGAAGCTTTTGCCCATGAGAACATCTGTGGCCAACAGTCCTTGGTGAGATGGAGCCCCACCCCCATGGTCGCCATGGACACCATCCCAGGTATAGGGAGGGAATCCACAGTGACCTTAGGTAACGAGATCAATTTACACTGGTGCCCATTCTGCCAGACATGCTGCTGGGTGCTTGACACATGGACGCTCCCATACTCCATGGGTAGATGTCATTCCCATTTGGCAGAGGTGTAGACTGAGGACCAGCTGCTCACACAGCTTTCTCTGCTCCTGAACCTTTGCCTTCAGCCTGCTATTCTTGTCTAACTGGGATCCCTCACCACTCCCGAGAATTTCCAGGTGAGAAAACTGAGGCCCCACGTACCAAGAGACTCACTGTGCATGTCACAGCAGGGCCCAAGTGGACTGGCATTAAAGCCGGCAGAGAGCTCCTCCACCGGGCCTGTACTCCTGAGTCTCTGTGCCCTCTGTCTCCCCTCCTCCCTCCACACCTCCCACCACCTTCGTCCCAGGCCCAGTGTTGTTCCTAATTGCGTACACTGAGAAGTGGGAGAATTAGGGACAGGCAGAGGAGGAGGAGGAGGAGGAGGTATTGCTTGTTGATAGGAGGCTGACAAGAGAAATGGACTCGTTTAATGGGCTGAGTATTTTGGAACCCCCTTGGACTTTTGTACTGCCCTTATTGATCTTTCTGGGGCATTTACCTAATGACCAAGAGTTATGGACTTTGTTTTTGGACTGGAATCCCACAGCATTACAATAGATCATTTAAGGAGTTTTATGACTGCGCTTCTGGGAACTGGGAATTTAAAGCCAAAACAGGTCACGTGGTCTGGAAAGGCAGCCTTACTTGTCCCTGACCTCGAGGGCTGCTCCTTCCTCTTCCCTGATTCACAGCTTCCTGGCTCCCTAAATCACCAGCTGCTCAGCCACTGGCTCTGAAACCCCTCACCCCATTGGCAGTTTCTGTTCACTCCCCTTTGGGAGCTCCCCTTTGGGCCTTCCTCAAAGACTCCTTCCTTTTTTCTCTTTTCATTTTTAATGCACATAACAGACTTTAATCATTTTCCTTTCCTTCCCTCCCTTTGCCTCGTCCTCCACACCAGCTTCACATTTTTTGCTGCAATGTGTGTGAGATATTTTGCTCCCCCCGTTCCTCTATTACCCACCTCCCCTCCCCGTTAACCCCTTCTCTTGTCTAGTAATAGTCTCCCTTCTACCTCCTCGTCATCTGTTTTCCATTCCACCTATCAGGGAGACATTTGATATTTGTCTTGTGGAATCCAAGATGCCTTTCTCACTTCCTCTCAACTTCTGTGCCAACTCCAGCACCATAGCCTTAAAAAACATGCCATTTTTAAAAACTGTGTTAGTGGATGTATGCCTAACCTATTGTAGGTACCCGTAGGTATCAATACATAGAGGAGGGAAAGGAGAAAGGAAGGAAGGAAGGAGGGGAGGAAGGAAGGAAGGAAGGAAGGAAGGAAGGAAGGAAGGAAGGAAGGAAGGAAGGAAGGAAGGAAGGTTGCCTGAAGCCTCAGAAGTAAATCCCAGGGCAGCCACGGCTGTTCTCAATGAGGTACAAACTGTACCCCTCAGCCTGTGTCATTTGCGGGCTCATGGTTTTAACTTCTTCCATCCCTATTTCCACCTCTGCAAAATGGAGATAAGCATACCTGAGTTCTCAAGGAATATCTCAAGACCGGGAATGTAAAGTGTTAGCTGTGTGCGGTGCCCGAGAGCTTTACTGTCCTCCCTTCACCGTTTATTCTCAATGATGCTTCTCCTGTTTCAGGCCTTATCTGACCCTCAGCTTTGGCCTCCTTTCCAAGATCCTGAGCCTCAGACCCAGCCCTGTCCGCAGCTCCTGCCACCAGCACTGAGCTTATGCGGGCATGGACGCCCCTTGCAGACTCAGCCCACTGGTCTCACCCTCTGCCCTTGCTCCCAACAACCCTGAGCACAATGTCCCAAGGGGGCCGAATGGGTGAGACCCCATACTCTGCTAAGAGCTGCCCCTAACTCCACGGGGCCACCTTTTTCAACACACAGCCAGCCCCTGCAGTTTGCATTACTCACTTGGAAATCACCCAAGTTCTTCCCAGAGTGTGAGAGCCTGTTTGTGGGAGTGCATGTGTGCGGGAGGGTTGTTACTGTCTTTTCTCCCTAGAGAGTAGTGGCTTTAAACTTGACTACACATTACAATCTCCTCAGAAGACTCTTAAAAATGCTGGTGTCCAGGACTATCCCCAGAGACCCTGATTTCATTCATCTGGAGAGGACGTTGAAAGTGAGACTTCTTTGGGGACTTCTCCCAGCCCTGTTTTAAAATTTTTATTTTGGATCTCACTAAGTTACGAAGTTGCCCTGACTAGGCTCAAACTTGCTGTCCTCCTGCTCCAGCCTTCCAGAATGCTGGGATTACAGGTGTGGGCCACATCTGATTTCATTAGGACTTATAATCGCAGGTTCAGGTAAGTCCAATGTGCAGCCAGAGATGAAGACAGAATTCAGAATTCGAGTGTGGGCACCTAGCTACTGGCACCAGGACCACGGCTTCCCTTTCGTCTCCTCGGAGGTGCCTGGCTTAGTATTGAGTGCACAGAAATGGATCAGGGCCCAGCCCTGCCTGCTAGCCTCCACTGGGTGCTGTGCAGACCCTTACTACGCTGGTTTGATTTCCTGTTTCCAGCCTGTCTCTCACTAGACAATAGGCTGCCCTCACGACGGAGTCAGACTCTCATCTTCAGACCCTTTGTCCAAGCCCTCGCATGGCAGAGCGTATCCAGGCTACCGGATCCAAGGTTGCCGCATGCCTGCTCTTGGTGTCCTTGCCGGTTAATGAGCCCCCGCCTTCCCCCTAGACAGCATCTCCTTGCGTCTGGGCACGGTGCTCAAGCCCTTATGGCCGTCATTGTCTCTTGCTGTGCATAAGTCACTCCACGCCTTGGCAGCTTGACACAATCAACATGCATTCCAGCCCTGGTTTCAGGGGGTCGGGCTTCTGTGGGGTGCAGCTGGGTGAGTGAGTCTTGTTCAGATCGCTCCTGAGATTGCAGCTAAAATGTCAGCATGTGTGTGTGTGTGTGTGTGTGTGTGTGTGTGTGTGCAGGTTTTGAAACTTTGACTGGGTTTGGATCATCTCCTTCTCAGAGACTAAGCACATCCACAGGTGGACAGCACCCTAGCCAGAGGCTGCACCCTTTCTAACACACAGTATCCCTTTCTCCGCGGGTCATGTAGAGCAACCCTGGTGCACTGTGGGTGAGGGACCACAGGAGGCGGAGTAACTGCAGGGCACAGTTTGGGGAATGACCACACAGCCCCTACATAAAGGCTGGTCTGAGGGCTCAGTAAGGGTTTTCTGTCCCCAGAATGGCCTCTTTTTGGAACCATCAACTTTTTTTTTGTCTTTGAGATAGGATCTCACTATCTCATCGTAGGCTGGACTTGAACTGACTTTGTAGCCCAACCTGGCCTCAAACTCACAGTGACCCTCATGCCTCAGGCTCCTGAGTGCTGGGATTATAGGCATGCACCATTAGGCCTGGCCCTACCTACCTTTCTTTCTTTTCTCTTTTTTTTTTTTCTTTCTTTTTTCTTTTTCTTTCTTTCTTTCTTTCTTTCTTTCTTTCTTTCTTCTTTCTTTCTTTCTTTCTTTCTTTCTTTCTTTCTTTCTTTCTTTCTTTCTTTCTTTCTTTCTTCTTTTTCTCTTTTTTTGTCAAACTAGGGACTAAACCCAGGGCCTTTACACTGAGCTACATCCCTACCTTTACCAATTAATTTATTAATTTATTAATTTATTTGTTTTTGAGACAAGGTCTCACTAAGTCACTAATTTGCCCAGGCTGGCTCAAATTTGAGATCCTCCAGCCTCATCCTGTCAGAGTGCTGGGATTCCAGAGCATTGCCCTCTTGATCTCCCAACATGTACTGACCTTGCCCTTGTGCAGAGAACTACACAAGAGACAGGTTTCATCTCAGCCTCTTTTGGATGTTTTTGGAAGCCGCTGGCCCTGAGCTCCTTAATAATGCATGCGCTCTCTGCAGACTGAGACCTCAGAGTAAACCAGAAGTCCAGAGATCTCCAAAGAGGAACTGGATTTTCATTGCTATGGTATTCAAGGTCAGTGGGAGTGGGGATGGCGGAGAGAAAGGGGAACGTTGCCTGTGTGTAGAATTGGAAAAGGAAGAGGTGGGGGCCCACCCTGCCCTGCCTTTCTAAGATGTGGCCCAGCTGGTGGAAGCCCTCCCGCCGCCACCCCAACCTGACCCAAAGAAGCAGCAGTTATGCTGGGAGCACGGAGCACTAAGCTCAGTCAGACCGACGGGATTTCCACCTTTGCTTTTACCTAGCATGTTAGTTCCACCTGCTGTTCTAACCCTGGGGCCTCTATCTCCTCATCAAAAAAGAGTTGGTTGGACTAAAACATTACTTACCAGGCTTTCTAAAAAAACTGGCATCTTCACCTTGCAAATTAAATTTTACAACTAATAAAGTGAATGCAATATTTTCACCCTAGTACAATATAAAATAGACAGTGTTGTAACAGCCAACATGCCCTGAATGACTGCTATGTTCTTAATGCTGTTCTTAAATGCTACACAGTAAGGTAACTTCCTAAAAAATCATCATTCCATTTTACAGAAGTGGAAATCAAAGCACAGAGAAGTAAAGTGACTTGCTTACGGTCACACAGCTTGTGAATTGAACTCACATAGGGATGCCCCAAGGCCTTGCCCTTAGCTCCTCTGCTTGGAAGGGGAATTGCAGCAGTGGAAGTAAAGGAGGGGCTCTAGAGGACTTTTTCTTGCTCTCCTTCCCTCTTTTTCCCCTGAGCACCCCATAGTGCAGCTGGAGGCTTCTTGGACTGGTGGAGGTGCCCATTTTCACCCTGACACCCAATAAGCTCCCACTGTACTTCTACGCGGGCTCTGCAGACTCCTGCACCAGGATGCTTTATTAACCACAGACCTGCAGCCGCTTCCCAGGTCCTTAGAACCCGAATCTCCAGGTGGAGCCTGGGAATCTGCATGCTATTGAGCGTGCAAGAGCGACTCAGGCTCAGGAGCTGGAAGAACTGCTGCCCCCTGCACAGGGTCGAAAGCCCACTCACAACCACAGAGCTGGGAGAGGCCTGGATGTAGAATTTCCTTAAGGAGGGCAGATCAGAGTCTGCAAGCCCAGCCGGAGTCTGGCCTGATTGGGTCTCCAGGCCAAATGCCGCTAGACCATCTGTCAAACATGACCTCACCTCAAGGCCCCTGGCCTGGGTAGCGGTCATCTAGAGTGAGCAAGAAACTCCAACTACCCCAGAGCAAAGCCTGGGTCTTGGTCACTGTGACATTCTGGTCACAGTTAATCAGCACATCTGTGAACGCACCAGGTGACTGGAGAATGGTTTTATGCTTCGGAGAAGAAACAATTTTCATTACGGCTCATCACAGTCCGGAAATCTGAGAAACAAATGCTGCAAACACTCATGTGTTAATTACTGTTATTCCTTGAGGTTGTCACTACCCAAGAGCTGATTAGGATTCTGACTGTGGAGGGCATCCTTGCAAGAGGAATTTTGGATTCTCATGGCTGTTCCTCAGGGGCCTCTTGAACAGTTAGAGCAGGTAGGGAATCTCATTAATAAATGTACTGTAGCCACAGGGTGAGCATGTCACACTTATGAGTATAGTTGTTCCACTTAAAAGAAGCACTTCCCAAGCAGAGGAAAGAGCAAGATTATGGCATAGGAGACTGAGGGTGTTGGAGAAAGGTGAGGATTGTAGTTATCCTGGGCTCGGCCTGGTGTCCCGATCAATAGAATGTATTCTCTTTGGCCGTTGTGCAAGACCTAAATGTGCCACACCCTAACACTGACTCCAGAAATGACATCTGGCCCAACGACTACCTGAACAACTGTATTAATTAGTGATTAACTAGTGTCACCTCTTCCACCCCAAAGACAAGGAGCCGATTTGCCCTCTAGGAAGTACAGTTTGATAAGTGGCCACTAGAGGGAAGCCGTGAGCCCATCTTCCAGCTGCTCTTTCAATGAGCAGGGCGTATAAGAAGCTTAAACTTTATTTGCTTCGCAACAAATGTGTCTCTGGGCCTTGCTTGTATTTCTATTTTGGAATTCTGAGATAACAAGTATTTCTGTTTCTAGGAGGCTGCTCCTTCCCCAGGGAGAAATTACAAAGGGTGTTTTGGAGCTAACATTCCCTGAGATTGAGCCCATGCTTCTATGCTTCTGGCTGAGCGGCGGGCTGGACTGGTGGGGGGCTACTCTTGAGAAGCCGAAATTCATCCTAAAGCAGGAGAGAGTAAAACACAAAGTGCCGATGTTGGCGCGTTGGCTAATGTCAGCCAGGAACCTGAATAATACTCATAAAGGCAGCTGGTCATGGTCATGTTTACCTTAGACCAAGTACTGCCAGGCATTGTACAGACCAGGGAACTGAGGCTCAATAACTTCACAGTCATGTGGCTCACGGGCAGACGGAGTCTGGGGACCTTGCAGTCTGGAGTAGGAAGCAGAGAACAAGGGCTCTTGAGTCCAGGTAAGCGAGGGCCCAACATCTCAGCCTACGAAGGTATCTTTTAAAGGGCAGAAATCCCTTGGAATTGAATGAGTTCTCAGCCCCCAATGGTGAAGTGGGAAGTAGGACGATAACAAACCGGAAGCCAGACTTACTGACGATTACTCATCCTGAGTGTGGCCCACAGGGAGCCAGAAGGAGCAGTAGCCATGGTGACCACAGGGCATGGTGGCCCAGTGCTGTGGTGGCCAAGGGAACAGTGCCTCACCCCACCTCCAGCATGTGGGAGAGTGAAGGGGCTAGGTGTATAGCGAGTGAGCCTTTCCTGGGGACCGGCACTGGATGCAGACAGGACAGGATTCCCAGGAGAGCATGCTCAGAGGGCAGCAGAGGTGGGCGGGATGGATAGAGCAGAGAGGCAGAGCAGGAGCGGGCCTTCCAGAATCTTCTTGTCCACTCTTACAGACTTGAACTCTCAAGGGAAGGGGAGGCTCAAGTCACACAGCTTGTTAATGGTCCTGCTGAGACAAGCTCCAGGGTTACTGCCCCAGTACATGACCTGCCCTCCTGGGCTCTTTGCTGCACCTCACAACTCTTGTTCTTCCTGATCCTCAGTCCCTGGCTGTGAGACCACTGAAGACCCCATGCCAGGCTGCTGCTCCACTGCCAAACCCACGGGACAGGGACAGGAAAAGGGAGACAGGTAGGGGCACTGGCTGGCTGGGCTGAGTCCCAGGCTGGCACTGGAAAGCGCCCTTTTACGCAGGGTCAGCAAAGGCAAAATTGTGGCCTAAGCCACCTGTCTTTGTCTCCCTGCTCCTGTCATTTTGCCCGTGCTCAGGAACCCTACTTGGGGCCTTCCCTTGAGCCCCGTGCACCTTCAGCGCAGTTCCCACGTTGTCTGCCGTCCTGGGCCCTGCTAATACTGTGACATGGAATCTTAAGGAGGGGATAGGTCTTTCCTTTTCCCTATATCGGCATAGTATTAGGCCTCCTCTTGGATCCCAAGGTGTGACCTGAAGGGACAGCTCCCTTCCTGTCCTCCTCAGGTGGTATCTTCGGAAGCCCCAGTTTGGCAGTCACTCTGACCTCTGTGGAATCTTGCCCCCTACTGCTTCTTTGACTTTGAGCAACTCACTGACTTCTCTGGGCCTCTGTTTCCTGACTGTAAAATGGGAACAGTCATTCTCTGCTCCCAGGATTGCCTTGGGTGTCCAACGAGCAGAGGTAGGAAAGTGTCCATTGGAGGACTGAGAAATTACCAGGCCTTCACTTCTGTCATCTGTGAACCGGCAGTTCTTGTCACCTCTGGAAGGTTGTCAGAGGGAGCTTCATGCTTTGGAAGTCAGGAAGTGCCGCACAAAGCTAAGTGTCAGTTTTATTTGAGGTGCTGTGAGTTCTGCCTGAGCGGACACAGACAATGGTATGTCCAGTGTAGACACATGAGTGGAGGCCAAGCTGTGTGGCTTTGGCAGCTTCTGGGAGAGCCACCTCCAAGGGTCCAGATGCTGATGGCTGCTGCCCAGGGGGTGCCCAGTTCCGGGGGTCCTCTGGGAAAAGGCCAGGGAAGCCTCTGCCTCCTACACCCAAAGAGCCATCAGAGAAGGATCAAACCAGGTCACAAGAAGGTGGCATGATGTGACAGCAAGTCAGAGACAAAGAGTGCTAGGACAGACCATCTTCCGAGCCAGGCTTGGTCTTCTCTTTGTAGGTCTCTTCTCCCTCAGAAAACAGGAGTTCTAAGGCCAGCTCTAGGCCATTGCTGGCTCTGGGATCCTCAGCAAGTTCATGGCTTCTCTGAGCCTTATTTCTTTACTTCTGACACTTCTGTTAAGATTGTTCTGGGTGTTGAAATAGTAGGATGGACGCAAAAGTTTTCACAGCACCTCAACTTCTAGCAGGTGTCCATGCCCATGTGAACACTGGGTCAGGGAGTGACACCTTAATGTCACTGTAAGCAATCTCAAAGCCATCCAGTCTCATGCTGGGAAGCTTCTCTAATGTCCTTCGGGGATGTGAGGATCCCCTTTCTGAGGTGGAGTTTCTGAACAGCTTGAGTGGTGAGGAAGTTCCCATTGTACTGACAAATTCCACCCACTGGTGAAAGCTCAGGAAATCTTTCAAATTCCTTTTTAAAGTTTGTTTTATTTTGTTCTTGAGACAGGCTTTATGTTGTCCAAGCCGACCTTGAATTCTTGAACTAAAGGGATCCTCCTGCTTCAGCCTCTGCAGCAGCTGGGGCTACAGGTGCATACCTCTGTGCCCGGCTATTGAATCCTGGCTATTGAAGTGTTCAGCGGACCCCTGAGCCTCCTTGCCTCTGTCAACCAAATCCTCACAGGGGTCAGCCTCCACCTTCCCCAGATCCTCCCAACTTGGAGCTGACACCTTCCACTTCTAGGACCTACTATGCATGCCTCCAGCACATTTGGACTTTGGTGCTCAATGCCCCTATGGGTTCAGATCCATAAAGCAGGCTCAGGAGGTCCTTGCACTAACTACCCATATCCAGCCTCTGAGCTGCCCAGCTCTGGCTAATCCTTTCCTTCATCTCTCCTGGCTTCCTTTAAGAGTGCATCAAAGACCGCAGTTGATGTAACCCCTATATTCCCCGACTAAACCTTTGGGGTCAGCATTACTATTTATTATGAGTCCCACCTCAAAAGTGAGGAATGGAAGGCTCAGAGAGATGTCTTGACTCACAGAAGGTCACATACCAGCAACTTGCGAGCTGGGACTGGAAGCCTGATTGGCTTGATTGGAGGTGACAGAATGAGTTCTTCCCACATGGGTGTGGTGCAAGGGAGGATTTCTGCAGCGTAAGACAAGTGGGGTTTTATTGTTGTTTCTGGATGAAATCTGAGCTGAAAGCATTGGAGTCATTTTCTGGAGGGAGGGAGTCAGATTTGCTAGGTGTTACACATCTCAAAGCATTTGCAGCTGTGCAGATAGTTAACAAGCAGGGCGGTGTGCAGGGCCGACTTGGTGTGGCCACTCCACCAAGCTGGGTTGTGTTGCTATTCACCAGAGTAAGATCCTGAGTTTGATGCTCTGCACTCTCCATCCAGTCACCTGTGCTAGTGGGTTTTTGCCTGTTATAAGTCAGTCTGTTGAAAGTGTAGATGGTGTTTGTCTAGAAATCCAACTCCAGGGTACACAGGGATGGCAGAAGGTGCTGTGTGATCTTTGATGCCGATACAACTATGCCGACAATATTAACTGGAGTCTCTTCCACTCACCCCATGTTTCACATCTGTGTCATGGCCTTATTCTTGCCATTCCCTGGACTTGGGGTCTCAGAGTCCTGTGGTGGTCACCAGTACTCTGTATATAAGGGAAGATGTGGTGGCTGAATCACATGCCACTTGGTGAGGCTGTGTGGCGTTCCTAGCTGCAGGCTTGCTTGTTAGTGGGAGGAAGTAGGCTTTCTGCCATTGCTTCACCATTTCCTGGAAACATCTACAGCTTCTCTGACTCCAGATGGGGTGGGTGAGTTTAGCCCTGTGATGAATGGCAGGGTGCCATCAGGGTGCCATCAAAGTCAGAGCCGTGACACAGACAATGGGCTTCATTGCCCTGGTGTAATTCCAGCTCAGGCCTGTGAGTGCTGGCTTATCCTCATGCTACTTCCCTTTCTCCCTTACTATCTCTGACCTTATAGACATTGTGGTCCAGCATCAGATGCAGAACCCGCAGGCTTACAGAGCTGAAGGACCAGCTCCCCGCAAAGCAGACGATCAAGTCTCTGTAACCATTCTCTCATTATTTTGATTTCCTAATGGCTTTACTTTTCCTAGTGAACTTTAACTGATGCAGTATCTGATGTGTGCTGTGGCTGATGGTGACCTATATGTATCCTACCCATCCTTCAGAGCTCAGCTCATGTCTCCCCTCCTCCAGGAAGCCTTCGCAGGTCCTGCCTGGCATCCAACTTTGCTCCTGCACCTGAGGTACTGCAGAGCTTACTGCCTGTCCTGCTTGAGTTTTTAAGCTGTCTCCTAGTAGGTGTTTTATTGCTCTAGGTCAAAGCCTCCTACACATCACAGATCATGCAAATCTCTAGTTCCCCATGGATGATTCTGGTTCTGTGAGCCTTTACCTAGGACAAGAATATGACTATCAAGAGGTTTGAGAAGTTTAATCCTGATTAAACTGCGAGTCCTACCATTACAAGAACCATGTCCTTAACTTATGTGACCCTGAATACTTTGGACAGCAACAGTGAATGACAGCAGCCCCACCACAGCCTCTCCAGGGGCAGCAGTCTGCCTTAGAATTCCCAGGAGCTCAGATCGCTCAGATTTCTTTCTTCTTGTAGGGAAGCAGAGGATGAAACCTCCAGAGCTCAGGTGCTGGGGATGCAGTTCATCTTTGTGATCCTACATGGGTCTGTTCTTACCAGTCACTTTTCCCTTCCTCTGCTCAGGCTGCCCGGGAGCTCCCTCACCTCTGTGACTCTAGAAAGAAAACTGTCCTTGCTGACCACCCAGTCTCCCTCCTCTCCTAAGCCTGTGGTATTGGGGCCCCAGCTCTCCATTCTTCCCTCCGCCCCACATGTCCCCTTGCACCAGTCCTCCAGGGACCAACTCTGATAGATCCAGGATTTTCTAGTCTTTTCTTTGGGGCTTTTCTCTCCATTTGTTTCTCCAGTGTATTCTGATTAGATCCTGTGCCAACACACAGCAGCCCCTCAGTGAAGACAGGGGCTGGCCTGTCTTCCATTCAGTGTCCATGAGCCTGGCAGCAGTGACTCAGGCTGCCCCTCCCTATGCAAACTCAGATTCCCCACTCCCAACAGCTCAGTGGCCACATCTGCTGGAATGGTCAGATCTGATACCTATGATGGAGGCTTCTGTGAGAGTCCCTTACGGAGGACACATCTGTTCCTTAACCAAACCCAGGCAGGTTTCTCATGCTGGGTCTTAATTTGTAGAACTCACGTGTAGTGGAGACAGATTGTCTCTGTTTTCCATTAAGTTAGTTGTCACCTACTCTTCTGGGGGCAATGCTGAGTGGGTTTAGGGTGTTGCTGGTCCGGGTCAACAGTCACTTTCAGTGCGGGAGAGCTGGGTGGCCTCTGCTCTTGCCTGTCTCTAGGGTCTGACCCTGGGGCATGCAAATGGGTACCTGTGCATGGCAGAGGGAGAAATCCTGCTCTTCAACAGGTGTGTGGCCAGGAGAAGGCTGCTGCAGTGGGCTTTCTATGAGGCACATCCAAGAAAAGAGATTCCTCACCTGAGTCTCTGAGGATGTTTAAATCTCTTCAAGGGCAGCAGAACAGCTAAAGCCTTTAAGCTCCAGAGTGGACCATCATAAGTAACCAGTACCAAACTGACTCTTACCAAAAGCCAACTTTGGAATTGTTGCTGAGGCAGAAGCCCAATAAACCCTGGACAGAGAGCCAAGCCCAAGGCAGCAGAGGAGAGCAGTTAAGCAGGTGAGATAGGATCAGGAGTGGGGTGTTGGTGTCACACTAATGGAAGGAGTATTTGCAAAAACTAAACCAAAAGAACAAAGTCTGAGAAAAGAGTTGTGGATAACAGGACTGTACTCAGGTTTGGTATCTGTGGGTTCAGCAGGCTTAGATTGGTGTGCTCATTTTGGGGGTGAAGTGGACCTGTCAATCAGGTATGGGGGAGCACTGGTCCTCTAGCCCAGTGATAGCGAACCTTTTAGAGCTTTCAATGATAACAAACAACGTGCTGCGGCATGCATGCCGTAGGTCCACCACCACTGCTCTACTCCTTCTCCAGGCCTCTGGCTCCCCCTGGCCAGAGGAAAAGGATGAATTAGCCTGTCAGGAACTTTTACTTTGGACATTTCTTCCAGGCAGAGGAGCGAGAAGAACAGATTTTGTGGAGGCTCTACATGTTCCACGTGCTCACTGCACAGCATGCCTCAGTGACCCCAAGAAGGAGGTGATACGACACCCTCCACTAAGGAGGATTCTGACCTTCGAACAATTCAGTGATACGTGCCAAGTGAGAAAGTGGCGGAGCCAGCGAGAGCCCTGGCCAGCACACACCTGGCTGACTGTGTGTGTGTGTGTGTGTGTGTGTGGTTTCCCTCCATGGCATCTTGCTGTACCATTCTGTTTTAAATCAGGACAAAGCTGAGGGCTGCTGCCTAGGCTTATTGTGGTGAAAAGGAGGCTGATCCATTTAATTTGCATCCCACCAGGTCCCTGAAATCCTCCCTTTGGCCAAAGTATCAGTAACCCCGATAGCATCTGAGTTGCTCCTACACTTGCTGTTAAGCTATTCATTTTCTACATTTATAAATAAGTCAATAAAAAAGATGTTCAACAGTATTTCCCCAGAGAATGAAAGGGAAAGAAAGTATGAATTGGAAAAGCCCGTCATCTCTGTTGTTTTTGTCTCTGATGACATAATGGCGAGTGTTAAGGAGGACTGGCGGTGGGGGGAATAATGCTCGGGGAGAGACAGCGTTTAAAATGTGTCATTCTGCATCCAACTCACCTGAGAGAGAGAAAGAAAGAAAGAAAAAAAGAAAGAAAGAAAAAGAAAGAGAAAGGAGGAAGAAAGGAAGGAAGGAAGGAAGGAAGAAAGAAAGGACTGACACTAGTAGATGTGCCACTGTGCCCAGGCCTTGCTTCCACCCACTTCTGGCCAAGCTGTAATACTTTTTACCATTAGAAACCATTGCGTGAAACACTGTCTTGAAGCTTCCCCTTTCTGTCTTTGAAGCTCATCATGAAGATCTTAATTAAGAAAGAAATCACCACCTGGTGAGGTCCTAGGAAATCAATAGCCCTGGGGAAGTCTCCTCCTCTGGCTGCTGGGGGATAGCGAGGGTGAGAAGATAGAGGCAGACACTGAATCAATAGGATTAAAAGTCTGGTAGTGGTAAGAGCAGAGGGTATGAAAGCTCAGCAAATGGGAGACATCCAGGAGGGAAGAATCACCAGGACAGGATGTGACCAGAGGATTCAGGCTTTAAGGCTGAGGGCATCTTGGTATCGGGCTCAACTTTTGAGCTTTAGTTTAAAGAAAACAGTAGAAAGTACATTATTTTCAATGCTTGAGTGTGAAAGAACCATCTGGGCAACTTTTAAGACATAGGGATGCCCAAGCCCCATCGAATCAGAATGTCCAAGGTGTAAGAACTGAAAACTGAAGGAATTTAAAGCTCCTCGAGTGGCTCTGTGAGGTGCCTAGAGCTGACAATCACTGATCCTGGGGGCAAGGATGGTGTAGAGCCCACTGCCTCTTCAAGTGTGTTCTATAGCCAGCAGTGTCAACAACCCCAGAGAAACTGTTAGAAACGTAGTATCTTAGACCCTGCCCAGGACAACTGAAGTAGAACCAGCAAGATTCCCAGGCTATTCACTTGCAACTCAAAGTCTAAGAAGCAGTAGTGTAATGCCAGGTTGCTCTGGGTATGATTTGGACTCCAGACTCATGACAAGTGACAGGTGGCACTCTACATCCAAGGCTCCCCTCTCCATGTATTCAACCATCTGCAACCTTGAATAGAAAATATATATTTTTAAAAATATTGTATCTATATTGAAAGTATACAGGCTTTATCCTTTTTGCATTGTCCCCCAAATAATACAGAATAGAAAGTATTTACCCAGCACTCACGTTGTAGTAGGTATTGTAATCTAGAGATGGTTTGCTTGAGGATGTTGATAGGTTCTATGCAAATACTACACAATTGTATACAAGGGACTTGAGCATGCTTGAATTTTGGTATCTGTGAAGGATCCTGGCACTGATTCCCCGTAGACACTGAAGAATGACTGTACTTAACTTCCCTGAAATTTACTTTCACTCCGTGTAAAGTGGGAATAAGGATGCCTGTCTAGCAGGCTATCAGAGTAAGAGATGCCATGCCTTCTACAAAGCGTATGACACCGTGCCCAGAACACGGATGCTGGTACCTTTGTCTTCCAATGAGGATGAAATCAGTTCCATCATATAAGGAATTTAGTAGAGTGCTTGCATTTACTATGTGTTCAAAAAAGCGTGAGCTATTGTGCTTTCTTCAAGAGTACCCTAGACAGATGGAGGGACTTGTGCCTTGGTGCTCTACTCAGCTCCTCCTCCAGCCCTTCCTGTGTTGTATTTTAATCCACTATTTTTATGTCTGTCTACCCCAAGAATTTACTGAACCCGTATTCAGCTCACCCCCTGAGCCTGATACGAAGCCAGACCAGGAGATACGCGTTAAATAAATGTGCAGGCCAGAAAAGTTTCTTTAATTTAGGAATATAGAATTTAGGAGCATAGAATACCGTCAGACACAGTCTCTTGGCCCCTGGGATGCTTTTTACTCTATGAAGGAGGAAGGGGTTCTTTTCGGGGTCCATAAATGGAAAGCAACTAACTGAATGTGTCAGTGACATATTCTCAGTGTTGGATTAATTTCAACACATAAAACTAAGTGCTTTGGAGACCTAATTAGATTCTGAGCTTCTAGAATAATAAAACCAAATTTGAGATCATCTTGGGGCTCTCTTCATTCTCAATGTGCTCTGACTAGGGATAAAAAGGGGATCAGTACACTTCTTCTGCCAGAGCCTGGTACGGGAAAGGGAGGTTTGGCAGATGGTCCCAGCGCCCTCTTAATCTGTGGGTCATCATGGCGCTTCCCACAGACATTGCCAGGCCTTTTAATGAAACCATTTAATTGGTACAGACGTAGGCGAATATGTGGGTCACCTTCACCTGAGAGAGGGGCTCGGATGGAACATGGGGCCTCTAAGGCATGTGCTAAGTGCTTTTTCAGGAAAATTGCACTGTTACCAGCACCAGGAAAGAAAGAAAGTTGAAATATTGAGAAAGAGCTTCCTGGTCCTCCGTGGGGAGCTAGAGGCGGCTTTCCCAGGACAGCAAGACAAACAGCAGGGAGCCAGAGATAAGTGATGGCTCCTGGTGGCTTCATAAAAGGTCAATCACTTGGACTGAATCCCTACTCCATGTTAAGGATGAAAAGTACTTTTTCTTTGTATTGTTCCATTTAATTTCAGGTACCTAGGCAAGAGCTTTCTGGGTTCTGTTTTCCCATTTTTTCCTATACACAGAGGCTTAACGGAGTTCAGTAGCTCCGCCCCAAGTCACACAGTATGAACTCAGCAGGATCCAAACCACGGTCAGTATGCATCCAGCCTTGAGCAGTACAAGCTGGTAGCCATGGCTTCCTGGTCCTTTGAGGCAGACAGTTTCAGAGGGTCCTAGGACACAGGTGATAGAGAATCCTTGAGGGATCAGATGCCACCAAGGAGGAAGGTGTTTTGTTTCAGGTGGTCCTGGAGTACATAAGGCTGGGCAGGGGCTGCAGGTGAGGGCACTCACTGGGGCTTCCTTTACCTGTGCTGGCTCAGTAGCTAGAGCACACAAGCCCGCACCTGAAAGAGTGCTAGGGAGTCCTGGCACGTGGGTCCTGATCCTCCCTCTGCCTCTCAAGAGGCATTTGACCTTGCGGCAGCCCTCAGCTTGTGCCATCTGTGGGTCAGGACAGCTGGATGCCCAGGTCTTTGAGAATTAGCTTGGCCTGAAGCCCTGGGCTATAGGGCTGGTGTGTTTCCTGCATCACTACTTAAAGTTCCACAGATTGCAAGGAGGTGGCGATTAAATACTCCCCCTTTGCTCTATGGCAGCTCACACACCTATACGTGCACATTTATAGGTTGCGGCACCTGGTCATGATGCCTGAGTACTTGTCCCACTGCCATTGAGGGAGGTCTCTCTTTTTTCCCTCTTCTGATTTTCCCAAATGCCATCCTCTTTCCTTGTGACCTGCAGTGCTGATAAACCCTCTTGAGTTTCTGATGGGGAGATAGGCAAGATGAGGAGGCATTTCCGAGATTGCTCCATGAACAGGAACAAGCACACCTTGTGCCCCCACCTTTGTCCATTCCTCAGTGCCCTTCAGTTTTCTAGGGGAAGCTAGGGCCACGTGGAAAGGAAAGACACAGTGATGAGAGGAATGGCCAAGAGAGGTGTGTATGAAAGAGACTGAACGATCAGACGGCACACTTTAGGTCCTTTCTCACCAATCATCTGTTTACTGTTTCTCCTTTACTCCCTTCTTGCATCTGGGGAGGTGTGTCTGTGCCTGCTGCTGGGTGTTGCGAGGAGAGCCAGAGCCAACACCCAACACTTCAGCCCAGGAGATAAGGTTGAGCCCACGAAGCAGAGACATCTACAATTTCCCCCCCAGCCTACCCCGGAAAGCCAAGAGACATTCATTTATCATTAGCACATTTGTTTCTCTGTCAGCCTCTGTGTTGTGCTGAGAATTGCAGCAAAGAACATGACTGACATGGTCACTGCTCACAGAACTCACCATCTTGTACTAGAAAACATTACATGAAAAATCATACAAGTAATTATTGAATCAAATTGCAGGAGGCGCTGCGTGTGTCAGCTCCAGTCTTTTCATCTCTTTCTTGGATGCGGCCTGATCAAAAGTGAAGTCACTGTGGATGGTCCAGCTGAAGATCACGGAGGTGAAATACAGTTCCAAATCTCTTCTCACCCTCTGACTCTTAGGACAGCTGAGCAAGTGGACAGGAAATGGCAAGGAAGAAGATGCTATATATATAAACACACACAGCTTGAAGTTTGAGGGTGTTAGTGCAATGGACAGGCAAACCACATTCTGTCAGTTCCATCTCTTCCACATCACTGATGTTGGGCGCTTTGACCTTGTCTCAGTTCAGACCTTTAGCACGTCCCTCAATGACTGCGGCAATGCCTGCCCCCATCTTTGAGCTTCCAGCTGTAAACCTCAGCAGAGAACCTCTCTGCCTACAGCAGTGTTTTCAGCCTCCATGCTGATGATGCTTTGGTCTAGGGGCTGGTCTTGGACACTGTAGGATTTTACATTGTAGAATGTAGCAGCATCCAAAGATTGCCAAGTGTCTCTTGGGAGGCAAAATCACCCCTGGTTGAGAACCACGGGCTTAGGGAAGTTATGGCCTTGAACTTGACATTGAAGGTTCTCTATGATCTGCTTCTAAAGTGCCTTTCAGCACATTCTTCCTCTGTCCTTGACCTTGCTTGCTATCATGCAGCCATGACCAAGTACAAGACTGCCCGACAGTGCCTTTCTCTTCTCTCTTTGCTTTAATCATGTTGTTCTCTTTGCTTGGCATACCCTACCCCCTTCTCTGTCTATTAAAAAATCTACATGTGCCACATGATTCATATCAAAAGCTTTCTCTAAGAAGCTTTTCCAGATATCTGGATTTCAGTTTCCGTGACTGCCAAATAAGGATAAAAGCTTTTCCCCATGAACTGCATGCAACACAAAATGTCAGCGCTGTAGAAGAGGGTAACTCATGGATGCCATCTTTCAGGGAGACAGAAAGAGGTGCAGAGACCTGGAGTGTCTTGCTGAAATAACAGCCAGATGGAGAACGAGCTGGGTCTAAAAGCAGAGGCACAGAATTTCTACCTCAATAGTCTAACCCAGCTTTTGCACTGTGAAGGACCCTTCTAATCAACAGGAAAGTTAGCGGTGTGGCTACGATCAGGTCGCACAATGCCTCTGCGCCTCAAAGCTTCTCTTTGTAAGGTGAGGGCTAATCAGATGTTCCTTAAAGTTCTTTCCATTCTGTTCTGTGGCTAATGGGTTTTTTTCTTTTTGAGAAAAGATCATCACTCAAACACAAAGCATTCTCATTATTAGTACTTACCCAATCCGTCCCACTATGGGGGAGCCACATGTCTGTCGCTGCTCTATGTAGTCAACACTGAACTAGAGTGAAACTTCCCAAAAGGTTAACATAACGGTTTCACTCATCAAAACAACGCTTCGCATCGTGCCTTCAGAACACTCCCCGGCATCATTTTTCAAATTCAAACACGAACCAAAAATGACAAATGATTCTTGTAATGCGCTCTTTGACACAAATCATTTCTGATTGCCCAAGACCCCAGACAACCTTGAGCAGGCAGCATCCAGACGAGAGGGAGAAGTCTTGGAAAATGAACAGCTTCAACTTCTGGCCGACAAGAACCCTCTGCTCACAAGGCAGCGGCAGTGTGCGCTGATTGCCAAACAGAGCGCTTTTGAAATGAGGCGATTCTGTTGGGGATGGGTTGGGATGGTGATGTGTTTCATATCACAACATTTTAAGCAGCCTTGGAAGAGTTTTCAGATAGCAGCTGAAAGGATTCACGTGCTCCAGGCTCACAGTCTGTGAGGCACTTCACCATAGGATATCTTACTTCATCCTCCCAATAAGAGTGGTACTGACTGTCGTCTTCCTTCTGCACAGCGGTAAGGAAGCTTTAGGGATTCCAGAGTGTTGCAAAAGGGATCAGCATGTGGCTGTTAGATTAGAACTAGAATCAGATCCCTTGGCTCCACAGCCACTGTGTTCTACATTGAGGGGCACCTGTAAGTATAAAGTTCTTTCAGAGTGCTGTTTTATCTAGTCTCATGCTCTGCAGATTGTGGATGGAAGCATAGGGTTGAGGGAAGGGGTGTGTGTTGATGTGAGGTAAGCTTGACCAGAAAAGGTTGGGATGGACGGTCACAAATATTCTTCATGGTTCAAATGTATTGACAATGGCAGACACTGGATCAAGTGTTTTGCAAGTGTTATTCCCTTCCCTTTCCTTCCCTTCCTTTTCTTTACTTCTCTTCCCTTTCTTTACCTTTTCCTTTTCTTTTGCAATACAAGAGCCCTGTGAGATAAGTATTAGCATTATTCCCATTTTGCGGAGAGGAACGTGAGGCTCAGAGTAGTCAAGGAACTCGCCCAAGGCAAAGCCAAGCAAGATCATGGACTGAGGCATAGATGAACAATTATCCACCAAGAATTAGTGTTGCCATTCAAAGAATAAAGCTGTTGCTAGGAAGCAGTTGCCAGTCCAAGAATTGCTTATCTTCAGGTTCCCTGCACGAGCAAGGTCACACAGTCCAGTTCTTATCCATGGATATTATAGGAATAAAAATGTCACTTCTCGGAAGAAGTACTTCTGAAGCTGGTGTGCCTCCTGTTCTCTCTTTCTCTTCCAGGCAATGGACATTAGCCCCTAGACTGACTTCAGAAGCCATGTGTTGAAGAGGACAGTGTGTATCAGCTGGTATCCCACCTGCCCTCCGCTGTCACACGCTGTGCCTTACATAAGACAGATGAAATTTAAATTGAGTTAAGATGTTGAGGTTTCAGGAGTTATTTGGTATAACATCTGGAATTACCCTAACACAGAAACAAAAGAGCCCTGTTTCAGATGTGCACACTCTTAAATACTGGGGTCATAGAGCGCTCCCAGAATTGCTTAGAGTTATGCAGATTGTGGAATATTTGCTCTTTATCCCCAAACCTAAGTGAAAAATCTTGGTGATATTCTTTCCCTCTGATAAGCCTGCATGATATATTGGAGAGACTTTCATAATTCTGAATCCCTTCTAGAATTGGCTCCTCTCCTCTCCTCTCCTCAGTTTTTCTGTCACAGTAAATGACTTTAGCATGTACGCAATGGCCTGACAGTCATTCTAGATTTCTGTCTTTCCTTTGCCCCCATTTCCTAACTTTCAATGAGTCCTTAGATTCTACACTGAAAATCAGTACCACGGTGTGCTGGAACCAACACGTAGGAACTTATGTGAACCCTGTGCAAATTGTCAGAAATGTTACGAGCCAGTAGATTTCATGCTGAGAGCTTAGATCAGCCCATGTTGGGAATATTTGTACCATGGAAATTGGCAAATACAACTAGCCAGGGTTCTGCTGTTCCCACAGATCTGGTTGTTAAATGACCAACACACCACTGAATATATTCTAAATTTCACCTTTTCTTACTACTGGTACTGCTACCATTCAGGTCAAAGCCACTAACATCTTGCCTCTCGGGGCTGGGGATTTAGCTCAGCGGCAAAGCTCCTGCCTGGCAAGCGCAAGGTCGTGAGTTCGGTTCCCGGAACCGGAGAAAAAAAAAAAAAAAAAAAAAAAAAAAAAAAAAAAATCTTGCCTCTAAATGTAAATACTATTGTGGACTCCCACCGGGTCTTCCTGTTAATCTGGTACAGTTAATTTCCCACAGAGTAACCACAGGATCCTTTAAAAATGTAAGTGAGATCACATCAGTCCCATCTCCAAATTTCTCTGGGGCTTCCCTTCACCTTTATAGTACAATTAAAAATTTTTGACAGTTCACAAGGTCCTACATAATAGGAATCTGCCTACTTTTATTACTTAACATCTACCACTCTCCCTGCAGCTGTGGTGATCTTATTTCCACTTTACAAACAAGAATTTTCTCTGGTCTCAAGGCATTTGTATCTGTCCATCCCCATGCCCAGCATTGCTCTCCCCTTTGACCTGTAAACAGTTTACCCTTCCACACCACATTCCTCTCTGGTGATGGATCACTTTATGAGGGCCTTCCTTGTGTTATTATGTACACCTCACCCCTGTCCTGGGATTGATGTCTCCCTAAAACGTCATTGTGTACTTGTTTACCGGTTTACATGCGCAATCTATTCTTTTACAAGAATGAGCTCCCTGAAGATGAATACCTTGCTTTGCTTACTGAATGGTATCTGAGCCGAGCAGGGGCTCAAAGTACATATTGCTAAATGGACAAACACATACCTGATCATCGGTGTGACACAATTCAAGGTGGATGAATCAAGTCAGTGGGTGTTAGATCATATAATGGGCTGTGGTTTCAGGAGACAGGGCCTAGCAAGACATTTGGATGGCAGATGGGCTGACTATGTCCAAGGAGCAAGGAATGAAGCAGGGAACCAAGGCAGGAGCACAAACAGAGCAGAAAGTTCTATGGACACCCGGAAGAAAAGTGAAAACGGAATGTCTTTTCAGCACTTGGCAATGAAGATCCAGAGCGAGTGGGCTCAGGAAGGATGATGGGAACAAAATCTGATTTACCTAATGCTCCTCTGTTAGGGTATCAGAGAGGCAGCCAGTCTTTCCTTATCTGTAACTTTCTAGCTATATGACTTTGGGAATGCTACTTAACCTCTTTGAACCTCAGTTTTTTTCTTATCCCTGAGAGTAAGGATTAATGATATCCTCCCATGGCTGGTGTGGGCACTAAAAGGATGGATGAACGAAAGCTTTCAGCACAATGTTGCCACGCAGCAAATATTCAATAAATTCTGAGTAACTGCTAATTTCCATACCCTTTCTACACTGTGGCATATAAAATGATCACTCCTTTTATTATCTATATTATTCAGCGGAACCTTAGAAGTAAGAACTGCAGCATGTTGAATATAAAATGGACTTAGCGGTGAAAACGATGGATAGATAGGTCTCATTTTATGACCCAGCAGGCAGAGTTGAGGTGGTTAATGAGAACAGGTCAGGGGGTGTTGAAATCTCCATGCGGACATGGCCAATGGAAGGATCTAAGGATTGTCCTCATTAATTATGGCTCCCAAAATGGAATCCCCAAGTAATTCTTTGAAATAAGATCTTTTCTCTTGAGATCATTTCTACCTAGACTTGTGGAATAAAGAAGAAAACCAAGACTCAGACAGATGGCATAACTCACCAAGGTCGTGCTGCCCAGCCCTGGCAAAAACCCTGTAAGAACCCATTTCCTCTGATTCATAGTCTAGCACTGTCTCTACGCACCTTGTACTCTGTCTCACTTCGTATGTAACAGCCTCTTCCCCAGAGGGGCCAGTAGGGGCGCTACAGCACAATCTGTCCCTCTTTGCATATCCACATAGCAGTTGTTCAACTAATGCCTATGGGATGGAATTAAATCTTAGGCCAGGATTTTCCTATAAGGTAGATCCATGTTCTCTTTGGAAGAAGTGTGCTCATGGATGGAGATATCTGGAGGACCTGGCAGATTTGTAATTAGAATTGTGGAATTCATTTCTAGTAATGAATTCTTGTTGGGAAAAGGGATGACAGTCTCTCAGATCTATAAAGTATTTTTCTTTCAGCTTACAAAGTTTGCTAAGGAAAAATACCCAAGAGGGAAATAGCTGGGTTGAGTGGGAGTTCTGATCCTAGTTTATTGAAGAATCTTCAGACTGATTTCCAAAGTGGTTGTACCAACCTACACTCCCACCAATAGAGGAGAAGCATTGCTTTTTCTCCACACTCCCTCCAGTATTTGTTATTGGTTGATTTCTTGATGATAGCCAGTCTTTCTGGGTTGAGATGGAATCTCAGTGTTGTCTTAATTTGCATTTGTCAAATTACTAATGATGTTGAGCATTTTTTCATGTATTTGTCATTTGTATTTCTTTATCTGAGAAGTGTATTTTCATCTCAGATGCCCATTTTTGGATTGGATCTTTGAATTTTGGGGGTGCTGACTTTTTAAATTCCTTATATGTTCTAGGTAGAAGTCCTTATTTTTCCAGAAGAACTGAAAACATCATATTACAGCAATATATGTGCACCCATGTTTATAGCAGCACAACTGTAATAGCTAAATAATGGAATAGCTAAATAAATGTAATAGCTAAATAATAGCAAATGTCTATCCACTGAGGAATGGATAAAAAAGTTGTGGTATTTTTATATAATGGATATTACTCAGCTCTAAAGAAAGATAAACTCAGGGCTTTTATAGATAAATGGACACAAGTGAGACCATACTCATAAGTGAAATAAATCAGACCTGCATGTATAAATGCCATATTGCCTCATTAGTGTAAGAACCTGAAAGAGTGAGCACAATCTAAAAGGTACAATAGATATTTGTGAAAGGGAAAGAAACTGCTCAAAAGGAAAGAACAACTGGGATGAGGGAGGAGAGAAAAGAAGAAGGGAAAATATGTGTATATTTATACACAGGATAGCTGAGATAGTTACACTACTGATTTCTATTACTTTATTGAAAGGAACAGTTAATGTTTAATTGTTTGATCAATCTCACATGCCTATATTTGTTTATCTGAGTAACCAATTTGAAGATATCAATATGTAATACAGCCACCATTGTTAATTTCCTATCACCTTGTCTGAAATTCTGTATTACTTGTATTGTTTTTGTGTTATTTTGTACATGTCTGTGTGTCTGTTAATGTTTTTGTTCTTTTATCTTTAAAAAAAGCCAACGTTTATTCAGACCCTTGTTTAAACAAACCAGCTTGTGGGTGGACACAGAAGAGAATTCTGTTCCACTGTAACAGTGAAGAGCGTGAGACACCGAGAGCAGAAGTGACTATGACTGTTTCTGATGAGCTCTATGACCTAAAACCAGTCTGAGAGGAGGTGACTATTGGTCACTGTTGTACACACACCTGTCACCTGGAGATGTAGCCCGGGGTGCCATCAAAAAGGTTAATTTCTGACTAGCAGATTCCTTCTCAGACACCCAGGAGTGCCTTGCATTTTAATGGGCCCTGGATACTTATTGCTTGCAAAGAGGTCAAGTTTCTAAATGGACCGCCAGATGGAGAGGCCTGCTGGACTTTCCCTGGGGCCAGGAAAGGCTGCTCTTGCCATTAGCTCCTGTTCTTTTCTCCCTAGAAGGGTTTCAGTGCTTTCCATGCTAAAAGCTTACTCCTCCGGGGCCCCCTCTAGTGCCTTCCAGCTGCATTCTGAAGTGGATGGCAGGGAGGCTGGAAGCACAGGCAGGGCAGCTCCACATGCAAACATCTTAAGGCCCAAATGCAAATTCTTTCCTGTTTGCCAAGAGCTTTAATTTGAGCACCTTGCAGAAGCAGAAGAGAACTTGTATAGGGTGCACGGTATATACACAAATAGCAGAAAATGGGCCCCCATGCTTGGGGCTATAAGACTTGAGGAGCATGTTTACAACTGTCTTCTACTGGATTCTCATAAGGATCCCACTGACCCCACTGGACTGAAGCAAGTATATCCTGAGTGCTGACCATGCCAGGCATGGGGCCTACTCTGCAGGAGCCAAAGGGACAGTCAGGAATACAGGCATGTATGACCCTGGCACAAAGGGTGTAGCTTATCATACAGCACGAAACTTGTGTGGTGCCGTGGTGATGACAAGTGACTTCTCTTAAGGAAGTGGTTTCCAGGCTCAGGAGTGAGCCAGGTGACAAGGCAGAGAGAAGAGAGTCTGGGCTTAGGACTGAAAGAGTTCAGAACGTTAGTTAGTTTGCTGGGGCTGCCATAACAAAGTATCACAGACTGGGCTCCTTCAACAACAGAAAATCACTGTCTCACAATTCTCCAAGCTGGAAGTCCGAAGTGGGGATGTTGACCAAGTTGGTTCCTTCTGTGGCTCTAAGGAAGTGTGCCTATTCTGGGCCTTCTCCCAGCTTTGGAAACCTCAAGTGTTCCTGGCCCAGTGGGTGGCATTTTCCTGTGTTTTCACATCCACTGCCCTCTCTATGTGTCTATCTCTGAGTCCCTATTTCACTCTTTTTATGAGAACATCAGTCATATTGGACAAGGCCTTACCCTAATGGTCTTATCTTAATCTGATCATCTGCTAAGTAAGACTGTTTCCAAACTAGATCACATTCACAGGTTGTAGGGGTGGGTGCACCAACATCTTTCAGGGAGGGTCACAATTCAATTCTTAATAGCACTGCTCAAAAAACTGAAGGTAGCACAGAGATTGTAGGGCAGAAGAAGAGCAAAATAAAGCTAGCTGGTCTACCAGGGCCTTGTTGGAATGGGCTTGAAAACCATGGTGGAGACTTTGCAATTTACCAGAGCAAGGAGTTAATCACTCTTTAAAATTCTTGCAATCACACACAATTTCTCAGGAGCACTTTCCTGGGGAGTGTTGTGTGCATTAAAGCCAGCAACCACATCTTATTCTGAGACCCCCAGCACAGAGATCAGCACCTAGGACATGCTTCATTAATGTTTATTAATTGAGCACATTTATTGTATTAGCTGAGTATAAAATTGCCTATTCATTTATATGCGCTTTTCAGACAGTTCACATCATCGTTGCAATATACACCATCCCTTTTTTGTACACCTTTATGTGTAGTCTCTAAATTTTTAGATTGGAATGTTTATTTCATCCTCTTAAAGGCAGAATCCTTCATTATGTTCTCCCAGACTCCGTATCTTATAATATGTGGTTTGCAAAATAGATTTGACTAGGTGTTTTGTTGTTTTTTCTTAGGAAAAAAAAATCAATAAATTATTTGTGTGCCTTTAATGTAGAGGGAAGTACTAGAATTGGTTTTGCCATCCTAAAGTTGAGAAGTTCAACACCTAAAAGGAGGTTTATCCAACTCCAACATTGTTAGAGGTAATAAAACTTTAATGATCTACTTCTAGAATTTAAGATTTGCCTGAGTCTCTCTCACGCCTTCTTTTAAAGTTTACTACTGCAGGTTTACTGCAAGAGAAGCAGGATTTTGAGGCCCTGACCCCAGTCTTTGGAGTCCTGAAAGAAGGGAGGTTAGGAGCTCCAACATACCTCCCCAAGCAGAGTGACGGAGTGGTTCTCATCAGTAGACATGTGAAAGGAGGTAAAAATTACTATCAAAGGAAAAAGGGAGCCAAAAAAATCTCCACCTGATGACTCATGTTACATATGGGTAGGAAACTAGGATTTACCTGAGGCCAGGAAGGGACAGGCTAAGCAGAAAGGCAAGCCATTGCTACAAAGTACATCGTGATCTGCAATCAGGTGAGGGTTGTGTCATCAGGATTGCCTCTTTCTCAGAGCTTTGGCGATTTCTGGTTCCCTGAGGAAGATCATGGGAAGGGGTGAAGGGTCTTCAGAACTTCCCAGAACTTCTCTTCCTATAGAAATAAAGAATACAAAGTAGTTGGGTCCCAAAGCATAGCATATTACAATCTTGAAGCTCTAGGCTTTCACTTGACTCTAGGGACTCCAAAGCAAGCATGCTTTCTTCAGGCAAACTCTGCAGCACACGATGCCCTCAGACACTCCATCTCCAGGCACAAAGGCAAGTTGTCAGCTCCTGGACACCGCTGATCTAGGTTTCTAGGCCCATCTCTCAGTCCGCTGTATGGTGAAGACTCCTGGACTGGGACTTAGAATTTGAATCCAGGCTCTGGTCCTTACTAGCTGTGACCTTGGACATGTCGTTTTGTCTCTCTGGATTCATTATCTTGTCAGTTTTATGGAAATTATCAGTGTTTCTACCTCATAGTGCTCTTGCAATGACTAAGTGAGACCAACACACACAAAATGCTTAAGACATTCTCTGTTATATGCTTAAATATTTGACTCATTTTGCTGCATGTCTAGATTAAAATATTAGTGGCAATTTCTAATGGTTTATTGAAAGGAACAGTTAATGTTTAATTATTTGATCACTCTTGCATGCCTATCCCTGGTAATGTGAGCAACTACTTTGGGGATAACAATACGTAACCCAACAACCATTGTAGATTTCCTACCATCTTTTTCTTGGAATTCTGTATCATTGTTGTTGTTTTTGTGTTGTCTTGTTTTTGTCTTTGTTTTGGTTATTTTGTTTTTGTTCTTTTGTCTTTAGAATAAAAAAAAAATGGAGAAAAATAAATCATGTTTTTTTAGAAACTTTAAAAAAAAATATTAGTGGAGGTGAAAGTCCCATTCAAAGGTCTGTTCGTGTGCCCGGGACAGTGTGCAGTCTTCCAGGCATCTTTAGGTCCCCTACTCAGAATAACTCTCACCCAGCACCCTCTCCCTTTCCCTCAAGCTTCTTGGAGTGGGTGGTTCCCATGAGCAGTGGGAGCGAAGGCTCAAATGCACTGACCGTAAATGGCTCAGGCGGCATCTCCCTGGAGCCCCTATTTCAATGCTGTTTTGATCAGAATGATGGTTTCAGCCACAAGCAATTGATTGGCCTATACAATTCTGTCATCCCAACAACTGATTAATTCCTCTATAATGAAACTGGCTGTAGTCCCCGGTAGCATGCATACTGCCATGACTGAACATTTATTTCCTGTCAGTGTCTCTGAGTACTTTACATATATTACTTCTCTTAGTTTCCAAACACAGCCCTCTTCAGCAGGCCTTGTTTTCTGCACTCTATATATGGAGAATGCAGGGTCAGCTCAGAAAGGTTCAGGAAGCTGCCTACCACACACAGCTAGTAGGAGGATTTGAGCTCAGGTCTACTTCAGTCTTTCAGCCATGTTTTTTTTTTTTTTTTTTTTTTTTGAAAGAATCAGGTTTACCAAGGTAGGATTTACATTCAATAAAGTTTATACTTTCTTAAGCAACAGTTCAATGGGTTTTGACAATGAATATAGTTGTAGTATCACAATATAAGCAGACTGTAGAACCTCAGCCTAATTCCAGAAGTTCCCTGCTGGTCCTTTGCCGTCTGTCTGCTTCATCTAATCCCAGCCCCAACCCTGGGGACCATCGATTTGTTTTCTGGGCCTATATGTTTTCCTTTTCTAGAATGTCATATAAATGGAATCATGCAGTTTGTCATCATTTGTATCTAACTTCTTCCATTTGAAGGCTGTTGAGATTCCTCTGTAAGGTCACAGGTATGATATTCATCTGAAACTTCTTATTGCTGAGCAGTCCGTTATGTGAGTAGGCCATACACTCTATTCACTCCCTCACTAGTTGAACATTTGTATTGTTTCTATTTTGGTAGCTATTAGAAATAAAGGTGCTCTAAACATTTATGTGCAAGTCATTACATATAGACATATTTTCATTTTCTTGTGTCAGTAGCTATGACTGAGCATTCCAGAGTCTCAAGTTAAGTGTATGTTTAACGTCATAAGAACGCGACAAACCCGTCTCCCAAACTTTCTGAATCTCTTTGAATGCTCACTAGAATTGCATGAAAGGCTTTTTCAGCTACAGTAAAGCATTGGAGACTCAACACCTAGTTTATTCTGAGCTGCTCTGAGCCAGGAGGTTGAAAATAATGAACACCACATTTCACTGAATCTAAGAAGCCATCAATTTTAAGAGGCACCATCATTTTACAAACCATTAAGGAAGAAAAAATGTCTGGCAAACAGTGACACGGTCCTTTCTTGTCACTTAGGAAAAAAAATTTTGTACTTATTAAAATACTCACATATCACTGTTGCACATAAAGTAGAAAACAAAAATGAAAAACATGGTTAAGATATGCCCAGAACACATTCACCTGTAGAGCCTCTCTTGTTAATTCTGAGTCTTGGGTGTACATCTGTTCATGGTATCTTCCTGAACGCCATCAGCCCATTGATAACACGGCATTTTTTTTTTGAGACAGGGTCTCGCTATGCAGTTCGGGTTGGCCTGGAGCTCACTTTGTAGCCCAGGTTGGTCTTGAAGTTGCAAATGATTCTCCTGCCTCTGCCTCCCGAGTGCTGGGATTATAGGGGTGGACCAAGCATTTTTAAAAATATGTTCTGTTGTTGTTTCTAGGATTTTCTTTCAAACAAATCTCAAAACTGGGAACTTTTTAATTTGACTACAATCATATTTCATGCCCCCAACTCGGTTGAATTATGTATCACCGGATGTTAAACAGCTTCCGTTTGAATTTAGGAAATAGTTTCTTGGCAAACTGATACCTGAAGCTTTAGAGAGAACCCTGCTCAAGGGATAAATCAGTCATGCCAGCCTCTGTGACTTTAATATTGTGTTCACCTGGTTTTTAAAAGGTGTGACCATTTCTCCTGACTTGAGGATTGCTGGTTCCATGTGTCAAGAAAAATACTTATGCAAGTGGGATTTTGACAGTGTGTCCACAGATACACAGGCTATGACAAATATCCCTGACTTGCTACCTGCCTATGATTGAAAGACATTGTCATTTGTAGAAGATAGCCTGTTCCCGGGGTCATTAAAATTGAAAAATCTACTTAGAATTAATAAGACGTAGCATATTTTACCTCAAATAAGAGTTCCTGTTGTGCTCTATTTTTTAATGTCCTCCCAATTCACCGACACAGAAAACAGAAACATCTGCTTCGTCTTCCACACCTCTTTCCCCTCAGCCACCTCAATCAGAATAATTCTCCTTCTCTTTCCATTTCTATCACTTGTGTCAATGCCCCATTTGTCCTCTCTCCCGTTAGCCATTGCGGCTATCTCCCCACTTATCTTCTTGCCTTCCAGAAATTTCTTTTCCTTCAGTCAATCCTATTCATTATCCCTAGAGCAATCTTTGTACTGCACAAATCTAAACCTGCCATTCTCCTTTTCAAAACTCTGTCCTGGATCCCCATTATTTGAAGAGTAAAGCGCAAACTTCTTAGGCTGGCATTCAGTTTCTTCTAACTGCTGGGTCCAACCTGTCATTCCAGTGTTGTCGTTCACCATTTTCCACTCCAGGTACACGCAATTATGTGATGTTCTCCAAACGGGCCTTAGACTTTCCCCTGTAGGACTTTTTCAGTCTGAGATCTTGCTTATGCTCTGTCTAGAAATCTTCCTTACTCCTGTTAAAGATTATCCATATAAGTGAAGGAGAGTGTTCATTTTGGTCACATTATATGGTGCAGTTATGGGTACAGTTCTTCTCTTCCCTCCAGATAGCCTACACTGGTTTAATATATGTGCATTTTTCATATACACACATGTACAGCTTTACAAATATCTATACATACATATAATGTACATGTACACACATATGTAGATATACAGATGTACACATACATTCACCCTATTTGTTCTTAATTGTCATGTCCGCTGTAGAATTTCCTTTGTGCTCATTGACTAGACTCCTTCCTTCAGGTTTTTTAAACACCTGCTGTGGCTTCATTTGTACTGTCTCTTGCTGTAAAATCAAGACAGGACTATCCAGCCCTACTTCAAGGATGAAGTTCAGTTACACAGTCTGAGAATTATAGCATTTTGGAGACATTTCAGTGTGATAAAACAGACCTAGAGCTTGGCATTGAGCAATACTGAGTCAAGCTGTGGCTCTGTCACTTACCATCTCTATGACCTTGGGTACATAAAATAACATCTCTGACTTGAGTTTCCACAAGGCTCCAAAACACTGAGAGTCTCCAGGTACCTTATAGAAGGCTTGTTCCAGTAGAAAAGACTCCTGACTCACTGCCAAGTGCTTCTTCAAGTTCTCAAGAGCAGGATAACTCTACCCAGCAGAAGTAGATAGCTCCCTTCCCCTGGCTCCTGGTTCGTGTTTTGTGGCAGACATAGCTTAGCAAGCTGCTTTCTCCTTTTGTATATCATGTACCTATAGCTGGGAGGAGTTGGCCTCAGCTCTTCTTTCATACCTGTCATGGCCATGTGACTAATTTTAATTCTGCAGGATGCTGCACTGGGGTCAAGGCTCTTTCTGCCAGTAATTTCTCCAGGGATTCCTTTTTGCACTGACTGGATGTAAACAACAAGGTCCTAGGCCAGTGATTCTGTCTGAGGTCCATCAGAATCACTTGGAGGGCCAGGAGGACCCCACCCCCAGTGCCTCTGATCCACTGGAGAGGAGTCTGAGCATGTGCACTTATAATAAGTTCCATGGTGACACTGGTGCTCTTGGTATGAAGACCATAGTTTAAGAATCATCACCTTAAGAGATGGCATAGCCATAATATGGAAAAATTTTGATACATAGTAATCGAACATGGGGGAACAAAGCTGGTATGTTAATCAAGCAATCTGCTACTATTAAATAATCAAGGAATAAACTTTTACTGTGTTTGAGAAATGATGGATTTGGGTGACGGTACTGTAACAGGTTAATCAATCCTTTAGAAGACTCATCTATTTTCTCACGGGGCTGGGGCCTAGATTTAGTGCCTGTTGCTGGCTGTCTTTCCCTGGTCTGGGCCTAGCTTTAAATCCCTCACATCATCCAGGGTATCTGATTGTACCCAGACCATCACCCACAGGCAGAGTCTTTGTCTCATACCAGCCCTCTCCGTCCCTGCCACTAACCGGTGGACAGTACCTTCCCCTGCAGCAGCCTAGGGTTCCCTCAAGCTGCTGTCCTTGGAAATGAAGGTTTCTGGCCTCTCCTTGGCTGGAGAAGTTCACCCGCTCTTTCCAAACTAATTGCCTTAGAGGCTGCCCCCAAAAGCTTTTGCTTATGTTCTCCTGTCTGAGAATATTCAGCCTCCTTGCAGTAGGGGAGAGAATGGTAGACAGAGGCCTTAACCACTTTGCTCCTGATTTCTTTGTCCTCAGCTCTGCTGTTCCTTGCACAGAGCAGGTACGGTATGCCTGAAATCAAAGCCACAGTGGCAAAGTGTGAGAGGGAGGCAAGGACGAGTTGCAGAGTGCAGCTGGCAGAGGGCAGGGGGTACATCTGTGTCGCTGTGATACATCAGCAGTCACAGCCAGCCGCCAGATGCAGGTCAAGTATTTCCCCAGCAAAGTTGCTAGAACCCTGTCTTGTCAGGATGCGGTCTCTCAGACATAGCAGGGCAACTGTGTGATGATTATATATAAAAAGTGTCTAGGAAGCATTAAGAGATCACTAGTTCAATAGGCATCTGAAAGCTCAAAGCAGGATTCATGCCATTAACTCAAATTACCCGAGCTGTAAGTCTGCCATCGTCTTCCCTTTCACCAACACATCAAGGATAGAGGCACTTTCATTGGATTATTAAGAGGATTTAATTAACATGGAATATTTCTCAGGCAGACAACCTATGACAGAATAATTAAAATATAGTTTGTTGAAATGCACATTAATTGGTTACTAATTATCACATTCATTCCCCTTTAAGGGCTAAAGATGTGCTCAGGAGGAGAGATTGCTCCATGCAAAAGCACATCTCTCCCCTGTCTGGCTCAGTGTTTAATTAGAAGAACAGACTTAAACCCCTCACTGCAAGTCTAGGAAACTGGAGTGGAATGAGAAGGAGCAAGGCAAGGGCGTTACTGCACACTGGGCTTGCAGCAAAGTGGGAGAGAGCCCTAGACAGGGAGCCTAGAGGCCTCAGTACTTCCTTCCCACTTTGCTCTCAATTTACTGTATTTCTTCTGCTTAAAAGTGCTCATGACTTCTCTTATCATTACATAAATTCAAAATCCCTACTATCTGGTAAATACTGGTCATGCACTTAACTATCTTTCCAAGATACTCCACTTTGCCCTTTCTGATACAGCCATGCTGTCCCTCTGGATACAGCTTGAGAAAATCAAATTTGTAGCCACCCCAGTACATTTGCACCTACCATTCCCACTGCCTGGAATCTCTTTCTCTGAATCTTCATGCAGGGCTTCTTCATGAGGCACCTTCTCTGGTCATGCAAGCCAGTGTTACCTTCTTTATTCTCTGTCATATTGTGATATTTTATTCACAACTAGATTCATTTCAGGTATTTATTGGTTCACTCGTTTATTGTCTGCTTCTTCCACTAAAACATATATGTTAAAGCTGAGATTCTATCTGTCTCCTTGCTACCATAGCCCCAGCACTTCCAACCGTGCCTGGCACAAGGAGGCACTGAGTAAATATTTATTAGTTAAATGAAAGAAAATAAAAGTGGATCAAGGTCTCTGAGGATCCATCCAGCTCCAGTACTTTAGATACTTTGAACTTGCAGAGAAGCAAGAGAGACACAAAGACCATAGAAGACAGTGTGTCTTACTTCCTTATGGTCCCTCCCTATTGGCCCTCTGCAAAGCCTCACCCGTGGTGGTTAGGAAGTATTAGTGGGTTAGGATCCACTCAGGTCTAGAGACCTCAAGCATCAGCAGGACCCCTCAGCATACCCCTTTCTCAGACTTAACATCATAGCTTCACCTCTTTACAAACTAATCTCCCTTTCAATTCTGTGTTACCTTCCTAACCAAGTCTCCTAGTGAGTTGCTACCAAGTCGAAGCCCCTCCCCTCATTTTACAAACCAGCAGGGCTCATGGCTGACAGTGCTGCCTATGGTTGCTGCGTGGTGCTACAGTTTAGGTCTAAAATGCTCCCCCAAATGTGCTCAGAAGTGGGGCTTTTGGAAGGTGATTGGATCACAGGGGCTCTATGCTCATCCATGGATCAGTGCTAACTGCTGACAGGAGGTGGGGCCAGCTCAGCAGAGGCGCTGCCCTGGGGGGTGTGACCTGGAAGGGTCTATCTCGCTCCCAGGCTCCTCCCTTTCCTCTCTGCTGCCTGCTGCCTGCTGCCCTGGGATGAACAGCTGTCCTACACTCAGGTCCTTCCGCTGTGCTGTTTCTTGCCTTGGAGCTGGCCAGCCGCTGTCTCGAACTGTGAGCCAAACCAAACCATTTCTCCTTTAAGAGCTATGAACGTTGGGGATTTTGTCCCAGTGACAAGAAAGCTGAGACAGGTGGGGATGCTCCCTTTTTAAATGTCCAGATCCTTGGCATTATGATAGCACTTTCCTGGGCTCTGAGTGCACTATTTTGTCTTTGCCCACTTTGGGGACATCTGTGAAGCACAGTGGGCAATAGAGCAGGCTCTAAATCTTCTTCCTCAGAGAATGTGGTAATCCTTCCCGGTGCCTCTTCTCCCCTTCATAGTATTTTTTCTTCTTCCATCTTAGTGTTTTTGGATGATAATGGAATATATCACTTCCAGCCTTATGTCAATGGGCCTTGTGAACCTAGGGACACAAAGACCGTCCTGAGCCAGCGGCCTGGACCAACTGTACCTGGCATTCAGCCATACGTTTCCCATGTTCTGTGTTTCTAGCTTTTCATATCAGTGCATGTCCTCATCTCAGCAGAGGGCAAATGCAAATTTCAGAGGTGGAGGTGAGGGCTGAGATGAATCAGGCCCTCCTTGGAGTCCAGTCTAGCTCGGTGGGGTTCTACATAAGCACTTGGGGCCTCAGCTCTAGCTAATATTAAGTATTACTTTGCTTACTTCATGCATTTGTTACAGAAATAGTTTATTGAGGGAGTTAAAGTCCTGGAAGGAGGGAGAAGCATTGTTCTAAGGCAAACTTTGTGAACAACATCCCCCTTCCAGGTTTGCAGTCACGATGATTGCTGCGGTCTGCCGTGTGAGTGCTGTTTGATTTGCTGGGCTCTAAATACCTAACAAAAGATATCATGCGAAGCAGAACCACTGATGTGACACTGATCATGGTGGGCACCTCAGTGATGTCAAGGGACCTTCATAGCTAATATACATATTGGGACATTTCTTGATTACATTTTGGGACAAGTAGCAACTGCTTATAGCTCTGTTGTGCATTAGAGAGCAGACTATAATATCTGGAGCCAGACAGCCTGGGTTTGGTGCAGACCATATCACCTATTGGCTACCACTACTGGGCTTTGCTTTCTTCATTTGGAGAAGTGGTAACTGCTTGTCTCATAAGCTAGTGGATTTGAGGCTAAGGAAGAGTATCAGCAAGTGCTATGAGCCCAGAGTGGAGGAAATAATAACTGCCGAGTTATTATTTGAGTTTCTAGAGGAGGTACATTGAAGTGGACCTCAGTGACTGCTGAGGAGTTTTTTTTTGTTTTGTTTTGTTTTTGTTTTCTTGGTACTGGGAATCAAACTCACGACCTTGTGCTTGCCAGGCAGGCGCTGTGCTGCTGAGATATAACCCCAGTCCTGCTGAGGAGTTTTATAGGCCAAAATTTCCATAGTGAGGATGAGCGTATCAGCAGTAGAGAAAGTGATGATGGTGGCAGGAAAGGAAGCCATATTTTAGGCAGGGAACGGTCTGCACAAAGCCTCTGTGCATGTGACTTGTGAACTATAATGAAACCAGAGAATTAACAGATAGGTCAAAATTGTGTATGAGCTTAGTGCAAGGCTGAGGAATTTGGACTTCATTGTGTTTAGGAGGATTCCTTTATTTTTTTCTAGGTATTTTCATGCCTGGGAAAAGAAACAAGAAGTGTATTTATCTTCAGCTCAGTGAAGAAAATTCAAATGCCCAAAAAAGCGCAAAGGAAAAACAATCGCATGGAAACCCACTTCACAAAATAGTTGCTGTTAACATTTGGTCAGATGTCTTTTTGATGCTTTTTCTATAAATATGCATGTTGGTCTAGCTTTGCAAAATGTTATCTAAAGAATATATTTGAGGAGGAGACTATTACGATTAGGTTTGCTGTCCAGAAAGATCCCAGTGGTGGCCATAGGGAAGTGGGCTGAGGATGGTGCGGTCCACCAGGAGGCACAATCCTGTCAGGACTTGCTCTGGACCAGGGGAAGCATGAAAAGAGCTGGCAGTGGCGGCAGGGTGATGAAGGAAGAGATGCATTCACAGGCAGGAACACTCTGAAGGAGGAAGACTGCTATCTTTTAAAGCCAAATCTGAAGTCAATAGATCAATGAATGACGGCTAAGGTTCTCTTCTCTAGGCCCCAGGACCACTTTCTAATAGTACACACACCGGGGTTAGGCATCCACCCTGGAAGATGCACTTCTCTTTGGGAACAATTGGGTTATAGACCTCCTCCTCCGGGCATCCCCAGCTGCCTCCAGGATACTCAGGGGTGACTCAACTCAGTGAGGAGCACATTTCCAGGCTAAAGTCAATGGATTAACGATCCATCCAATGATCCATCTAACTAAAGGCTCTCAGTGC
The DNA here is from genome assembly GCF_000276665.1 of Chinchilla lanigera. Classification (NCBI taxonomy): domain Eukaryota; kingdom Metazoa; phylum Chordata; class Mammalia; order Rodentia; family Chinchillidae; genus Chinchilla; species Chinchilla lanigera. Next base: position 8,340,861 of record NW_004955481.1, read on the forward strand.
TTTTCTGGTGGAGGGGCTTTTCTCAATGCAAGGGTGTGATGCTGTTCCTCCTTTAACCTCAGCCACAGCTCCCCGCAGCCACCCACACATCGCCACCTCCACCCAGCCCTGGCTGCATCCTGCATTCTGGTCACCAAGCAGTGACCAGAAAATGAAGGTTATCGTCAAGGAGCCTGGGGCCTGTCTGAGAAATGAGATATGCTGCATTTGATAGAGGAAGATTGAAAGACTGGATAATTGAGGGCCTTTGTACAGGTTCTGCAGATGGTCTAAGATGGGCTCCCGGTATGGACTACATTAAAGTCCTGTCACCCACTGCTTCCTGGCGGCCTCCTCTGCCTGGCTTCAAGTGCTGTTTTATAAGCAGCGTTTTCAGAGAGTTAACAAACCTGGAGGGGCTCTGAAAGAGAAAGGGCCTCTGTTGAATAGCGTTTCACTTACCAGAGGAAATGAGAGATGGTTTTCCTTGTAACCCAATTTCCAAAGCCTATTATTACAGAGCATTGGGAAGATTTGCCTCCTGCCAGGCTGAGCCGAGCTGGCCAGCCAGGAAGAGGAGGCTGGAGCTGTACTGGAAGGTTACTGGGAGAAGAAAGGAGCAGGGAGAATGCTCAAAAGGACTGGCACTCTCTCAAGAGCATAAAGGGACTCTAGCCAGCTCCTGTATTTTGCACTGATTTTCTGTCCTGAAACCATGACTCTACAGAGCCATCACCTGGGGTTGGTGTTGAGCTGACTTGGCACCCTGTGCTTGCCTATACTTGCTTATTTACCTGGCCTGTAGATTTCTCTTCTAAAAAGGGAGGGTGACAGTCGGCTCAAAAGACTGCTGTCTATGGGAGTGAACAAAGGTGTGTGACGTGCTGGGTAGGTTTATGCAATCCACATGCCCTCGTGTCTCATACATTCTCCCAATATTGTACAGCTGAAGATTACCCAGTGTGATTTTTTAAAGGTAAAAAATGTAGAGCAGTGATGTTAAAAGTTACCTAGTGATTTCTTGGCAAAGAAGGGAGGAAGGTGGTTGGTCTTCTAAAGTCTGACTACTGTTGACACCAGGTATAAGACAAGCACAGCCCCTGACTGCAGAGATGGTTTCCTGGGAGTACTGCTGGCCCCCTCGGATTCCCCCAGAGCTGGGCCAGGTACATGTGCAGTGTGTCTCCTCTGCTTTCCTTGCCTTGAGTCCTGGGCCCACTGGACTGTGTCTTCAGAAGAAAACATAATAGGGACAATAAGAACATTCAAGTCACTTGTTTGGGGGCCTTGGGATTGTTCAAAAGAAAGGGACTCCTAGAACTCTGGCAACCCCATCTCTGCCCTGGGCTGGCAGGGGCATTGCTTTCTGGGCAGAGCTCTACATATGACCCAAAGGATAAGGTCTGCTTTGAGGGCAGTGGAGATTTTGCTAAGTGGATGAATTGAGATATCCTGAGCGAGCATATGAGCAGGTGGTAATTGAATATTCCCTTTAGGGAACTCTAAAATAATAAGTCACAAGACTTTTGCTGATTATTAAAAGTCCACAAAAAGTTCCATTAATTATTACAATTATCATAGCTGCAATGAGATTCTTCCTATCTCGGAGCTTTCAGAGGCTTCAAGACAGCAGATGTCACAACTGACAGTGACATACGAGACTTGCAAAGGAGGTAGGAAACACTGCTTGCTGATTCCTAGCATCTTCTGGCCTGATAAAGGACCTTTAGGGGGAGAAATCACCTTGAATACTAGTTTCTTTATTGAACTCTTTCCATTTGACAAGGTCAGGTTTAGCACCTTAAACTGAAGTCATTCTCCTAACAAAGTAGGAGATACTAGCATTATTAATGTCATTCCTAGTATGGTGATAGAGAAACTTAGGCTAAGAGAGATTAAAAAAAAACTTATTCTCAAGCACACTTGTAAGTATTGCATGAGTGTATGAAGCACTTTGTAGTGTAGATGGGTCAAATAAAGAGCTCCAAGTGGTGCACAAGAAGCAGGTGGGAATCAACTTTAGTTCTTTCTGTTCTCCTGCAACTGGGCTCTCTTTTCAGGTGCAGTTTAACCAGTCAGAAGCCATAGAATTGCTCAGTAATGGATACATTGTGTAGCAGTGCAGGCAGGCAGTAAGGCAGAATGTTATAGGATGGCCACAAAGACCCAGCGAGAGAATGCCTGAGGAAGCACGCTCTCGATGAGCGGAACCGGAAGGTGGTTTGGTGGGAGGCAAGATTATTTAGTTGAATTGGATTCAGTTTGACTCTAAACAAATATGTTGCAGAGTCTTCATTTGAAATGAACATGAAGTTTAAGCTAGGGAAAACAGTAATGGAGTTAGACTTTTTCATCATGACTTTGTGTGTGTGTGTGTGTGTGTGTGTGTGTGTGTGTGCATGCATGTGTGTGTATGTGTGTGTGTGTGTGTAGTGTGTGACTAACCAACTCAAGAAAGTGAGTATAGGAGCCTGGGTTACTGTAAAGTGAGTGGATGACTAACATACAGACAAGACTGGCTTAGGGGAAGGGGTCTTCCCAGAAGTGAGAAGAGTATGTGTACAGATAAAAATGGCCTGGGGTTCCCATCAATCTAATACACCAAAACCTCTTAGTGTCGATAGCTGGAATCACTTCCATGTAGAACCTCTATCTTCTGTACTGTATGTGGAAGGAGTTGATGATAAGTAGAGATAGCTTCTGAAAAGGAGAACATGGGGTCCTTATTTCCCATTACCAGGGAGGATCTTATTCCTGAGGCTTGTCAAGACCTGAGCTGGGAAGTATAACTGAGTGATACTTGCTGGAAAGTAACTGTCAGTGGGGCTTTTGAGACTAAAACACATCTGAAATGCACTAGCAGCCACTCTAGGCCAGTAGAGGCAGGGGCTTTTAAAAAAGTTCTTATGCTAATACAGTCAATGACTCTGTGAGATACCTATTATTGTCTCCTTTTCTCAGATGATCAGTAAGAGGTGGGTTTAAAGATCAAACCTAGGTGTGTCCACCTTCAATGTCTATGCCTCAAATGTCATCCTTTTTGTATCCCTTCCATCTTTCATGTTAGCTCCCTATGAGCAGGTGATAATAGAAGGTTGTGGGTGTGGAGTAGCAGAATGGTCCCTGGTAACATGAATGACAGTCCTCCAGATTGTGGTTGGAGCTCTCCCCAAGCTAGATCTACTGTATTTGGTGAGTTGTTAACTAGATGGATGGGTTTAGAAGCTACTGGTTCTCCAACTTGGACAGAGTAGTCCAAACCCTAATGAATGAGAAAAATATGTGTCATTATGTTAACACTGACACCAAAATCTCTTAAGAATGTGACTGTTAAGGAAGATTGAGGGAAGGGTGTAAAATAAATGAGATAACCCAGGGATTGTATGGAAGGAAATGTTTGTGAAAATTCATCACTGTAAATAAACAGGAAATAAAAAGAGGAGAAACAAGGGATGATGGAAAAAGAGACGGGAAAAGCCAAGAGGTATGGAATGTAACAGCTCAGACTTTTAGCATATTTATGAAATTCTTCACCCAAATGGCCCTTCCTGTGCAAGACGTAAGCTTATGGTCAGGTTAGTGTGAGGCAGAAATTGGGCTGCAGGTATGAATATCAGAAACTGAGATAAGGAAGTCCAGGAAGGGGTAAGATACCAGGATTTCACAGAGATTATGAGAATACTAGACTCCCAAAGGCCTTTATTTGGGGGTTTTGACAGGTTTACCTGGATCGCAAAGGGATAGAGAGGTTCTAGCTGAGCTCTACCAAGTTAAACCTGTAGCACTCTCCAGAGCAAGTCAAGATGCAGCTCAGATAAAAGTGCTCTGTTTTCAGGGATCTTAGAATTCACGCATGTTATGAAAGCTGGCGGGAAGGGATCTTTTGTCATAGAACAAAAGCATTTCCTGGATAAGACGCCTGTTTAAATTCTTAAGGAGAGTTTCCCAGTCCTACAATGAGATACTGTGCAGTATAGGACATTGGTTTCCTATATGCTTCATCATAAGGTAGACAAGATTAACAAGTGAGGGTGAAGGTCATAGCCTGGGTGCATCGTAGTGGTATTTCAACCCTCAGACTGTCCACCCATCTTGGATTTACCCCAGAGACTTGGGGAGAGAGGAAAATGTTAAAGAGCAATTTTAACAGTAAGTAGAGTAACTGAAAGTCCTGAGAGGACCAAAGGCATTTAAGAGCACTACCAGGGTATGGCGTGGCTGCTTCTTCATTCACCCTGGCCTGGGTCTGAGAGCCTATGACAGTGGTGGCATGCCACAACCAGCTGTTTGTTATCATTGACAGCTCTAAAAGGTTCGCCATCACTGGCCTATGAGAGGATCTGAAGGATAGAATGATATTAAAGTAAATTTCTTTACTGTCTTATGGCTTTATAATGTGTAGGGGGCAATGGATATACAATTATTTAAATTTTAAATACCTTTAAAAACAGGAAATTAAGGAGAGTTCTCTTCTGGCTCTTTCAGCAAAATTTTAATCTTCTGTAAAGCACAACAGAGCAAACTCTGCTATTCCCAAAATTTCATAGCCACACAAACCAAACCCTGAAATTTGGTAGCACAGGAGTTCCATGGAGCTAAGACATTGCTCACAGTTATCTTTGAGGGAAGATCTTTTCTGAATTTGTAAGTAAATATTTTAATATTTACATGTAAGCTAGCTAGCAATGACCATTTTTCTTCCTATCTTCTCTTTAATGACCTATAGGAAAATGAAATTATTCCCCTAAGCATATATGCAGTTCTCATATTCCTTTAAATGATTCCCATAAGCATGCCTTAGCAAATGCTGCTAAGCACTAGAACACATTTTGATCTGTAAGACGTCTCCTTACATCAGTGTACGCATAGTTGGGGAAAGGGTGGAGAGGCCCTTCCTGCAATTAGCTCGGTCTGCTGTCTTGGGCAAAAAGCCTTCTTGGGGAGCTGCCTTTGCAACATTAGTCTATTCATCATCATAACATTAGCTAACATTTACTGAGAATTTTTGGTGAGGCAGTTATGATGCTGACCATTTTGCAAGAATAAACTCATTTACTGTAAGGTGATCTCTCTTTCTCTCTCTCACTCCCCACTCCCAGTTGGTTTGGGGTTTTTTGCAAGGGGAACACTATAATACAGGACCCATATTTTATAGGATTATTTATGATAGTCACCCAAAGAATCATATACAAAAGAGTGCAGGAAACCTGTCCACACACTAAAGACCAAAGAATCTTGACCAGCTGAAAGCCTGGATCCCACAAGACCAGCTGAGGGCCTGGATCCCATAATAATGTCCTGCTTGAGTCCGGCTAAAAGCCTAGAGCTCATAACAATGCCTCCCACAAGTCCAACTGGAGGCCTAGAGCCCATAACAATATCACATGCAGGCCTGTTTCACAAATCTGCTCTGGAAAGGCCCAAAGGTCAGTGGCGGAATCTAGGAAGTCTATGTCAGCAGGATGAAGGCTCTGTGCTAGGAGGCTGAGGGATCTACACTGGAGCCAGGAAGTGACAAGCAAAATAAGAACCAGAGTTCCAATTACAAGTACCATAGCCATCCTCAGCAACAGTAAGGTCCTGAGCTCTTCCAATGATCAGGACAGATGAGTTCCCATCAGGAAAGCCAACTTGACAAGCTTCTCCAGGAGACCGAGCTGTGTACCTTCTTCCCCTCTGGAGCCAGGAAGTGATGCTCAGAGTGAGGACCAGAGCTCCCCCCAAATGAACCAAAGCCATTTTCAGGGACAACAAGGTCCAGAGCTCCTTGCAGGATGCAAATAGCCAAGTTCATCAGGAAAGCCAGCATGACAAGGCCCTCCAAGAAAACCAACAACCCCTTACAGCATCTTGCTGCTTCCAACAGGCTCCCAACAGCTTCTACCAGCTCCCAACAGCTACCTTTATTATTCTTCTCCAGTTTTGCCTCTTATGCAGCTGGCAACAATCCTCGGGGGGGCCTCCCACATCCAGCACCATGCTGGTTAAGTTCAACTGGGAGTTACAAGTTGACCACCTGTTGTCAATCCACTACAATCCCTTTGCTTTTCTTTTTTCTTTTTTTTACCTCTCTCTCATGCTCTCTCTCTCTCTCTCTTTGCTCCCCCTTCCAACTTATAAATGATAATTTACTTATTCAGTCACTAGTAAGTCAAGCCTGATATCAGGTTTGTTGGACACCAACACCCCTGCTTTTAATTGCAGAAATGGTTTTCCACTCACAGACCTCAGGGAGTGAAATTATATAAAGAATTATTTTTATTCATTCATTCATCATTAATTAAATGCTGACTATGAGCTAAGTGATGAGCACAGCATGGTTTGTGCCTTCAGGGTGTTTGTGATCTGAGCATGAAAGTAGACGATTATAAAACAGAATGATGGGCCTGTAATCAGCATCTTAACAGGGTATTATGGGAATCCTGAAGAGTGGACAATTCTGCTTGAGTGAAAGTAGAAATATTGGAATTGAGAAAGGGAACATTTGAACTGATGCTTAAATAATAATTGGTAATTACTGAGATAAACCATATATATATCTCCAAATTCTAACTCAATTTAACCAAGAGATACTTCCACAGGATTTGGCAACTCAGTAAATTACATCTCCAATGATTTCATTTTTCAAGCCAAAGTATCTGAGAGTCTTCTATTACACATCCCAGTGCATTGTTCTCCACATCTAACAGCACCAAATTCTGTTAAACATTCTTCCAAAAATCTTTTGAATACATTTATTTCTCTCTGCAGACATAACAAATATCCTGGTGTATCTATCATCCTTACTTACCTGGGAGGTGGCAGTATCCTTCTCACTGATATTTCCACGTTCACTTTTTATTCTCAAGCTTCCTTTCCTCTTCAAAGATAATCTCACTGGGCCTATATTTTTCTAATAGATAACTGATATGTATGATATATACTTTAAAATATTCACTAAAAAATTCACTAAAAATTGGGCCTACATGATATCTGTTTCTGTGAAACATTTTCCCCTTGCCTGTGGATCTGATTATTGCTGTTTCTATGCATGTTGTGTAATTTTTGCTATACTCTAGACATAAAAGATGATGTACCATAATCTGGATCCCATTCTCTTCTCTGAAGAGTGCTAAGTTTTGTCCTAGAAAAATCTTCAATGTTTTGGCCAAATATCTTGAATTTTTAACAGCTTAATTTTATGCTTTGTTGGAGTGAAAGAGAGAATTCTGTGGTGCTGTGTAAGCTCCTCTTACTTCATAGAATTAAAATTGCAAAATTCCCTGTAAATATTATTGAGACTTACTTTTAGACATGGTTAGAACACGTTCAGAGTAGACTTTTCTCTAAGACCAGGGTCAGAAAACTTTCTCTTCATGGCCAGATAGTAAATATTTTAGTCTTATGAGCTATATGTTCTCAATAGTAAGTAATCAACTCTATAGTTGTAACTTGAATGTAAATGAAGGGGTAAGAGGCATTTGCTATGGTTTGTGTCCAAATGTCCCTCCAAAGCCTCATGAAGTCATGGGGTGCGCCTCTAGAGTTTTTGATTGATTCATAGTTCAATGCTGGGATTATGGATGTGAGTGCTATACCTGCCCTGGGGCGGGTATTTTGCATACCATGTAAGGAAAGGAAAAAGACTTGCTCTCTCTACCTGCTTCTCCATTTTGCTCTTACTGCTTTTGCTATCTTCTGCCACCTTGAACTGTTGCCTCTGTGCTAGGCCACCCTGCCTTGGAGCCAGCTAATTATGGACTGAATCCCCCACAAATTTTGGCTGTTTTAATTGCATACCTAGGTGTTAAAAAGGTCTCTACAGTCTGTCTGTGCCAGAACTCCAGCATCACTTAGTACTATTTGACCTCTAATATTTCCACACTCAACCTCATAGAATCCCTCTTAGCAAGCTTTGTGTAATCTCATACAATGCATGTGTAGCCATCTTTCTCCTCACATGGACTTCTGGAAGCCCTTTCTTCATAGATCCCCTCTAAAGGCCTGTCCTATAGATTTCATGTACTTCAGTAATCCCCAAATCTGACTCCTACTCCTTCAGATCAGTGGGACTGTCATGCAATTTTTTTGTTCTCTTTCCTTACTTCACAGTTAGGAAATTGTTCCTAGATGGAGAACTGGGGGAAAAAATGAAATATCAACTCATTTTTTTCTATTACTTTAGAGATCATGGTCTTATATGGGACATTGTCCATACCAAAAAACAATTCTTTATTTATTCTACATGGTTTTTATTATGTATTTATAACAGAGGTATAATGTAGTACCAGTTTATCTATTATGGTGAAAAGCATAAATTTCCACACTCATACCTGCTTTCTTCAATCTATTCTTTACTGTGCAATGAGAATGATCTTTATTATCTAATCATGTGCAGTGCCCACCTATAGTGTTCAGTGAGTTGCCATTGCTCTTAAGACAACATTTAAGGGGTGATATCTGTTTTTGCCCATCACTGAATTCCTGACATGCAGCATAGCGTCTTTCCCATGGAAGATATGTAATAAATATATTGTAGTAAATGAATGAAAGGTTAAATGACATTTTTGACAGAATGAATGACATAAGCAAAAGCAGCGTAATATAAGATAGCATAGGGAATAGTGAATTATTCAGTAGAATTTCAACTAAGGAGGCTGACTACAAATGACTCAAAGTCTTCTTTTGCAGAGAATGTGACAATTGAAGATCATAGCACTAAATTGCCATTTTTTTCAATTACCAAGAATCTGAGGCCATTTGCTCAGCATGAAGCCTTGGAGATGGGTAGAGCTGTTTAGGCAAGGCAGGGAAGGTTTCCTTGGATCTGACTTGGCTATGCTCACAGACAGACAGATGGACATGTGTGCAGGCAGAAGGAATCATCAATTTGCTAAAAATAACACTTCAACCAGTTTTTCACAGAAGCCCTAACAGAAAACAGATTGATAGCAAGCATACCATTTGTGTGATGTTGACGTCCTCCCCGGATCAGAGAGAGTGAAATCACCTTGGAGACCAAATTCTTACCCAGACAACAGAGGAAGTGACTAAGGGAACTGCTACTTGAGAACCATCGAAGGCCCCAAAGGATGCAGGAGTTGATTAAATAAATTTGACAAGACATTTTGGACGAAGCAAATTAGTATCTGTGATACTCAGGGAAAGAAAAAAAACAGGATTGGGTCAGAAGTTTACCAAAGACCTTTTCAAAGGTCAACTTTAAAAATGTTCAGAGGAAAGAGTAACACTGAAGAAGCAAATGAGGTCAGGAACATTTGGTTTCAACTGTTCACTGGCAAATACTCCCAAGGTGACAGAAACAATGAATGCAAGAAGGAGGTTAAAAGGCAGAAATTCACATTTATTGAGTGCACTCTGGGTGAGGGCACACTGCTTGGGGTTTTACACGAGTAGCCTGTGTTACTTTCATAATAACTCTGTAAGTTAGGTTCTATTATCCTCATTTGAGAAGAAAAGAAGCTGAGATAAATGAAAATAGGAAGTCACACAACTAATACACAGCAGAATTTCAGTGTGGACCGAGATTTATCTAATTTCAAAGCCCACATCCCTTTCCGCACCATACTACCTCTCCGGTGTGCTGCTTTCAGCTGCAGTAGGTGCACATTTCTGGTCAAAGGTCTGCCTTGCAGGTTTCCTGGGCCAGAGGGTATTAAATGCAGTGCTCCAGGTTAGAGGGAGCATCATAATGATTGCATGATTGTCATTTCAGAAAGGGGAATGGTAGATCTACCCATTACTATTAAGATACCTTTCATTTCTCCGTCCATGAATACCAACACTAGAATCTATGTGTTTATGTATATCATGGCCAAAGGCCAAATTCTTGTTTTATCCTGGTGTCCTGAAAGCGCACCCCTAACATCCACATATTAACATATGCTTGCCTTTAAAATGCTGGAGTCTTAAATATCGTTAAGGAGAAGCCACAACCAGTTTCACCTAAGACTGATAGCTCTTGAAGATGCTCTCTCAACTCACTTCCTTTCTGTGCAACGCAGTGTTGATAAAATCCATTCCCACATGTGGCCAGGGTAGTCCACTTGTCATTTGCTAAGGATCCTCAGCAAAGCAAATAAATTTAACAGGCGCTCGTAGAAACTGAGGACTAAATAGAAACAAAACACGGAAACCCAGGGACTCTTCCCACTGCCTGCATCATTTGAAGTGCTGCAATTTGTAGGACAGCATCCATTTTCTGTACACTCTGGTGCCGTTATTCAGAAAGACGGGGAGGATGTGAGCTGGAACATATGCTGGTATGAGTTTGGAGATATGTGCTGAGAAGAAAGCGGGCAGGAAACTGAAAAAATATGTACAAATGTGGCAGGGAGCAGAAAGCCCAGCAGGGATTGCTGGTTTCCTAGCAATCAATGACCAATGTCCCTTTGGGGCTATTCCTAGAAGCGATTGTTTTAAAAATAGATGTGTGCCTTGGTTCTGTTATTGACACAGGCCTGTGTGTACAGCATCTCTTTAGCGAGATCTTCCCATCTTGGGGTGCGTTTGGGTAGTCACTTTCCTCAGGCTCCTCTCAGAAGTTTACTCCTCATTTACCGGGCTCACTGGGTTCTATCTCTGGGTCCAATCCAAGGAGATGAAAGGATATCCTCTGGGGAATCAAAAAGTGGCCATTGTCACTCTCAAGAAAGTAAAAAAACTGTCCTCCAAGATTTAGCCCAGATCTGAAGAAATTCAGGCCAAAGCAGGTTGGAGAGGGTTTTTCTGGTAAACCCTCTCCAACCTGCCTGGGCCAAATGCCCTTCTCACCATCCTGTGCACCCCTATATTTGACCTGAACTCATGGTACATTCTTCTCTTCTTTTTTCCTAATTAGCTATTTTTGTGCACATGCTCTGTTATGGCTTGTATCTAAATGCTCCCCCCAAAGCCTCAGGTGCTCATAGGTGGGGTTTTTCAGAGGTGGCTCTAGCTAGAGTGTATAAATATAGTATCTTAATTACTTTTCTCTTTGGTGAGGCAAAATACCTGATGCTAAAAATTAAGGAAGGAAAGGTTTATTTAGCTTACAGTTTGTGGAGGTTTCAGTCCGTACTTGGCTGGCTCCAAGGCAAAGTGGCACACAGCACAGGGTAATAGTGCATGGCAGAGGAAAACAGCAAAAGCAGCAGGAGCAAAATGGAGGAGCAGCAGCAAGCAGCCTCTTTCCCTCCCTTACAGGGTATGCAAATTACCCGCCCCAGGGCAGGTGTAGCACTCACACCCATAATCCCAGCATTGGACTATGGATCAATCAAAAACTCTAGAAGCCCGCCCCATCAAAAACTCTAGAAGCCTGCATGAGGCTTTGGGAGGACACCCAGACACAAACCACAACATATGGATGAAGGGTAAGTGGTAATAAAATTGCTCCACTGATTACTTTAGCATAGTTCTGGGTGTGAATAGTGCGCAGACGCACTCTGGATGTAGATGCACCAATCAATAGGTTTATAGCCTGAACGGAATATAAGAGGAAAAGCAGGAAGGCAGACTCACTGCTGCAGCTTCTTACCTTCCCTAGACAGGACAGGCATAGACTCTGTTTTCTTTGCCATGTCACTCTTCCTTGGAGCCAGCCAACTATGGACTGAAATCTTTACAGTGAACTAAAATAAACCTTTCCTCCTTTAATTTGTGGGTGTCAGGCATTGTGTCCAATGAAGAAGTAACTAAGACATGTACTCTTTCTCCATAGACAGAGAACTTCTTGATTGCATCTGACATATTTCTGACATTTTCTCATGCCTAGCAGAGACCTGGTATATACTAGGGGCTCAGGAATGCCTAAGTGACTGGATGAGTACAAAAACCTCAGAGATTTCCCTTGTTCACTCAAGTTCTGCTCTTCCCATGCATAATTATCAGCTCTGTATTTCTAGCTTGGAAGGAAGCAGAGAGAAGACTTACTGTCAAGGACTGCTGGCTGGTATTACTGCATTAGTGTAGTGCCTGAGGTGTCCTGTCTTGGAGGGCCACCACCAGGAGGGGAAAACCATTGCTAACATCAACCACTAGAGACCAAGAGCTTCTCAGAGGAGAGCTGACATCTTTGAGGCTTGAGGGCTGCCTTAGGGAATAGGACTGTCTAAGGTTTGGTCTCCAGGGAGTTGGAATATCACCGGCCAGCTCCTGGCTAAGGTAGTAGATTCAGAAACTTGAAGGAGCAAGGGGCTGGCTGGGTAGCTCGTGTTGATGATATGTAGATTCTCCACAGAGACTGGAGGAGAAACCGAGTCTGAGTGTCACCCTCTGTGTTCCTTCTGTGCACTGCTTTGTATGTAGTCCTCTCCCCTCCTGGGGCTGGTCTGAGATCCTTCTCAGGGAAACCACAGACTTTGTTGGCTGAGGCTAGCAGCTCCAGGAAGAGCTGTTGTAGGGAGATTGCCCAAGGGAATGGCAAGTCTAGGGCCAAATGGAAGCAGGACTGCCCAGCCGGCTACCCCTCACGCTTGGGAGGCTTGCTTCCAAAGCTCTGAGTGTTTCCTATTAAGATAAAAGGACTTCTCTGCTTCCCAGAACTCAAACTTTCTTCAAAGCTGGAAAGTAGTAGCACTTCAGTTAGCACAGGATGAGGAGGGCAATGACATTTCATCAGTATCTGTCCAGTATCAGGCACTTTATCTGTCTAATCCAATGTGCCAGCAGCCTGGTGGTAGAAGTATTACTTTCCCTTCTGAAGGTAGATGAAGCCAAAGCTTGGAAAGTGACTGCTCACAGGATAAGTACACTGCCAAACTGGACGTTAATCCGGGCTTCCTCCTTCCTAGGCCTGGCTCTTTCTGATTCCTTCATTTAAGGCATCTGTAAAAACCCACTGTATAGCTCTCCCCACTTGCTCCCATCCCAGCCCACCCCAGGACTTTGTTCACTGAGAGCTGAAGGCATTTTGCCCTTTCCCTCTTCTTTACCTTTGTGGGCTGTGTGACCCCAGCTCTGCTCCTAATACTACCCTTAACCCTAAACTTCAGAGATGCTGTCTAGACCTTTGGAAGGCTGAGGGCAAACTGAGAAAAAGCTCTCAGCTGGATCCTACCCTGTAGTCACGCTTCCCCATCAAAGAAACATTGAGAGGCTGAAGTAGCAACAATCTCAGAGACTCCCAACCCTACTATTTCTGATATAGGGAAACAGGCCCCAGGGGAATGCCTTATGGAAGCTGGCAGGGCACTGGACCCAGGCACCCCATCCCTAGGCATCTGTCTTGTTTCTTAGATTCTTTGACTAGCAGGAATTCTGGTCTTCTTCTACTGCCACCATTGGAAAGCCAAGTCTCATAAGAAACTGCAGATGTGGAGCCCAAACCCGGGCTCTGTAATTTATATTACCAGATTAGAAAGCTAAAGTCCCACTTGGAGATAGAGCCTGAAGCTGGAAGAGCTAGCAGAAGGGATCTCAGCCTCCCTGGAAAGGCCAGTCTGGGCGGATGCACTGCCCAGCTGTGCGGAGCTGAGATAAAACGGATAACGGCAGATGAGGTGGATAACGACACGCGGCTGCTCCAAGAACACCAGACATGCGACCTTGTCTCTATCTGCCTTTTTCTCTCATTTTAGAGCCCACATCTTTATCTCTGAGGCAGCAATCCAATTAACAGAGAGTTTTTGAAGGAAGCCTCAAAATTGAAAAAATAAAAATGTCTGTTAGGGAGGCCTGGCCTGCTCAGTTAAGCCACCAGGCAGTTGGTGATGGTTGCACCCAAAGCTGACTCTTCCACCGCCACCACCCCCGATCTCTAGGGCAGTTGATTTAAAGGGGTCAAGTCCTCAATCCTAGAGATTGAGATCTTGGCCAGCAACACCAGCACAACCCTTGGGTCCGTACAAAGTCACACACAAAACTCTGCTTGGGTCTCTGTAGTTAATTACCCTTGTTATTTGTTGTCTTACTGCAAACAGGGATATGTGAGAGCTGTGGAGCTGTATATGCCTCCGAGGAGAACTGAGAAATGGCACCACCTGCCATTCACACCTAAAGGAATCAGCAAAGCCCACTGCCTTTTATGCCTGGCGCGCCCTTCTACTGTACTGCAAGATCCCCGCCCCCATCAATACTACCTAGCCGTCATGCTCTACTGGTTGGGAATCTCTCCTGTCCTCATTGCTGTGCATAGGTTTGAGATGATGAGTCAAAACATTTACTTGAGTCCCCATCTTACAGGTCAGCAAGTTGAGGTTCTGGGAGGATGCAACAGCTAATAGATGGCAGAGATGGAACTGCAAATCAGAACTGCCATTCCCCCATCTACATACTTCTTTGTACCAGGTGCCATTTCTACACTTCCTGCCCCATATCTTTCTTTGTGCCTTGGTCTCTGTTGATTTCTGGAATGGTCCTACAGGTACACTGGGCCCTTTAGACTGTCTTGCCAGCATCTGTACATGACCTTGTGTTTTTCCCCAAGAGAATTTGGGACCAGTTCAGAGATCCATGCTTCCATCCTCAGAGAACAACGACCCTGCCTCTAGATTGCTCTAAAGATGATCCCATCCCCTCAACCATGGAAAAGGCCATGTGACCCAATTCTGGCTAATGCAAAGGACTGCAGAGTTGTCTGAGAAGCTTCTGGAAAACCTTTCTTGTGAGAGACTCGCAGGCAAGAGTGCCTCTTCCTCCTTTGAATGTTGCCTTGTGTATGTGTGGCATCCAAGGCCACTGCTGACATATTGGTACCAGCCTGAAGATGGAGCCAGCACTGAGGATTCCCGTTCCCAAACAGACAGAGGATGAGGGCGCTGGCCTTCATGGCATCATGAGTAGTGTTCATGTCACTCTGGGCCAAGCCTGACCTGGGACTTCCTGGGATGTGAATGCAGGAGTGTCCTTGCTGTGTCGGCCAGTTAGAGGGGCTGAGAGCATCCTCAGTGACCAGGACCATGACCTGTACATGGAGGCCTTCCTCACTAGTGCTCACCTGGGCCTCTCCCTGCCATAGAAGGGTTATACAAAAAAGAGGAAGTTGGAGTAGAGAATAAATAAGTGGAGGCACTGCCTTGCTCAGGACAAGTACTTAGAAGAATGGAGACAACTGAACGTTTCATTTTGAATTTTAAGATTACCTGTGTTGGTCACATGGCTGCATTGTAGTAGATAGCCCTGGGCATGGGAGATCCTTTTACTTCACCTTTAAAGCAACAATCCTGTCCATAGCCCATACTGAGAACTTTTTGACCAGGCCTCAGCTGATTGAACTGGGCAAGATCACCACCCCAGAGGGAAGTGTCTGACTCACCAGCTCTCTGTAAACTGCATTTGCTTTTGACAGATAAAACATGAGTCAGCCAAAGTATTTTCCATGTAGGGAATTCGAACTAAGAACACAGAGCAAAGTTGTCAGCCAGGTAAGGGACAGACATAAGCAGACCTAGGAAGGGGCATGGGCATTGGGGTCATGCTGAATTACAGAATTTGAAAGAGGAAGGTTTGCAGCCCCTCTAATCCACCTAAACACCAAAGTGCTCTCAGCCCTAGGCTCGATAGTCTCTCTTCCAGGATCCCCTGTACCTCTTCCTGCTACAATCTCCTGTTATACAAGATGTCATCCTGCAGCTGGACACCCTCTCTCTGACCAGTAGCCCACTGAAGTGGACCCCTGTGCTCTGCCTGCCTTGCCTTCCCTTCTCTCTCACATGTGTCACATTCTTCTACTTCATTCTGCCTTGTTTCGTGCTAGTCCCTCTGTTAGGCTTGTCCTACTCTCTGTCCACCTTGTAATGCAACGGTAAGCAGAAGTGCTGAAATGACACCCAGGATTTAGAGGCAGATTTATTTACATCGACAGGCACTGATCAGCATTGTTCCCAGAGTATCAGGCCCTGATCTCTGCTGGCCTAGGGTTTATGTGGGATAAGCAAGCAGGAAGTACAGAGGCAGAATGGCTTGTCAACTGGGGATTGGTTTATGCAATGTGCATTACAGTGACCGGCAGTTTCTAAAAGACCAGAAGCAACCGGAACTGGAACAGGAACTAACACCTAGGGAACTAAGAAACTGAAGTATACTGACTGGGGCTGGGAACTTCTGCTACAGTAAGACCATGTCTGTGTTCCAAAATCCAACCCCAGCAACTCCACAAATCCTTTAAATAGATATATTTATTCCTTTCCTGGTGTTTTTCATTCACCCATTCATTCATTCATTCATTCATTCATTCAAAAAGTACTGTATATTCAGTGCTTTACTATGTTATTATTAGGAGAATAATACAGGATAAAGAGACATTGGTAGGTTGAGATGGTGGCAGTGGTGGTTAACTCAGTGGCAGCACTGGGAAAAACCTCTGTAAGCAGAGATCTGAATGTGGTGTGAGAGAGACCTTGTGAAGGTTGGGAGGAGATTGTTTCCAGTGGAGGGAACAGGAAAGACACAAGCCTTGCAGTGGGAGCAAGCCTGGTAGTGGAGAACACAAGCGTGGCCCTGGTGCAGTGAATGAAACCGAGAGGGATGGTCAGACAGTGGCCGGAGCAATGATCAGTGGAAAATTATGCCGAGCTTGGTAGACCTTGGTGGGCTACTGCAAAGAACTTGGATTTCTTCTGAGCATGAAGGGCACCTGTGGGAGGAGTTTGAGAGGAGAGGGTGCCATAATCGGATTTGCATTTTAGCAAGGTTACCCTGGCTGCCAGCTTGTGGGATGGCAAAGGTGAACCCAGCATTCCAGGCAGGGTGGTGGCAGCCGAGGGATGAAGAGAAGCGGGCTGAGCATCTCTTCTTGGGGGTGATCCAGTAGAATTTGTTCCTAGACTGATCGTAAAAGGAAAGGAGGAGGGAAGGAGGGTGACTGAAGTTCAGATTTGAGCCCTGAGCAATTTGGATAATGGGGCGCCATTACTGAGCAAAGGAATGGCTCTGGCAGTGAGCAGCTTGAGCCGGGTCAAGAGGTGGCATGATCAGTCGTATTGCCAGACTTCGCTACAACTTCGGGTTCCTTGAAGGGAAGGTCTGTCCGTTTATTTTCTACCTCTGTCTCCCCTGTTCTGCATAGCTCAGTACATTACAAACAGAAGATACTCGGCCCATTACTGATGAATGCTTTGATTTTCTACAGAGTACCTATTCCTGAAAAGTTGCAAAGGGACCTTGATGGCCTTCCTTTCCTTGCTTGCTTGGTTCTCACTAAGTCATTTTGTTACTTTCCAAATGGCAATGACCATGGCCCTTTAGGCACAGGCCAGTCTGACCTCTGTGTTTATGCCTCTCCTCCACCAGTCCTTTCCCAGTTAAACAAACTCCAAAGGGTACCCAGGGAGTATGCGAGTTAAGTACTCACTTCTGTTAGTGCACTTTCATTAAGGTAGGTATTATAGTCTATTTCTACCGGGTTGTGCCAAATTGGCCAATCCATCACCACTCAGCTACTGAGCACCCTCTATAATAAGACTTTGCCTTTGCCCGGTGCTTTATAGCTTGCAAAGCATTTTTATGTAACCTCTCATTGGATTTGTGCAACCAACCTCTGCATTGACAGGGCAGGTCTCTGGTTATTAAATTTGCTGTTTCACTTAACTTCCATAACTTGCAACCAAGGGTCTTAACTGCTCCCTCACCTGAAGTGTCCTTTTTCCCCTTGTTCGCTTGGGAAACTCCCGCTGACCCTTCCAGAATTCTAAAATGTGGAATGACGCCATCTTTGGCCCAGGGCAGAGTTAATCACTACCCCTCTCCCCTCTTTTATCCAAGGTCATGTGGATGTGTCTACCTTCTTAGTTATGGTTGCTATTGAAATGCATAAGATATGCATCTGTCCCAATAGATACTATTCTCCTTGAGGGGAGGAACTGTATCTCCTTCATGAATCTCAACATCCCAATGCCTGATATATTTCCTTACACATGGTAAGGAATCAATGAATGAATGAATGAATCAGATGAATGAATGGCCGTATTTTAAAAGCTTGAGGTAGAAGACTATGCATATTTTGCTAAGGAATATGGACCTCAGCCTGTAGGCAGAGAGGTGCCAATAGGAGCTTGATTTATATCACAAAAGGCAGATGGCAGGCTCATTTCATAAAATTTATTCCTATGAAAGATGATGATGTTTGATTTATGTCTTCCCTTGAAGGTCAGGTTATGGACTGTCCAATTCACTCCATCTTTCCCTCTAACAAGGACTTTCATAAGGATGAGGCAGCAGGATGTTGTCAGTTACATACAGCTTGTTGGCTTGTTCTATCCAGGGAACTTCAGGAAATACTATTTTGATTCTGCACGCTTCCACTGAGCATCTACTATGTGCTTGGCACTATGCCCACTGTTGTGACAGTAAGGCAAAGTGGTTGAGGAGCTATTTTAACAAATCCTGGAGGTGGGCACATGGGAGTGTGGCATGTCTTGCAGTTTTCATCTCATGTTACTGTAATCTGCTTCCAGGAACTTGGAGGCATCTGTGCTTGACCAGGAGGGTGGCAGGAGCTGGATTAGAGGGCTGTGATCAGGGAGTCCCTATCACTCTCATGACACAAGCATTTAGGTAAGTTTGAAACCTTGGGGTTACAAGCTCGGTCCACAGATTGGGGTGATTGAGCGCAGCAACAGTGTGTGTAAATAGCAACGCTGCTCGCCAGCCGACTTAATTGTTTCCTCTGGCTCTTTCATCTGCCATGTGTTCGTCTACCCATACATCTACCTAGGCATGGATCCATTGGTGTATTCATTCATTTAGATCATTATCTTTAAAGTACTTATCTTTGCTTCTTTATTGCTACATATCCCCCCTGCCCCTATCATCCATTCATGCACACATTCATTCATCCATGGCTCTATTTTTAAAACACATGTCATTTTCTTGCTTAAAATTCCTGAGTGGCTCTCATATGCCACAAGCTAAAAGCACAGTTGCTTTTAGCAACTATGGGTGGGGATTTGGAAGGATCCATGAACACATCGGCTATGGGGCTGTAATTAACATGTCTCACTGCCAGGCAGCTCTGAAACACCAGTGGTACATGCGCGACCGTCCTGTGGGGTGGCATGGGACAGTCATGAACATACAGCTGGCGGTTCAACCCTGTGAGAGCATGTTAACCTTTATTTCATGATTACATTTATTTGCATTCTCCTCTAGCAAATTTTTCCTTCCCCGGGCAGCGGGATCTTGCCTCCTGTCTTGTTTTTCACTTTTTCTTAAGTGCCCTCCCCATCAGTCCTTCAGTCCTGTCCACTTCTTGTTTGTACAGTTCATCTCTTCATTCACTCACATTCTCGTGTGCCTGTCCACTTTGCTCCTGCATTAACTGTTTGTGTCCTGGATGATTCCTTGCTTCACTGTCCTCCTAAAGCTCAGCATCTGTCCTACTCTTTGGGTGCTCAACTACTGTTTTTCTGTATTTATCTTATTCTAATCATACTCTTTCTGTTTCAGGAACCCTGCTCTTCTTCAGTCTTGCTGAAAATGATTCCTCGTATCATTTAACCTCGAGTGCACTAGAACTGTAAGAGAGGAGTCAGGAGTGAGTCTACATACCTCAAGGCTTGGTTCCAGATCTGAGTCCTGGGCACCTGTGAGGCTCTGACCTGATGCCTCCACTCTCAGACCTCCTGTACATACAGGAAGGGTATGGGATGGGCTCACCTAGAAGCCAGTTTGGCTTTGAGATTGTGTTGCTCTTCTGAGCCCTGGCACTGGGATGGAATCTGTCACACACACACCCAATCTGATGCATTATGAACCAGCTGCTCCCAGAGACCCATGCTGCTGCTGTGTGTGTGCTAGAGTGTTACCACCTACCTGAGCTACCCACTGATGCACAACCATTTCAAAACATATGACTTCCTATAATTCTGAGGGTTGGTGCTAGGATTCTGCTTCTGATCCACCCTAAATTTATTCTGGTGAACATCATCAACATTGGGGTATCCCTGGTAGCCTCACTCATGCATCTGAGGCCTCAGCAGGGGTGGCTGGAGTGGCTGCGATAACCTAGGCCCTTTCCCCACATGGCCTCTCTTTCTCAAGCAGGCAAAGCAGGCTTCCTTAGGTGTGGCCACGCTAAAGATCCAGGAACATGGGGAGAGAAGCTGCAAGGTCTCTGTAACCTCAGCTCTATATTGGAAACTCACCCAGTGTCTCTTCCACCATAAAAAGAAAGGGTTTGCTTGGTCCAACAAAGTCACAAGCCCATCCTAGATTGAAGGGATGGAGACAAAGATTTTGCCTTTTGATTAGAGAAGCTCTCAAATGTAGGGTCAGGTGTTTAAACTACCCACCTCTTCCAGGCACAAGATTGATCTCCTGTAGGTGGTGCACTGCTCCAAATTAAGTCTGGGCTCATACTTTGGGAGTCATATATAATAGCCTGGGCTGTTGGCACAGGGCCCATCCTCTTGCCTCCCCTGGGATACTCCAGGTATGGGACACAGTCTGTGAGATAAGGCCTGGGTCTGGACCCAGACACTCCCTCCACATCACACTACTGCTTATTTTCCCAAGTTATATCTGAAATCTACTCTTGCTGTTTTATTTATTATTATTATTATTATTACTAGCAGTAGTAGTAATAGTAGTAGTTGCTTGTGCACTGAGTCATGTGCAGAAATGAGAGCTTTGTTTTGTAGGTAATTTGTTTTGTAGGAACTTTGTTTTTTTCTTGAGATGTCACCAGCACCTAGAGGTATACTTAGCACATAATAAGTGCTCAGCAAATATTTTTGAACAAATAAAATCTTCCCAAAGATGGTGATCAGGCCTCAAATCCATTTGTGACCCCTCTCCAATCTGCTATTGGTGGAAGATGTCCATTAACATTTGTTGTTTGATAATAATTAATTTGTCATACATGGTATAAAATGCCATGAAGTTTGCAGACAGATCCTCTTATACCTGTTTGACAAATGTGTGTGAGGGACTCTTATGGGTCCTGACATGGTTCTAGTAATTGGAAATGTATAATTTCTTTGGCAAGACAGAGCTTGAACATCTGGAAAACCAATAGGCTATTGTCTGATTCAATTAAATTCCTTCAAATAATTTCAGCCATTCAAATGTATGCTGGGTAGATAGTCAAAAAATAAAAATAAGAGGAGCTGGGGATTTAGCTGAGTGGCACAGTGCCTGCCTAACAAGTGCAAAGTCATGAGTTCAATTTCTGGTACCTAAAGAAAGAAAAAAAAAAAAAAACAAGAAAGAGTAAAACCTACTCCTACAATGACCACTCCTAAGGGTTTTCCCAGTAAGCCTTCAAAAGTTCTCTGGCTTTTGTTCAGATGGAGCTGTTCATTGAGGTGACTTTCCTGGATATAAGAGACATTATAAGGAGATGTTTCTGGTCTTTCCTTTGGCAAGGAATGGAGTCTATGTTTTGCTCCATCTCTGAAGCTAGAATATCCAATGCTCAGAGTCTACGCCGCCCACTGGCCATATTGAGCTGCATGTTCAGTTTACACTGGATGCCAAGGGATGGCAGGATTCTGGCTGGAGGCCACTTTCACCCCCACTGAGTGTGTCTTCCTTGCCCAGGGCTTGTGTGGAATGGAAACCCTCACTTCTGTTGCTTCAGTGCCCAGAAGACCTCAAAGAGAGCCCCCATGACCAATCTGGCAGACCTCTGGCTTTCTGAACAAAGGGACTTTCACCCAGGGGTAGAGGTCCTGCCTGGCCCTTCCTGGGACTGCTGCCAGAGCTCCATAAAATTAGCAGCAATGTCATGGCCACTACCTGAGCAGTGGGAGTTGCCATCCGAGCAGTGTTACTGCAGAGTTTGAATTACCTTTGGAACACATTTACCATATCCAAAGTCTTCCCCAAAATGAACAGGGATCCTTAGTGAAGGCTGAGAGCTTTTAAACTGAGGATCAAGTTATGGCTTAGATCTAGAGGTCCCCTCAAAGCCTCATGAACTCATAGATGGAGTTCTTGGGAGGTGGTTGGGTCATGGAGTTGGGATACTCATCCGTGGATTAGTTCCCTAATGAGTTTATGCTGAGTGTGATGTGGGGAGTGAAGCCTGGTTGGGAGAGGTGGTCACTGGAGGCATAGTCTGGCAGAGTTTATCTTCCTGTTCCCTCCTTGATCATGTTCTGCTTCTGACTGCCATGTCAAGAGCTGTTTCTCATCTGCCTTGCCTTGGAGACAGCAGACTATGTACTGAAACCTCTATAAACTGTGAGCCAATATAAGCCTTTCCTCTTCTAACTTGTGGGTGTTGGGAATTTTGTCTCAGTAGTTAGAAAGTAGCTAAGACAGGTAGTGAACGCTGCCTTCAGGTCCAGGTGAGGATCCAAAATTTCCTGAGCTAGTTTATCTACAGATCAAACGTTCAGGTTTATCTACAAATCAAATGTTCTTATACCAGGTTCAGCTGCTCACCTGAATCACAACTGAATCACAACACTACCAATGAACATTCCCAAATAGTATACCATGCTGCCCTGGGGGGGATCAGCCTGCAGGAGATGGATGGATCCATTGTACCTGCTTGGACTTTCCCCTCTCCCATGGACTGGCCTACCAAGAAGCACACAGCTGGCAATGCACACAGCTCTCAGCTCTGGGAATACCATTCCCTGCCCTCCTCCTGCCTTCAACTACCTATATTGCCTGTGCCCATAATGGATTGACTCCACACTTGTAACCTCTGTCTCCAGGAATTATCACAAGTATCTGCCTATCAGATATGGAAAGTGACTATGGAGTAACCTAGGATCCTGAATTTTGTTCTTCTAGAAAGAGTCCAAAACTCTCAAATTCTCAAACTGAGGTCTTCCAAAAACACCCAGATACTAACCATAAGTCTCATCATGAAACTGAAGTACAGACTACATCATACATGTTTGCATGGCTAAACCATATTCTGTGGGGGGATTGAGTCAGATGGACAACAAATTCTTCCCCAGGAGACTCAAACTTAGATTTCCTGTTCCAACCTAGGTTTAACTGTGCCAATAGATCATTTATAAGATCCTACTGTTGTTTTCTGTGATATCACTTTATTTATAATTTCAATGTTATGGTTTGTGTCTAGATGTTCCCCCAAAGCCTCATTCAGTCAGAAGTGTGGCTTTTTCAGAGGTAGCTGGATCTAGAGTGTGTCATGCTGGGATTAAGGATATGTAATTACTAAATCAATACACTGATTTAGTGTGATTACTAAATCAATACACTGATCCATACACTGATACACACTAATCTGGGTAGCCGAGATAGAGAATGAAAGGGGCAGAAAGAAGCTAAGATCCCTTACTTCTTTGCTTGCGTTTCTAGCTTCTGCCTGCCATGACCTGTTTTACTTCTGTGGTGCCTGTCTAGTGTGCCACCCTGCCTTGGAACAAGCCGATTATGGACCGAAACCTCTACAAACCGTGAACTAAATAAACCTTTCCTCCTTTAACTAGTGGGTATTGGGTATCTTGTCTGGACAAAGAGAAAAATAACTAAGACACTAAATACACAAAAAATATAAAAATACTAAAATAAGTCCCTACCTTAAGAAATGGAACACTACCTATACATTAAAAGCTTCCTGTGTGACCATCCTAGATGTAATTCCTCACCCACCTTCCTTTCTCAGAGATAAACACCATCCTGAAATGAGAATTCCTGTGCTAGGGTTTATGCATCTAGCACACGTGTGACAGCAAACATTAACTTTGCCTGTTTTTATTTATTTATTTTTTTTTGAGACAAAATCTCCTTATGTAGTCCAGGCTGATCTTGAACTCACTGCACAGACCAAGCAGGCCTTGAACTCACTAGGTAGCCCAGGCTGGCCTTGAACTTGCAATCCTCCTACCTCAGCAGCCCAAATGCTAGGGTAATAGGCATGCAGCTCCACACAGGGTGTTTGCCTGTTTTAAATCTTTATAAAACTTTATATACTATCTTCAGAATCCATATAACTTTTTCTTTTCTTAGCATCAATTTTTTGATATGTAACATATCAACACATGCTGCGATTTCATTTAATCATCCACTCTTTGTTGATAGTTATGTTCTTCTTAATCTTCCCTACTAGAACACTAGCATTAATTTTCTTGTGCATGTCTCTTTTTGCACCTGGAGGAAGATTTCTCCAAGGTAGAATCTGGCTGTGTGTATCTTTGATTTAACTAAATATTACCAAGTTGTTCTTTCAAGTGGTTATTCCTGCTAGCGTAAAATTTCCCACTGCTCTGCCACATAACCAGCACACGATGCTCTCAAGACTTTTACATTCCTGTCCATCTCATGGTGGAAAACAGTGCCTGTGCTTGTTTAATTTGCATTGCCCTGGTAACAGTGAGACAGGACACTTTTCATGCTTATGAACCATTTCTACTTCCATTTCTTTATCTCCCCTCTCCATGTCCTTTCTCCATTTTCCTATTGAATTATTGATCTTTTTCTTATTGATTTATGGCAGGGTTTCTTAAGAGCAACACTACTGACATTTTGGACTGGTTAATTCCTTGTTGAGTGGGGAGTTATCCTGTGATTGACTGCAGATTTTTTAGCAGCATTCCTGGCCTCTACTTACTAAAATGCCTGTAGAAAATCTTCCACTCCCACCTCAGCTATGTCAAGCAAAAATGTCTCCCGGCCTTGCCAAATGTCTCCTGGGGAGTGAAATCACGCTTAGTTGAGAACCGTTAAGTTATGGTGACACTTTCTTTTTCAAGGACATTAATCTACTTTAATTAAACACATCACACATATCTTTACCAAAATATTCCAGGATGGTCAATAGACATGGTTCCTCTAGGTCTCAGAAGCTTTGCTTTGGAGAGAGCAGGAAAGAAGGTTATGCTTATTGTGTCCACAGCACTTCGCTGAGTGCACTTTCATCTTATCTTTGCCGCAAATCTGCAAAGTTGTGTTAATATTCCCGCTTGACAGATGAAGGAACAGTCTACCAATTTGCCTAAGGGAGTCAATAAAAAGTGTAAGTAGGACAGATTCAGGTCTGGCTGGCTGTGTCAGCAAAAGTGGAAAAATATGGCACCGGAAGTTGAGGTCTCAGTCCTGGCTCTGTCACTGGCTGGTATAAGACCAGGCCCAGTTCTTCACGCACGTCCACTTCCCATATGATGACAAAGAGGCTGGATGCCAGATCTCAAATATTTCTGCCCATCCTACCTATTGGAATGGTCCACTCTGCAGCTACTGAAACAGTGATTTACTTCTGACCCTCTCCCGCCTTGTATTCCTCCTCTGAGGTTTGGGGTGGAAGTAGCAATAATCTTTCGGGACTTTTTAACGGTTAGAAAGAATGATCCATTTAAGGCTTCACATAAAGGGAACGTTCCATGGAAGGCCTTTATACTTCCACAAATGGGAGACCAGTTAGTCAGGACCGGGACGCACCTTGAAGTGTAGATTATGATGCAAAGAAACAACATTTTGTCCACTTTTAGGTATTAATAATAGCATTCAGGAAGAGTTTTGCTAATAACACCACCTTCCTTAGGAAGAGGGTACAGAAAGGGGCTTTGTAGAAGGTCATAGCTTGTAGACAATAATGCTGAAGGTGGTACTTGGAAGTTGCCACCCCTACCTATGGCTTGTCCTCCCTCCCAAAGGAATTACATGTACTTGCCCTCATCACTGGGCAGCACTTGGCCACTGGACAGTGCTATCTGCAAAACACACAAAGACAAAATTCAGCCCAGGCTCCCAGGGATGGCAAGCAGAATGGAACTCTCAGTGCCTGCCTGTATTTGCTCTCCAAGAAAGCTCAGTTTGAAGAGAGGAAGTCAGGCAGCTCTGGACTCAGCAGACTCATGGGGAAAGGCTCAGGCTGTTCCTGAGCAGGCTCCCCCTTCAACGAGAAGGGCAGAGAGGCCAGAAGCTCTTTAAATATGCACGCTGCAGGCAGAGCCACCACAGCTGATGGCTTGCAGAAGAGAGAGGGGCTGCTGCTGAGTGCGCCAGTAATTAGCTGTTAACACATGGAAATAAGAGCTCATTTGGAAACAGAGCTTATCGTTATTTATAGCAATCCAAAGCAAGGATTTTTTTGAAATTAAAGAAAGAATGAACAGAGTTCCTATCCAGAAGCAAAGCATCCAAGCAGCTCTATTCTCACTTACCTTCTCTCTCACTTCCTCCAAGAAGTCCACCGAGACTACACTGCCCTGCCTGGGCCCTGGGGCCCCTCAGCTTTCAGACACTTATTCAGCCCCAGATTGCTGTGCATGATGGGACTGTACTCTCCTGCTCCTCACACATGTGCCTCATGTGTCTCTTTAGTAGACTCAAGGACAACTCAGTTCAGATCCTGCTGCTAGGTGGAAAACCACTCTCAGGACTGGCATGTTGCAAGGACAGACACTACACAGAAAGAGCTGTGTGTGTCACCTAGTACTGTCCCCTATACATGGCAGGTGCCCTCACTCCCTCTGGAATGAGATTTTTCTCTTCCATGACCTTTTTTTTGTACTGAGAATCGAATCTGGACCTTGAGCTTGCCAGGCAGATGCTGCGCCACTGAGCTATATCCCTGGCCTATGTAATATGACTGAAAAAGCAAAATAGCCTTTAGAGTAAAAGTTATGGCCCTTGCAGCCTGGCTTCTGACCCTGTTCTATTTCTCACTAGGTGTGTGTAAGTGTATGACTTACTTCGATGCATGGTGTAAGTCAGTTTCCTTAACTAGGAAATGCTAATAGCGGTACTTACCTCACAGGGTACTTGACAGGGTTAAGTGAGTACTTAGTGGGAATATAACACATGTCAATGCTCTTAGTCCTGGCAGTGAGGGCATGGCGTAGCACGGGCTGGATGTTTACTATTCTCTTTGCCCATAAATGCCAGCACTGGGGCTTGGGGAGAGAGGAAGGAACAGCTGCTTCTTGGGTATGACAGACATGAGCTGGGATCACATAAGTTTTACCAGCATGGCACTACAGAAGCTATAGAACCTCCCAGAAATCTCTATAGATCAAGAGAGATAGCAGCACCTGTTCCGTAGGGTGTTGTGGAAGTTATATATATATTGAAGTGTGTAATATGCTCAGCGGATGTGTGCTTAGCATACAGTATGTGCTCATGAAACATTACCTAATGATGATTCATGGCCCCTTCATTTTCCTTCTGTTTGCTTCTGCTTCCCTCATCCACCCCTGGTTAGAGTTCCCATGTCCTAAGGTTGCAGAGAACAGTGAGCACGGCTGCCATCTGCCCATTGCCGATGAATGCTGTGTTTTATACACACTGCCCTGGAGGAGCTTCCTATCAGTGCTTCAAGAGAGGTGATGTGACTGCATTTTAGTTAAGGGGATCCCACTGTTTTAAGAGCATGGTGTAGTCTGTCTTTAGCCCAAGGTCCAAGTGCAGCCCCCAAATCATGTGAGTCTCAGAAGAGAGAGAAGCATTTCCTAGTCAGAGGCTCCTTGGAGGTGGTTAGAGGGTACAAGTAACCAAAAACTCTGGCCTGGGACCTCAGCAGTTTCATTAGTTAGCTTTTCAACACTGTGACAAAAGATAACACAGAGAAAAACTTCTTAGAGGACTTGTATTTGGGCTCACGGTTTCAGAGATTTCAGTCCGTGGTTGGCTGGCTCCATTGTTTCTGGGCCTGTGATGAGGTAGTACATGTGGCAGAAGGGCAATGAAGAGCAGACCTTACCTCATGGCATCAGGAGTCAGAGAGACAGGGAAATAGCCAGAGAAGAAGGGGCTAGGGATGTAGCCTTCCAAGCCATTCTCCCAGTGACCTGCTTCATCCAGCTAGGTTCTACTTTCCAAATTTCCATCATCTCCTAATAATGCCAACACAGTATAAATCCAGCAATGGGCTAATCCACTGATGGAGTTAGGACACTCATGTTTCAATCACCTTCCCAAACCTGGACCTTTGAACACATGAGCTTCTGTGTTTCAAATCGAAACAGCAGCACAGTTCTGGAGGTGGAAGGGAGAACAGAGAGATATACACCAGGGCTGTTGGGGATCTATTCCATTTATTCATTTATGCCACACTCATGAGAAGCTTGTACAATACCAGCTGAACTCTAGGGTTGGTGTGCACTTGACCATCAGCCCACTTTAAGGTATTCAAATTAGTGGATAACTTGGGCTCTAAGCAAATTGGTGTTAGTCCCAGTAGGATCCAACCCTGTGGATGGCACCCAGCACCAAAAGTACAGGTGGCAGGATAGACTCCAAGTCAGAAGTACAATACCACAGTGGTTTGGGGTATAGGATTCCATCCTGAGCCGAGCTTTGACCATTGTGGTGGGAGAGATGTGTACGTAGGAGAGGCCGGTATGAGGTGGAGACCAGAGGTTTGAACAGGAACTACTTACAGATTGTATCAGTATCGTGAAAGAATGGAAATGATGCTACTTGATGTATGTGGCTGTGCCTAGGCCCAGCTGCAGGCGCATTGGACAGCAGGTCTGTTGTACTTAGACCAATGATAGGTTGCATTAGGTGAGGAAGCTGAGTGTCTTAATGGCCTGCTACCTTAGCCAGGTTAGCTCAGTATTATAAGTAGGAATTCAGAGCAAGAGCAAAGACCCAGGATTGAAACCCAGCTCAGCAGTTCCTCTTTACTCCTGCTCTTATGACCCTGGGGTCCCCAGGCACCTCTTCTTAGGGATTTACTTTTGCTGTTTGTCAGCTAATACTGAATAATGCAGTAGTAATGTCTTCTGATGGCACTTTCTCAGGATTCAAAAATGAACTCCAAGTGGTTTAAAAGCCTGTGGGATACACCAGTATATTCTAATAGTGTCTTCTGCATAAGGGCACCCACCTCGGATATTGTTCATTTAGTCTGTGTGGTAGGCAGGATTCTAAAAATGCCTCCTTTTCAAGATTATACCTCTAGTCTCCAGAATCTTTGAATACCTGATGAAGTGTCATACCCATGAATATGTTACATTAACTGCAAAAGAGACTTTGCTGATGTTATTAAAGTAACTAATCAGTTGGCCTTAAAATAGAGACATTACTCCAGATTGTCTGGGTGGACTCCATATAATTCCATATATCCTGAGAGACAAAAGAAAAGTATTGAAGGTAAAGGCAGAGGTTCAAAGCACAAGGATTCAACATGCTCTCTTTGGCCTTAAAGATGGAGGGGGCCACAAGCCAACAGACAGGGCAGCCCCAGGAGACCTCCATCCTACAGCTGCATGAAACTGAATTCTGCCAACAATCTGAGTGATTCTGGAAATTGATTTCTGCCAAAAGCCTCCAGATAAGAGATCAGGTTGACTGACACTTTGATTTTACCCTTATGAGACTCTAGAGCTCAGGCAAACCTCCCTGGACTCTGACCTGCTGAACTGGAAGCAATTAAATAAGTGTGGTCTAAACTAATGAATTTGTACGGATTTGTTACAACAACCACAGAAAACTAGTACAATCTGTAAAATAAGTTTGTCACTTAGGAGTGGATTGGCATTAATGGCTAATGAGTATAGAAACTGGATATTACCTATTTTGAGTTTCCAGAATCTGGTGTGGAATAGATGTTCAATTAATTTTTATAGATGGGTAAATCAATGGATAAGATTTTAAAAGAGTGAGCCAAAGAAGAGACAGTCTATAAATTGGCGACTTTACAAGTATCCACAGTTTGCAGAATATGCAACTGCAAGGCAGAATAGCCCAGAAGCGAACGTTTGACAGCATGGTATCTGGAATCCAACATTTAATTTCAGCTTAATCTGCTAGATGTGTGACCTTGCACAAGTGACCTGAGTTCTGTGTGCCTTGGTTCCCCCATTTGTAAAATGAGGATAACAATAACAACAACCTCACAAGATTGTGATGAGATTTAAATAAGGGAAAACCCATCAAGCTCTTAGAACAGTGGCTTGCCCATACAAAATACACACCATACAGTATATGTGGTGGTATTTTACAGATCAAATCGAAGTGCTCTGATCTGAGTCTTTGTTTTTGCAACAGGGTTGAGTGGTCTCTATACCACAAGCCATCATGCACACTCCAGGCCTTGGTTTCCTCTTCTGCAGAATAAAGAGATGAACCTCAAGAATAATTCTCCAATTTTAAAACTTTTATCATGCTAAAAAGCAACAGGCACTGTTATTTTAATTGAGGCAAATCGCCATAGTTTTTACTACTGTTGGCTTTTCAAAGTGGAATTCATCAGTGAATAGCATTACTAATTCTGGGAATGAAAGAGGTGGAATGGGGGGCTGGCTGGCTGTCACTCTGCTTGCCAAGGGAAAGAATATAGGGACACCAGTGACTTTCACAAAGGCTGATTGCAAAGGTCCAATCTGCCAGTCGCTTGATCTAAGACAAAGCTTCTTTTTTGATGGTCTCATTGATTAGCTGAGCTGGAGGGGAGAGGAACCTATTAGTTTTATTGTTGCTGGTGTTGTTTTCCTTTATTGCACTCACAGTGCCTCATTCCATAAACTCATAAACCAGAACTGGGTAGAATCCAGTCTTAATTATACAGGGACAGATGATCTGCATTACAAATTGTCCTCTGCAAATCTCACTCACAAATTATTAATGAGATTGTCGCTTACCCTGCCCAAGTCTCTGTTGGCATGGATGGACCCATTTCTTACTGTGGACTTAGGTGGCCTTATACCACAGCTGTTTCTATGTGGATATCGTTTTGCCTTCACAGTGGCCACTGTGCTATCTCTCTGGCCTCAAACATGCCCCTCCTTTCAGGACAGAAGGGATCCCATTTGTCACAGCCAAGTCTAAATTCAGTTCTAAGAACCAGGATTGCCTGTCTAATCTCTGTAGTAGAAACTGCAGGAGGAAAAGGGGCTTGTGGAGAACAAGTGAGAGGACGTCCAGGGGTTTGGAAGCCCAGACCTCTGCACATATCAGCGTTCATGGGTAAGCACTCCAGCAGCTGGTGAAGCCCTCCCTCAGTTATGCTCAGCCCCTACATTCAGTGTCATTCAGCCACAACCTGTATGATTCAGAACACACTGTTTGCTCTCTAGCTGAGAAAGGATGGGGTGAGACCACAACCTGGAGTCTCAGGCAGGCATGGTGCCGGCTCCTAAAGCAGAAGGCGGGTTTGGGCAAGCTTCTACTCCGGTTCAGCCCAGCCAGACCCATGTGCCCTTTGGATTATTTCATTTCTGGTGCCCCATCCCTGAACCTTTGGCAAGGTGTGAGAATCTGTTTCCATAAAACCAATTTATTTTTCCATTTATTTGATTAATTGAAATTGCTAATACTCTGGCCTCTGGGTCATAAACATTGGGTAATAAAACCCCTTTTACATCTGTCCTGTGCTTTAGTGTTCTGCCGGCACTTTCAAATCCATTATCTGATGTGACCCTTAGAATAGTTCAGAGAAGTAGACAGGGAAGGGATTAACTCGTAAGTTTACAGAGACGGAAATACATGTTGCCAATGGTTACAGAACAGAGCTGGTCTGGAAGCTGGTTTTCAGTCCTAAGTCTAGTACTCTCAGAGGGTGACCAACCTCCCAAATTTGCTCATGGCTAAAGAAGTTTCTGGATCTAGGACTGTTAGCTTTAAAACTAGGAAAGCTCTGGACAAGCTAGGAGGTAGTCCTCCTACTACTTTAGGCCTTGAAGCTGTCCTTTCTGATGGGCCCTATCTTCCCCGTCAGATTCAGTGAGGGAGGTGGCCTGTGACATGGCACAGGTGAGGCAGATGCACTTGGACCAGCCAGGACCTGGCAGGTAATCTCTTTAAATTGTGCAGGTGGGTGGGTTTGGAGGAATGGTGGGTATGCAATGCTCCTGCTTGCCTGTTCATAGGGACAGTACCTAGGGAAGGATTTGAAGAGCCCAAGGAATACCTAGTCAGAAACACCCAAGGGGGAGCCAACAAAGGCTCTCTAAAGAGAAAAACCAGGCAGAGCACAGTGGAAGGGTGTCAGGAAGACGGAGGAGGTCAGAGAAGAAGTGGGTTGAGAGAGGCAAAAGAGAGATAGTTTCAGATGGTGAAGAGTTTTGTGGTTTTCAGCTGCTGAGAGTAACTCTCTCCTTTCGGGGCTGCTGTCTCCTTCCGAGCAGTTTAGAGGCCAGCCCCTTCCTGACAGTCTAGCCAGTCTCCCTTTGCTGGGGAGGGCAGAAGAAGAATGTGGTTTGCTCAAGGTGGCCTGAGCTTTAGCTGAGTGTGGAGTGCTCCAGTCTAGGTTAATGGGTATTTAGCTCTGGATCAGGGCCCCAGCCAGTCTGGCCACCACGGCCTTGTTTCCATGGATGTGTTCCCCTGTTAGTTTCATTCCAGCCTTGACTCACCCTCAGGACCTCTGGCTCCAGGAACTTAACTGTTTTCCCCAGTCAGCTGAGGAGGCTATCTCTGGCCTTGGTTCTGTTACCTTGCTCATTAGCATTTTGACTTTATTAACGTGAAAGAATTCAAACCTGATTGGAAAATCATTAAGCTAAACGGAGGCCAGAACAAAGCAATTGAGAAGAAAATTGTGACTACCGGCTGTACTTTTTCCTCCCCACCTACAGTGGAGGAAATGCTGTTTCTGTGATCACTGCAAAGACAGGTGGGAAGTTGGAACTGTCATCATGGGCACCTCCACTAGGCTTGTGGTCCACACATGGCGGGCCAGAAGGCCCCAAAGGTTGGTTAAATATGGGAAAGTCTATACTGCTGGAAATCCTATAAATAAGACAAAAGGAATCAGCAAAGAAATGGGTTTTCTACCTCTTTTTTCTTTTTGTGATAGCAACCAGGCAGGATGTAATAACCTGCAGTTTAGTTTTCTCTTCTGCCCTGTGGGTCTTGATCTTTTATATGATTTATATTTTCCTTAGTCTTGATATATTTAATTTATATCTCTATATTTTGTTACTTGTATTTCTCAAAAGCTGCCTCAAATCCTCTGTGGGACAAAGTGAGAAGTAAGTACGCAATCCGACCAGTGCCTCACTCCCTTGTCTTCTTTGCAGTGTGGTGCTGTGGTGTAAGATTCAGTAGTAGGAAGCAGAGGGCAGAGTGGAAGGTACGTGCCCCAGAAATCCTTTGCCTCCCCAACATTCAGATGGGAGCCTACTGCCCCCTTTGTGCCTCTCCTTCCTAGACTCAGGACAAGCCAGTGGGCCAAAGGTGACCACCACAGTCTTGGCTCATGGCAGTCGGTAACTCTGACAGAGGACCTTATTAGACTGTGGCTTCATGAATATCTTCACAGAAAAGCCAGTCTGTCTTTCTGCAGCCTTCTTTCTGGTACTTCTGGTACCCAGGTTTTCCTCCCATGGGGAACCCACTGTAACTTGGCAGAACTGAGGATTTTCTGATGAAATTGACTGCTGCAATAGCTTCCCATCTATCACCTCTACTTGACGCTTGCCCCTCCAAAATCCATGGAATGTCCAGACAGATGGTTTTAAAATATAAATCCTTGCTATTCCACTCCCCTCTGCAGAATCCTGCATCACCTTTGGTATCACATCCATGTAGTTTCCCAGGCCCTAAAACCCCACGTGATTTGGCCCCTGCCTACTTCTCTCCTCCTTATTCATTCTTCTTTTGAATATGCCAAAGATTCACCTGTCCTTGAGTGCTTTTTCAGTTTCTATGGCTTTTCATGGGATCTCTCTGTTTCTTTGTACACCAAGTTTCTTCTGATTCTTTAAATCTCAAATATCACCAATGCCTTCTCTCACCAACACATCAACTCTGCCCACCTCAAAACTCCCCATCATACCATTCTAGTTCCATCCATATTTAGTAAAATGTGCAATTATCCTCTTTATTTATTCCTTTGTTTACTTTATTACCTCCTGATTTATTTACTTCATTACCTCTGTAGTGTTACAAGCTACAGAGGTCAGAGACCTGATCTCTCTTGGTCTCTGTGATAACTGTGCACCCAGAACTGTGACCGGCAATAGTTAACACATATTTGTGAAATGAAAATATCAATGACCTAAACCTGGAGTTGTGAAACTTTGCCCATGGGCCAAATCTGCTCTGCTGATTGTTTATGTAAATGAAGATTTTAATTTGCATATTGTTTACTGCTGTTTTATGCTACAATGGCACAGTTGAATACTTGTGAAAGATATCATGTAGTCCACAAAGCTGAAGTATTTCCTATCTTATCCTTTACAAAAAAAAAGAACAACAAACCTTATTATCCTTTGGTTTAAAAATCTTAAATCTGATGATGGTTTAATCCATATGAACACTGAATATTTTACATAACAAGAGATTGAAGACGGGAGTCTCAGAGTTATTCGAGGCTCATTGTCATTAAGGACTCACAGTTCCTCTATTCTGTCTTCCTCAGTGTGCCAGGATGGCTGCCACAGCTCTGTCCTTACAAATCAAATTTCCAAGGAGATGCTCATTGAGACCAAACACTGGCTTTGTTTCTATCGAGGAAGAAAATCTTCTCCCCAACAGACAGCAGATGGGCTTCTCCTTGTGTTTATTGGCTACAACTGGATCACATGCTCCCTTTTAGACCAATCGTTGGTACAGGGAAGAGTACCAATAAGTCTTGGCTGGATTAGACTAGACCTGATTTATGCCCTGAGGGTAGACACATTACCTTTAGTACAGAAAAGAAGAGGATTTTCTGCCAACATATATGATTAAAGCATACCCCATTTTTTGCACTTGGGATGACTGATAAAGACTGAAGTTTGTCCATTCTCATCCCTTGATAGAATGAGAAACACATGGGCACATCAATATTTTTTCCCCTTTTCTAGATTTCAGATGGATCTTATTTTCAACCCTTAGCTTACTCTACTGTTTTCTCCCCAGCCTTGACCATGCAACATAATCTCAAGTACTTAGATCTCAGCTGACTTCATGATAATCCCATTTATTTAGACTTTTTAAAAGAATAGCCTGGCTTCACAATGAGGATTTGATGGACTCCAAAAGGGACTGTAAAATGCTTCCAATTCTATTCTCCACCAGCCAAGTCTAGTGATTTAAACTCTGTGCATATACAAAGGACTTTTTAGTTTAATGCATTGTTCCCCTGAATGTCTTTGTTAAGATGGATGCTTTCCAAAGACTGTACATGATGTGAGCTTATGGCTTATCTCAAATATTTGATATCATAATTGTCTTGGAGAGGAGAGATTTCAACTTTGAGTGGAGTAAGGAGTGGTGTTACAATGGAAATAGCATAGTACTATGGTATGAGCAAGGGTACTGGGATCTCAGTACTTGTTTGTCTACCGCTCTGCTCTTTACTTTAGGGAAATTTACTTTCTCTTTCTGGATTTCATCTTCTGTCTGTTTCATAATAGGTGTTTAAAAATAATTCATTCATTTCAGTTTGGGAAAGCTGTCTTTTAGCTAGAGGTAACTTGGTTGATCTCTAACTATAGTCAATGAAGATACAGGAAGCTGTCTGCCACAGTATAAGATTCTAAATTGAGTGGTAAATAAACTTGCTCCAGAATCACTGGACCACTGCAAGCCTCTGATAATAAGCAGGACTCTAATTTCCCCTTGGATTCATCATGCAAAGAGGTGTTCCCTGATGGCTCTTCCGCTCCCAGCAGGAAAGAATAATGCATCTTGGTGGGTTTTGGCTGAGCAGAGGATTGGCTTTTGCCATGTTCTGATGCAGTGCTTGAGATATTCTCCAAGTTGGTTCAGTTATAATAAGGCCGCCGTGGCATGCGATGGGCAGTCTGTGTCCCCACCAGCTCCCCTTCTGAGCCATGCACTTAGTCCCCAGCTGCAAGGGGTCTTGGCTACCACAGGTCACAGCTGTACCTGTCTCCTTAGACTTGTTCTGTGCTAGCCCCATAGGAGTCACTTCACCAGGAAATGTCATTTTAGATACTTTGCCTTGATGGATATAAAAGTAGAAAAGCCTGGATCCTTTGCCTTAAAGTGGGACCACCCCGTAGTGCTATTTATGCATATTTATATCCCTATGATCAAGCTGTGAGTGGACCACAGCTTTGCTAACTTCTCCTCTGGCCCCATCCTGTTTCCCGCACATTCTCACAGGCTTTGAGAGCAGGTCTCCGATGAGTTACTCACACACAAATCCACAGTTCAGGGCCTATTCCTAGGGGAATTGGTCTAATCCAGGGCATTTGTTATACTTGCCTGTGACTATATATCCAGGAAAGAAAATTCAAGGACCAGGAAAACTTGAAATGATATGTAAAATTCTCTATTTCCTCTCTCCAGCACAGTAAATAGATAGTTTTACTATTATTATCTACAATATTTTGTAGTAAACTTTTACTATTACTATTAATAGTAAAACTAAAGTTTTACTATTACTTACTATTTTGTACTAAAGTTTACTATTACAATAGTAAAGTTTTACTATTACTACCTACTATCTATTTACTATCTACAATGTTTACTGTACTCTGGACATGTATCAGGCATTATGGTATGGACGTGGGGCATGCAAGACTAAAGACACCCCTGTCTTCATGGAGCTTCCTGTCTAGTGGGGATGGGTATAAAAAGTATAGGATTGCGAGTGGAGAACCTCCATCCAAAGAAGGAAAGATGGCAGGATAAAAAGAAGTTTCTGAAGAATCTCTTAGGAGATAGAAGTCAAATAAAAAGGTTAAAGACTTTCTAGTGCTTGCACTGAAAAAGATACAGGAGAAAGTAGTAGGAAATAATTAATTCCTTTGCTTGACATTTTGTCTTTTGAAAGATGTTTCAGAATCTAATCTATTCTCTTCTTTCCATTCTTTCTTTGGTTTCATCATTAGCTAGTGTAGAAGTTTGATCATTTGTAGCTCATAGAACCCTTGATTCATGCAGGAACTTCCCCTAAAATTGGAATGCACATTTAATTTTTACTCACAAAATGAACTATATCTTTCACAAGATACAGAAGGCAGCTTTCTGTGAACAACAAAAGCCAGGAACAACTAGTTAGATGGCATGGTCAGTATATGCAAAAGTTTTTAAAGGTGGCTGGAGAGACGTCTTTGTTAATATTAAAGCATCCAGCATGGATGCAGCAATTGTGCACACAGG
Source organism: Chinchilla lanigera (assembly GCF_000276665.1). Lineage (NCBI taxonomy): Eukaryota > Metazoa > Chordata > Mammalia > Rodentia > Chinchillidae > Chinchilla > Chinchilla lanigera. The sequence continues at coordinate 8,377,689 of NW_004955481.1, forward strand.
CCCAGCTGTGATTTTAGTGGAACATCTGGCTGAGAAATGAATTTTCCTCCTTACAATAATTTTGAATCATACAGTGACTGCATTTTAGAGCTGAATCCCTGCTCACCACTGGGCACTTGACTGGCTTTCTAGGTTTCTTATTGGTAACATGAGTGCATCATGCCAGGTTATCTTCATGGCCCAGCTCATCACTGAGTTTCTGTGATTTTGTAAAGAGCCTCAGACACTCTTTCAGGCTCTTTTTAAAAAAGCTACAGAGTGCACTAGCTAAATGTGGGGCTACAGAGCTAGCAAGTTCAGATTTGAATCTCAGCTTTGCCACTTGGGCAGGTTTCATCTCTGGCCTTTAGTGAAATAATGATGATAATAATGGTATCTCCCCATAAGGTTGCTTTGAGAGGCAAAAGAGCCAGTTATGTGAAGTACTAAGTCAGAGCCAGGCATACACTAGTACTCAGTGAGTGTTGGCTTTTATATAATCTGCCTCCAGTTGAGAGAACTCAAGACAGAAGTAACCCAAAACTCTCCACTCCTAGTCTGCAATCTCTCCCCTGTACCTATCTTGCTGCTGAATCGTCTAGTAATCTTCATTTTTCTGAAGACTGCATCACTTCTCAGTATCTTCATGGCTTTCACCACTATGGCCTCAGATAACCTGATTCCTGGGTCTGCTGATGACCCCAGTTTGAGTTTTGAAGACCTCCCTAAGTCACCTCTTACTTTATTTTTCACTCTCATTCTTATCCCTAGCCAGTCAAGACCCAGTACCCTGTCCCTGAGCTCTGTCCCATCAGGAAGGTCCTATTTTGCTTAAGATGCAAGACGTCTCACTGAATCTTAGCTCACTTTACCTACATAGTGTGAATAATCTGTTCCATGTGTCTTTGGATTGTGGGCTGTCATTGGCCTTCTGCTGCACTGGGATTCTGCCATATTTGGGTGCAGGACATTTATATATGTTCCTGTTCAGATGATGGGACCAATATTAACCCTGGTGCTCACCAGTTGGCTGCTTGCAGAATCTTCTTGGATCCGCTCTAAGTTCAGGTCAACTCCCATCTCACACCAGGGCATGTGTGGATCTGGGAATGGCTGGGTCAGGTGAAAGTCTGTAGTGAGGGAAAACTCAGACGTGGACTCATTGTCTATTGTGATTTAGAATACAATTTACAGTGCTATTACCAACAACATTCTCTAGCATTCAGAACTTTGCAATTTGCCTGTTTATGCTCACTATCCCATTTACTTCTATAACAATCTTACAAGACGTACTTAATTGTCTCTCTAAGTGGGTAGTAAGCTCAGGCCTGGAGAAATTAAGTAACTCGCCTAAGGCCAAACAAGTTTTTTTTTTTAAATGTAAAATTTCAAATCAGATGTGTCTGTCCTTCAGTCTCTCCCAGCTATGCAACAGCTTGGGCATCAGAAGATCAGAAGGTCCAAAGGAAGTGGAAAGAGATCAGCCAGATCAGAAAGAGGAGAGAGGACTCAGGATATAACGGGGCTGAGGATGAAAGATCAGGTTGTTCCTGGGCACTGTGGAAGGACAGGGCACACATTAAGGGGGGCTTCCTCTGCCTCCTTTCTAAGTGGCTTTGGCTGCAGAAGGAGCATTGGTAGGCCTCAACTCTCAGCACATGAAGTGCCACAGAGATGAGCCCAAGCTTTGAAACCAATCAGCTCCAAGTTTAAATCTTTATTTTACTACTGAGAGATCTTGAGTGAGTTACTCAGCATCCCTCGAGCTTCTATTTCTTCGTCTGCAAAAAATGGGATAAACACATCTGCTTTGCAGGGTGGTTGTGAAGATTTAATTAAATAAAGAATGTGTTGTTATCAGTAATAGTTGAGAAATTATGGCCCATGAAGAGGATTAACCACAGGGCCAGAGTAACCCAAAAGGGGTCCCTATGGGGTCCAGCCAAGGCGGAATCTGCATCCTGCTTTCTCTGGGCATCAGTTATTTTCTGGAGACCCTTCTGTTGCAAGCTAAACACTTCCTCCCCCTCACTGGTGTTTATGCAGCTTCCTCTGGCTACAGACTCTATAATGCTCCCTGCTTAGCAGTTGCCTAGCCAAGCTGGGCCAATTAAGCTGCATTCCTCTAATTGTTTTGGTGGCTTTTCTCTGAACTCCCTCCAACTTGTCTACAAATGGTTCTAAATTTAGACCTGAGTGCCAGCTCTTAGAGCTCAGAGCTTCTCCTTGCTCTAGCTGACCATGCAACGCTTCTGCTTTTAGTAGTTGTGTTTGGGGGGCACTTCTTTCTCTCTCTCTCTCTCTCTCTCTCTCCCTCTCTCTCTCTCCCTGTCATCTCTTTCTTCCCCTAATCATCAACACAAAGGCCTGAAGTGACTTTGTAACATGATTTATTTTGTTTGCAGCGTGCAGGTCTGTATTGGGCGACAAAACATTTGTTCCTTTGTTTAAATGTTCAGGAAAGCGATGGCAGCGAATTAAAGGGGAATTAACTTGAATGCATACATTCTTTTTAGTTTTTGGAAACAGAGAAAACACAAGTTTTGAAATAACGGGCAGAGAGGAGAGAGGGTGGGGGTGAGAGCAAGGGTGAGCAGTGAGTAAAGTGAGTTGTGCTATTTTGGGGATGTCTTCCTGCAAACGCTCCACCTTCGTCGCTGGCAGTCACTAAACCATCAGCCTCAAGCATTGCTGCACCCTGCAGTACCTTCACCAGGCAAGTAGGATTCCACTAGCCCCCGAAGGGCAGATCTCAAAGAGCTCCATATTCTCTCCTCTTCCCTTTCTTTAACCTTCTTCCTCCCTCCATACTTTCCTTCTTCCTTCTTCTTCTCTTCCTCCTCCACATTAATATCAAATTCATCTTCACGGGGCTGGGGATTTAGCTCAGCGGCAAAAGCGCCTGCCTGGCAAGCGCAAGGTCGTGAGTTCGGTTCCCGGTACCGGAGAAAAACCAAAAAAA
>NW_004955481.1:8380729-8381964 GCF_000276665.1 Chinchilla lanigera
AAAAAAAAAAAAAAAAAAAATTCATCTTCACTAGTTACTGTTATGCCAGTGGAGTGGCATGCGCCCTTCAGAGCTCATAGGCAGCTGTAGAGAATCCCAGGAGAGTTGAACAGCTGTCCCGTGGGGGACCAACATCACTTGACCGATGAGAAAATGAAGCTGATGAAGGCAACTGGTAGAAAGTCACAGAGCTCTGACAAATCTCGAGAGGACCCAAGACTTCTGGCCCCAGTCTTTGGTCACAGTTGGTGCTCTGCAAACTTTTGTGAGATAAGAGAATCCTGATCACTCTGCTGGTTAAAGAATCAGATCAACAGAGCCAAAGGCTTAATGATAAGACTGGCAGAAACATCAGACACTCAGAAGCTCATTCCCATCGACCCATCGAACACCTGTTGACTTCCCCAGGAAACTACTGGCTCTTGCTTGTCAGTAAAGTTCCCAAGGACATCTCACAAGTCCTTAAGATGCCCATGGGGTGCTGCATGGAAGGAGACCCCATAGCTTGCTGGAAGAAATGCCTTCATAGGTGGACAAAGAGTGTTTTCAGTTACTGTAGATTCTAAACCTCTCTCTCCTAGATCCCTGGACATGTTAGCTCATAAATTTGAATCTGTCAACAAGTGTTTGAATCTAACAATAATCTCAGTGCATGCATAGGAAATAAGCCTTAAGCCCTGTACAAATGGCAAGCCCTGTTCCATAAAATGGTCCATCCCTTCTACATGCATGACTTAATTTTGTTTCTCTACATGAATCAGGTGGGATTGTGAGTGTGGAAACCTTTTACAAATGAGGAAGTCCTATGTACTTGCAAATAACTCCTTTGTTGGTGTAATTACTAGAACCACAGGGGCAAACCTATTCTTGCTGCTGGATGGACTCAGAGTTAGGAGAGTGTCCCTTCCCATTGCCCAGCCTCTTACCTGTGGATGGAGAAACAGGTCCAAAGAGAAGGAATAAAGTCTTGGGCCACACAGCAGGTAACAGGGAATACGTAATCTTAAAAGCTGATCTCCAGCCTCATTTCCTTGTGGTTTTTCCATTTGTTCAAAATGCTGTTTGTAATCTCTGTTATTTCTTTCCTTGATTTCTCCCCTTTCTCTTTTCTCCTCTCTCAAAACCTAATATGCGGGCTGAGGATTTAGCTCAGCGGCAAAGCGCCTGCCTGGCAAGCGCAAGGTCGTGAGTTCGGTTCCCGGTACCGGAGAAAAACCAAAAAAAAAAAAAAAAAA
>NW_004955481.1:8382445-8391271 GCF_000276665.1 Chinchilla lanigera
TTTTTGGTTTTTCTCCGGTACCGGGAACCGAACTCACGACCTTGCGCTTGCCAGGCAGGCCCTTTTGCCGCTGAGCTAAATCCCCAGCCCCATTTCCACCAGCTTGGCTAAGATGGTGTCCAACAACAAGGTTGGAGGACACGAAACATCTTCAAGCTGTTCTCTGTTCTTTGGGCCAAGGTTGCAGGTTCAGATTAGACTTAGGAAGGCCGTATGCATGTGAATGCACTACAAGCAGGATGTTTCTTCAGGGCGTGGTACCTAAAGGCAAGAATAGTGTGTGAAAAAGTGAGGAGGGCTGGTATCAAGAGTATTTCAAAGGGAACTACTTGGGGAGAAGAACCACAGAGGCAGATCGTTTCCTGCTTGCTATTGGTATTGGTTTTTTCCTGCCCTGCTGGATCAGGGGATTGAGTTCTTTTGTTTCTTATTATATGCTTAGAGCCTGTTACAAAACCAGAGATTTCAGCATGGGATAAAAGCCACAGCTGAATTGTGAGAGACCTCGGTGACTTCAGGACAAGGAAGTATGAAATATCAGAATGGGGAGAGTTTAATGCCAACAGTTTTGAAATTTATCTTGTCCAGTGTCCCTCCAGGGCTTTGTCAGGAAGGCTGAGACTGGCTCTAGGGTATACAGGATGTGTTTTCATGGAAAGACACAGCACCATTTGGATGGTGTATGTGCACATCAGAAAATTTACAGGAAGCCACGCCTGCATGTTCAGTACTCATCTGCTCCACAGTGTGTGTGTGTGTGTGTGTGTGTGTGTGTGTGTGTGTGTGTGTGCCTTAGAAGGAGCTGGCAGGACAACAGCAGTCACTTAGGTTAACCTTCTTGTTCCATGGAGGAAGAAACCAAATCTGGGCAGTATTCTCATCTGTAGAATGAGTGCCTTTGTAACTTCCCTGTTTAAGGGTTGAGAGAGGCAGCAAGGTGATGAATATAAACTCACTCTTGGGACATGTAAGAAAGTACTTGAAAATGTGAGTAAAACTCCAGGGTGGGTGGATGTGATCCAGAACTAGAGGAAGCTGTGCTTTCAAGGGACAGGCAACAAAAAGTGCTGAGGCACGCAGGGAATGGCAGATCTCTAGAATCCCCTAGGCCTCCACCCCCAACACACATCCCAGAAGGATGGCCAGTCCACAGGCTGCTGGGATGCGTACAAAGTGGGCTGGAGAGGGACACTGAGAAGGAGGAGGAGGATGCCAGAGGGGCCAGAGAGGTTGGACTCATCTCAGAGCAGGTGTATTGCTTCCTTGCTCTGAGAACTTTCTAAAGCAATGGTGTGTGTGTGTGTGTGTGGGGGGTCATTCAAGGGTGCTGTTACAGTTTGTGTCTAGATGTCCCCCAGAGCCTCATGTAGTCATGGGGCAGGCTTCTAGGGTTTATGAATGATTCATGGTCCAATGCTGGGATCATGGGTGTGAGTGCTACACCCACGCTGGGGCGGGTAGCCTGCATACAATATGAGGGAGGGAAAGAGGCTTGCTTTTGCTCCTCCCTTTTTGCTCTTGCTGCTTTTGCTGTTTTCTGCCTCCTTGAACTGTTGCCCCTCACCATGCCACCCTGCTTTGGAGCCAGATGATTATGGACTGAAACCTCCACAAACTGTGAGCTAAATAAACTTTTCTTTCTTTAATTCTGGGTGTTAGGTATTTTGTCTCAGTAGTGAGAGAAAAGTAATAAGACAGGTGCCAAGGCCACAAGCCTGGGGCTCAGAGATGCTGAGGCTTGAGTGTCCACCTCCAGGTGACAGGTGGCAGATGCAATGAGGAAATGGGCTGAGACAACAAACATTTGACTGAGGCCTTGCAGCTGGTATGTGGAATAAGGTACTGCATACAGGCCAGTATGACTCCATTGGCAGGACTTCCTCCCTGTATCACAAACAGGGCAGGCAAGGAAAGATGTGTGTTGTGTACCGAGGAGACTCAAAGCCCAGGGAGCAGCTCTTGCCTGTCCTCAAGTGGAAAAGTTGCTAGTCCCTGACAGCTTCTTTTCTCTTCCATCCTCATTCTTCCAGAAAAGACAGCTCAGACTCCCATCTCCTCCCCCTTTTCTGCTCGTCTCCAGCTGCTCCAGCCAAAATCTCCATGCAATTCTTTATTTTCTCTCTTTCCTCCTTTGAACTGTGCCCTTATTTTGAACTGTGTCCAGAATCTCACCAGTTCTCATTATCTTCAGACCACCACCCAGCCTCAGTATGTTTCTGCTAGGCTCCTGTTTCTCCTTGTTTCCCCTTGCTGTCTTCTGGTTTCTAAGGGGACCAGAGAAATCACATTCAGGGCTCCTCAATGAGGAAGATGACCCAAAGGGCCTGGGAGCTCAGAGGACAAGGCCCTCTGTGAGTTTCATCTCCCACCAAAAGACTCTTCTGACTTCACCTCTCACCACTTCCCAGCTGTCCTTGGATCACTGACTATACCCACACATGGTCCTCTCCTGTCTCAGGATCTTTGCAAGCACTGGTCCATCTGCCTGGGTCCCTTTTCACTCACTGCTATAGCCCTAGAAATAGGGTTAAACTGGGAGTCAGGAAATAACTGTTGAGTGAAATTCACTTCTTTCACCACTACCCCTTCTACCCTGTACCTTTCTCCACCATGTCTCTCCTCCAGAGCCCTGACCCTTGAGTACTCCAGTGGGCTCTAGAAGGAAAGCCTGATCCCTTTCCTTAGATGTATGAGCACAATTTCCAAAAATCCCACACAAATCCTCCTCCTGGCTTGGCATTTCCTACCACCAGATGCCTTGTCTCCTTCCACATGCCCTGCTTTTCTCTGTCTTCCCAGCAGGAATGAAGTTACTGTTGTCATCATTCACTGTGACTGGTTGTCATGGTAACAGGCACAGCACACATCCACAGGGGCCCCGGTCAGTGTTAGTGTGCACCTAGTTTATCAAGGTGGCAGCGGGTGGCTGTGGGAGTGGAGGGGGTGGGGTAGGGCTGCCTGTAAGGATGGTTCTCGGAAGCAAACATCTGGGGAGAGCTACCTGTCACTTACCTAAAGTAACTGATTGGGACACTATCTTCCAGGAGAGTGGTATGTGTAATTAAGCACTTCTTGGAAGGAGCATGCTCCTAACACAGAGACACAATTAACTGGCAGGGAATCTGTGCAGAGGCCACCCAGATGCAGTCCCTGGGGAGAGGTAGCCTGCAGAGCATGAGCCATAAGCTCCCTTCCTCTGTCTGGGGTTTGATTGATCTGGCCCAGCACTCAGAAGAACAGATCCAGCAAGAAATGGACAAGAAAGAAAAGAAGTACATAGAAAAATGAGGAGAGAGGCTTGTTCACATGTCAAAACCCTAATGTGGGCCTTGGCTAACTGATGAGGTTGTGTCCACTAAGAAACCTGAAATACATTCTAGATCCTTTCCCTGGGCTGAAGGACTGAGCTGTCCATATGGGTTATATATTTGTTAATATTATCTTACTGTTATAAAAGTCGAATTCCCAAATCCCTTATGATTTAACCCAGTAGAAGTTTGATTTACCATTCCACATAAAATCCAACTGGTGTTATTAAAGGTGGGAGGAAAGGTACAATGCTCAGGGACCCAGGCTGATGAAGAGTCTGATGAAATGCGGTATTTTCCAAGTTGTTCTGGGCCTTGATAGCAACAGCAAGACTGTGAGAAAGAGTAGAGGGTCCTATGGGAGGCTTTCATGATCGGTTCAGGAAGTGGGCTACAACACTGGTCAGAACTTTGTCACATGACCCCACCTAACAGCAGGACATTCTGGGAAATGTAGTCTAGCATTGTGGCCAGGAAGAGGAGGAAGCTAATTTGATGAAGACTTCATGGCAGTCCTGAGGGGCATCCTGTCCCCAGAGGCTAAGTGTGGTGTCTGAAGAAAGTGGACTGGTGGGCAACACTGACAACCACACAGAACCTTTGTCTCATGTCTCCTAGGACAGTAACTGGTCTACTATTTGCTCTTGTAATTCACTCACACACACACACACACACACACACACACACACACACACAGAGTGCTGTCTCCAGCAATCCAAGTGAACTCAGAATTTCCAGCAGAATTCTAACACTCTGACCATTGGAGGCTGATTTAGCTGTGTGTTCTCATAATGGATCCTGCAGCTTGCACAGATCTAATCCATATTTATCATCTCACACTGGGCAATGGATAGGCGGTGAGTACTTGGGTTACAGTTTGCATGTATAGAGTGGATCTCTGCCACTGGAGGAGTACAGGAAAGACGGCTGTCCCAGCTCTGAGAATGGCATCATCTTGTTGAACAATCCCTGCATAGGGCTCCTTGAGAAATTCTTTGACATATGTGCAAATAGGGTAGGGGTGAAGGTCTTGGTCTAAAGGGTACTGAGCCTAAACTTTGGAGAACATTTAAAGGTGGCTTCTTTGTTTTGTTTCGGAGTTATTTCTTTAGCTTTCAAGGTATCCAGCAACCAAATGGACAGAAAGTGAGCACAGCTAAACAAATTTCACTAGAGGAAATTTTGGGAACACTGCAGTGATCAGAAGAGAAAGTCCCATGTAATTAATATGCTTTGTGTTGCTGAGCTTGTATTCCATATATTAGAAACTTACTCATTTTTAAAAAAAACTAAATATAATAATTCAGGGATTAGTAACAACAATGTATGCTACAGCTTTGCATGAAGGACTTGATTTATACATAATAACCAAGAAGTGACACAGACTGGGCCATCGATAGTGCTAATGCATCAAGGAGATTCTAGATCTCCCCACTCTCTGTAAACCTAGGACACAGCATTTCCTGGCTCAGTCCCTGATTCACCCCATGCCGCTTCCCAGGCAGCCCTGAGATGCTCACAGCCACCCACTAGGCTCAGACAATGTGTCCTTTCCCAGAATGCTCTGCTCCCTCCCCAGGCTGTGAAACCCACTGCCTGCCTTTCCTCTCCCTGGTGAGCAAGGCACTACCAGCAACCAGACTGCCATCGATTTTCCCCTCCCAGTCTCACTTTTTTAATCCATATTTTTATTAAACTATTTTGTTCAGGAAGGAACATTTAGGGAAAAACATGAAAGATTGTCAGGCACTGTTATTATTCTTAGCTTCCTCCAATGAGCAGTTCCAGGGCAGAAATACTTGCCATCAGGCAGAGGACCCAAGGGCCAGACTGGAGGCAGGAGCTGATTTTCCCGACAGAAGGGAGAATAAAAGTCGGCTCTCGAGATGCGACAGGAGGACAATGGGAACAGTGGTTTCCAATTTATTTCACCTCTATTCAGTGCATTTTAGAATCCAGGTCCCACATCTGGCAAGTTGGCATCATCCTTCTCTTAGAGCTGCTGGGGCTTAGAACTGGGGCTCGGAGAGCATCCCTGCCACTCCACGCAGTTTCATTTGGGTCCTTATAGGCATGAGGGCTGGGCCAGGTGCTGTGATACAGAGACAAACAGTGCAGCAGCAGGTATGAAAATTATTGCTCTCCCACTTGGCTTTAAAGCTAAGCCCTTAAAGATGCCCCCACCCTTCATCTTGGAACTACTTGTACATTTCTGCTATTACAGTATTCATGTGTTCCGTGCTGTTTCTCTCACTGGGCTCTGAAGTCCTTGAGGACAAGGACAGTATCTTCATTTCGCATTTATCTCCAGCGTGTAGCTTAGTGCCAGGTACATCCTAGGCACTTGGAATGAATGAATGAATGAATGAATGAATGAATGTGGAATAGCTGAGTTTACCACACTGACACTGGCAGATCCAGGAACACCTGTAAAGACACAGGAAGAGCTGTCCCAGAGATCAGTTGTCACAGACAGGCAAAGGACTTTGTTGCTTACTTCACGCATCCATCCTATCCCATGCCTCTTAGCCTAATCCTGAGTGTCTGGGCCTTTGTTCCCTTGGCTCGACATATGGCACAGTGCAGCAGGGGTATTATGTGGGAGCAACTGAGGTCCTCCTTGAGCAAGTGGCTTCAAGAGCCTGTGTTGAACCTCCACTGAGTCCCCAGTTTCGTTTTAGTGCAGTGGTGAGTGGCTGAGCATCCTGCAGAAAATCTGGCTACTCCTAGCAAAAGGAGCATTAACAAGCATTGCATTACCTGGGCACACACAACAGCCCAAGCATATTTTAGGCAGTGGAGTCACAAGAGGCAAGTAGCAAAGTAGAAACAAAGACCCAGCATGCACACAGGAGCATATAAGGCTCTGTGTCCAAGTGCAGGCTCCTGGGGAGTCTGTGGGGAGAGGAAGTCAGGAAGAAACACCAATCCTGAGGCTCCAGGATAGGAAGATGTCACACCTACTGGGAGTAGGGGCTCTAGGCCCTTCCTACACTCTTGGCTCTGTTTCCCAGGCTGCAGTCTCTGCTTTCTACACCTTGTTCATCTGAATCCCATGCTCCCCTGTGGATTCACAGATGATCTTATGAAAACCAACTGGTCTCTCCCTTGGGAAGTGAGCCATGGTTATATTTCTCTTTCTCATTTTCTGTGTGGGGATGATAACCATGAGAACGACTCCTATATCTCCCAGATAAGGGAAGCAATGGAGACATCTGTCTGTCACTGGTCTCTGCCTTGTGACTCTGCAACGGTTCAAGCCACAGGAAGTCACAGGGTAGATTTCATTCATAGGAAGAGCCATCCTAGTCTTCAGCATCAGCTTTGGAACACTCATTATAGGAAGCTGAGCAGATCTGTGGTTGAGAATGAGCTGGCTGGTGGCCCATCATATTCTTAGGGCATCAGCAAGTGGGAGTGTTCCCAGCCAGGTATGGGAGTGGAGGGACTCAAATATAAGACCAAAATAAATTGTTGGAGAGTCTGAGTTGGCTTAACTAGAGAGAGAAGCGTTCTAAAGGTTCCTGGTTGGACCTTCAGTCTGAAAGTTTCCACCTGCAGGCTGTCAGGGCAAGAGGCAAGAGATGGAGACCTTGATCTGTGCAGCTCAAAGGGCAGAAGCACCTATTAGATGGAAGTTTCAGAAAATAGAACCAGGTCAAGGAAAGGAAGTGGTTAGAACTTTCAAAAGGTGATTCCAGGTGTGACAGCACATTCCTGTAATCCCTGCACTCTGGGAGGCTAAAGCAGGAGGTTCACAAGTTTGAGCTCAGGCTGGACAACTTAGTGAAGGAGCGAGAGATTCTGCCTCAAAATTTAAAATAAGAAAAGAGCTGGGGATGTAGTTCAGTGTGAAGGCCCCAAGTTCAATGTCCCTGTATTGGAAAAACAAAAAACAAAAACTACAAACAATGATTTCGGCAGGCTCAGTGTGGTGACAGCTGTGCCCCTCTAAACAGAAGTCCTCCATGAGGGTGGCCGTATAATGTGTTCTCTTGTGTGTATTTCTTCTGATTCTCCCCCATACTCCTGAGAAGGGCCAGGGCTGTACTATCACCCCCTCTTTACAGGGCAAGAGTAAGGTTCAGAGAGGTCAGGTGGCTTTGTAAAATCACCTCGCCAGCATAGAGTGAATCTGAAGTTGAAACTGTCTCTCTCCCCGCTGCCCAATGCTCCTTCCAGGGCCCCTAATTTCTGGGGTTCTAAAAAGTCTCAGGAGACTCAGGCATTTTTGGCATCTTTCAGCCATTGGTCATAAGATCTGTGGGTTTGGACTGAATGAACTCAATGCAGCCACACGGCTGCCCTGAGCCTGCATGTATGGTTAGCGGGCTGGAATTACCTCTCTCCCAGCACCCGCAGTGTCTGGAGGTCCCTGAGACCAGCACGAGACTGATGGTGCACTGGAGAACTCAGGGACCCCGCTTACTTTCTTAAATCCCACCTGGGAACCAACATAGATCTTTTGTGCTCTCACACCCTAAAAATTTCAGGAGGGGTTTTTTGTGCTCCCCTGGTCTCTCTGAGTTAGATGCATGTATAATGCATTACAGAAACTCTCACCTGTATTACAAACCTTGCATCCTCCACAGTGGCTTTCCCTATTCCCCACCTGGTTCACTCTAATTTCATTTCCCTCCAAGTCTTTCTATTGTACCCCTGGTCCTTAGCTCTTCCACTCAAAGACTAAGCATATGATGTTGATATTCTTAAGCTCCACCCTTGCGATTGTGCTAATACAGCGGGTGTCTCATACTTCGTTGCCGGAATCGAGAGGTTACGGAGTAACAAGAGTGCAAGGGCCAAGGTGCACATGGGGGAAAACTTGTACAAATCCCGTGCTGCTACAAAGACATGTCTTGACTCTGCCTACTTCTCTCCCTGTCCTTGGGTACCGCTGCAGGTTAGCCACCATTACTTTCCTGCTGAACTGCCAGGTAGATTTGCTAAAGCTCTCCCTCTTGGTTTCCTCCAATTTGTTTCACTCAGGGCTGCCAAGTTTATCTCTACAAGGTAAAACTGGATCACGTTGATCCTCTGCTTATGGAGACATCAAGCAGCTTCTTGGCTTCCCAGTGTACTTAGGATAAATCATAAACCCCTGATGCTTGGGCTCCCACTGCCCCCCTAATCTGCCTGTGCCCCCTACTCCCCTTGCTCTCTGAGCCACAGTCACTCCGGGCTCCCTCCAGTTCCCTGAGCACCCTGAGGGTGTGGCCATTCCTGCACACATGCTGGCTATTCTGTCTGGAATTGTTTTGTTATCCTGGACCTCCCCACTTGCTTCCTCCCTGGCTTCTCATCCTTCCAAGGCCTCTCATCCTTCCACTATCGGGTTAAATGCCACTGCCCCAGCAGAGATCTCCCTGCACCCTCAGTCTAAACTAGATTTCTCTCAAAACTCCCTTCCTGGCCTGTCTTTCTTTCTTTCTTTCTTTCTCTTTTTCTTTCTTTCTTTCTTTCTTTCTTTCTTTCTTTCTTTCTTTCTTTCTTTCTTTCTTTCTTTCTTTCTTTCTCT